>NW_020799112.1:174036-264390 GCF_003259725.1 Athene cunicularia | reverse complement strand
CCGCCCCGCCATGGCGGCCCCAGCCAAGAACGACGCCCAGGCAGGCCCCCTTGGATGCTTTTATTTGCAATACTTGGAAGTAAACATCATAGCAAGGCACAGACGCCGCTGCGGGTTAAATAGATACGTGATGGCTCGGGAGTGCCCCCTGCTATCCTTAACTCTACGTAGGCTACCTGGTAAAACATCCCCTAGGCTAACGTACACCGTATCAAAAAATACAAAGAGTCCAAACTGTTCGTATCAAAACACGCCAAGACAAGAAGGTGAGCGATCCGAATGCAGTAAGATAAATAGTTCTTAAATTATTTAAACATTGTCATAGTAAACAATAACGAGCAGGGTTCTGGCTCAACAGAATTAAAAAAAATGGTATAGGACAGAATTATATTACACGAAGCATGTGTGTGATGGGGGAACGAGTGAGAAAGGTGAGAGTCAATATGACTACACAGAAAGAAACGTCTCCCAGGCGATGGGCAACGTTGAGTTGCGACGGAAGAAGTGCCAGCGGCGGAGCTCGGCCCTGGCCGCCGTGGGACAGTGGCTCCCGCTCCTGCCAATGCCTCCGTGCGCTCAGCCAGGCAGGGAGCCCTGGCACCCGGCCAACGGCTTCACTCCAGCTGGTGCACGGGCAGGGACCTGTTCTCCCCATCTGGGGACAGTGCCAACCTGCCACCACCCGGCCCTGCCCAAGCTCCCTGCTGGGATGAGCCCCCACGCCGGGACGGCAGCTGGAAGTGCAGCCAGTGAGCCCCCGAGGTCACCTCCCTCACACCACATGTGGCTTTGAGCTGTGCTCACCCCAGAGGTCAGCGGCTACAAAATTCTCTTACAGGATGATTTAGGTCCAAGACATTTCATTAAATTGCCTTTTGGAAAATAAGGTGGTTATTCAGGCAATGAAAGAAAAAACAGCACAACTTACAGCCTGAACCCGTCCCATGTAACGCAGAAGATCCCAGATTGGCCAGCACAGTCCTGACAAGCGTGTTTTGCTGAGACAGCATTATGAATTAAAATGAGTAAAAGAAAGGCAGGATGGGAAGAGAAAAAAGAAGCCATAAATAGAAGGAGAAAGAAAGCAAGACAGGGAAGGCAAGGCTGGGGCTCTGGGCAGAGGCTGAGGCAGTGCACACTCAGAAGGAAGAGAGCTCTTCTTAAGGAAACTGCCGCTGCAGAAAGTGCTCCTTGATCCTCAGGAGTTGGACAAGCTCCAGCGAGGATTTTCGCCCTGCTTTCCCTTTTCACCTCTCTGGTCTGGCAGAGAGTTAGTGCTTAGGATGCAATGGCAGGGTTTGTTTTTTCTTTTTTAAATTTCCCTTACAAATAGAAGTTAACGGAAAGCAATGTCCATCCCAAGAAATCAACAGAGTATTTCAAAGATTCACCCCATCCCCACCCTGTATTTTGAGTAAAAACACCCCAACAAAAAAAACCCAACCAACCTAAAGGTTTTTTTTGTTTTTAAGTCTTAAGAGACTTTGAATGATTGTTCTGCGAGGTGCTACCAGGACCCTCCATGCCACACGTCTGACTGTGTTCACAAAGAGCTGAGTCACTTTTGCACTCTTTACATTTCAGGTTTTCTTCTTCTGCCATAGTGTTCATGTCACCATTATACCCCTCGTGTCCGTTCTCACTCATCCTTTGCAATTTCTGCCTTTCATCTTCCTCCTCTTCCTCCTCGTCCTCCTCCTCCTCCTCCTCCTCATCTTTTACTTTATGAACAATGAAGAGGTGTCTGTTCAGAGAGATGTGAGAGGTGTAGCACAAGCCACAGAACAAGCACTGGTAGGTGGAGCTGTCTGTCTTGTGCCGAGGTATGTGTTCCTGAAACTCAGTACTGATGTCTGTCGCAAATCCGCATTTAGCACATTTCCAATGCGCTTTCAGTTTTTTGGCTGGCGGTGTGTCTGAACCTGCAGCGGCCTCTGCCTGACCCAGCTCATCCATTGCCATCCTCTTTGGAGATTTTGCCTTAAAAAAATAAGAATAAAAAGTTACTTTACTGTTCGAGCCCAGAATAAGTGCTGAATTCTACACACTATTTGAAGACACCTCAGGGTGAATACACATCAGTATTGTGATGCAAACTAAACAAAGCCATGCCTAGGCACTTTTCTTGCACTGCCTTTCCTACCCAAACGCCTCACCCCAACATGCAGGATCTCAACTGCCATCCTGTGAGGGGCTGGCTGGGCAGAAACAGGGAGTTGGTGTGGGAAGGAGCCCCCAGAGCAGGGACAGCTGAGGGACAAGGGGATGGCCATTAGCCCAGACAATGTACCTCAGATTTAACTCTCAACATTTTCCCCTCCACTCAGTCTCTTTCTTCATGGCATCTCTCATTAACTCATCCCCTCTGTTTTATAATCCCACAGAGTGCTTCTCCTCCCATGAGGATGGCTCACTTGCATACATCCCTTCATGTGATTTTGTTAACTGCTTATCCAGCAGCACTAAGTAGCCTTGATTTAGGATACAGCTTACAGGCTTGTATTTGCAGACCCAGCTGGAGCCATGTGAAGCCACCATATAACCCTGTTTAGCACATCAGCTCTGCTTGGGGGAAGCAGCCACCAGTTCATGGAAGTGAATTTGTGAGTTACCCCAGGTTCCCTTACAGCAGAGGAGTCAGTCTTGTCTGCAATCCCCCAATGCTAGGGTACAGATGAATGATAAATTTCAGTGATATAGAAAAACTATGTCTATTTTTAAAGTAAATGGAGCAAAGAAGCCCCATCAGCTAACCTTCCACTCCAACCCAAATTAAATTGGTTGAACAGTTACATTTCTGGAAAAAAATTACACAGTCCTACTTAGGAAGAACGCAGTTCTTGTAGGCAACGGATCTTATAAGTATTTTAAAAACAAAAAGGGAATCTTTTATCACTAGCAGAAAAAACAAGGGAGAATGAGGAGAAATGTGCCAGGCTCATGAAGAGAGTGGCAGGGGAAAACAAGGGTAATAACAAACCTAAATGAGACCTGGTTACAAAGTAGAGTGAAAAAATGCCAGTAAAACACAGGGCCACACATTCAAGAGTATCTTGAAAAATGCCCTGGTGCTGCTGCAGCTCAGCTGCGCTTTCAGTTCTTCTCCTGACACTGTCAGAGAGAAGCAAACTGGATGGAGTTGAGAGGAGGGGAAGGAAATCTGCCATATGGATGAGAGGGCTTGACTGCTGCAAGGCTGCAGCTCGACCTAACACCCCAAGTGAACAACTACTCGCCGGGTACATTTATTTTTCAATGAAAATATATTGGTTACTTCTGCTGTGTCTCTCTCTGGAGCTTTTGCTTTGGCCATCTGGGATAAGTCTGGGTTTTTGATGCCGTGCATAAGGCTGATGTGATTCTCCAGCATGAACGGCTGAGGAAATGTCTGATTTTCATCTGTGCAGTACCTTGGGAATAAAAAACGGAAGAAAATTTATTAGAGGAAATGCCCAGCTATTCATTTCCATCTGAACAGCTTTTCGCTAGGTGCCAAACCAATAGGTGTCATTGGAGACAGAAGCTGGCGAGTAATGTACTATTAGATTACCAAAATATGCAGCAAATCATCATTTTAATAATAAAACATCATTCCAGAGACAAATTTAGAATTTACCACAGTAAGCATGAATGTGAATGAAAGTAGGGCACGTCTTACAGTCCAGCACTAAATAAATACAGGGACTAGTGGAGATCATGCCCACCATGATACATGCTGCACAAGTACAAGATAAATCATCAAGGTGGAAAACGCATGGGAGAAAAATGACTCTCAGATGAGAGACAGACCTACACACAGAGGGACCTCAGGACCTGTGTAACACCGAGCAGGCCTGGAGCAGAACCAGGATCTGCACCCAGTGTTCCCATGCACCAGTGCAACATCACATCCACAGGACCACGTGTATCATAACACAGTTAAAATTCTTACAAAACCACTGCAATTCCAACTTTAATAACAATAATCTAGGCAGAAGCGCTCATAAATGCCTCATTCCTGTTAAAACTTGGTAGGAATCAAGAGCTGCCAGAGAACAGTATTGCCATTTCAAAAGGAGATGTGAAGGGGCTGTGCCAGCCTTCATTCCCAGATGACTGAGGGCTACTGGAAGTAAGTGCCAGGTCCTCAGACATACGCAGCACCCCGTGCAGCATGGTGAGGCACACAGAGGTCTCCATTAGCAACTGGGAAACCCAAGATTGACTTTGCACTCTGCTGCTGCCTGCCAGCGTGACACAGGGAAGGTCCATAAGCTACATATCCACCCAAGCAATGAGGCAAGTAACACTAGACTTCTCCGAAATGCACAAATTGCAGTTGAAATGTAGGCAGCAAGGGATAAAAAGGAACAGAGAGGAGTTGAAGTGTCTGTGGGCCACAAAGACATCTTTTAAAAGAAGATTCCTACTGATCTTCCAGTAACTAGATGGAAATTAAACAGTCAGTAATGATGTGAAAATGCAGATGTGCTCACTGATTACTTCTGTTTTTAACAGGAGCCACTTAGATGATAAATCAATATTTAATAATGATGGAATTTTTCTCCCTCATGGAGGAAAGATGAGAGGTTATTAAGTGGCATTTATCAAAAATAAACGTTGAAAATCAAGCGTTCCAGACAGTTTGTACTTGAGACTTGGAAAATAAGAGCAAGTTCTCATAACAATAACCAAACGAATTATGAAAGAAAATACACAAAGCATCAGAATACTTTGCAATTTGTCCTAATTTAGAACTCTTCTCATGTGAGCAGGGAAAGATGTTTTCCTAACCTGAATTACTCCAGTGACAAGCTTGGCAGGAGGGGGTTCAAGCAAGTCCTCTACCACTTGTTTCTCCCTACAGATTTAACAGAAGGCAGAGACCTAAGCAAGGCAGGAGGCAAAGGGGAAACTGCAGCTTGAAATGTCAGAAGCCAGAAGGAGGTCACCTACCAGACAGGGTACTAGAGTCACAAAAATACTCAACTGTCAGTTCAGTGACAAACTTTACTCATGCTTCACATGGAGAGCCAGGAGAAGAGGGTGATACAAAGTTAATGCGTCAAAACCCCTCAAGGGAGTAATAGGTGAGACTGATACAAACTGCCTGGTGGGAAGAAGGAAAACAGATACCATCAACCAAGGGAAAAGAAAAGGAGCAGCAGAGGTGTGATGCCTTACAGAGCTCAGAACTGAGGCGAGGAGGAATTGAAAGCAATAGGAGGATTTGCAAGCAGTCATGGAGGAGATTTTTGGAACAGCACTCTGGACAAACTAAGAGGGATCAAAGGGAAGACTGAACAGAAGACCTTGGATCAAACAAAGAGCAGCTGTTGGAGATGTCGGGACAAATATTCCAAGGATGAAGTTTAATTTGAAGAGTGCTGTGATTTCAGTAAGCCTCCCACTACAATGATTAAAGAAAGCACAACCACTGTCCAGTTAAGACTTCATCAACAGATTTTGAAAAGGAGCAACTGCAAGCTTGAGAATTAAACGCAACCACAATTCACTTGAATTTCTAGCTGTCTTCTCTGCTGTAAACATGGCATGATGATGGACTCTTGGGTGAAACTGTGGATCCACAACTGTGTGTTGTTCTGAAAAGTAATAGATAAACTGGACTCCAGGGCCTGTACGAGCTAATGCATACAGTAGGCTGGCACCTCCAGGTTGTGAAGTATTTCTACACAAATCCTTCTTCCCAGCTAGGCCTTACATTCATTTTGATTCTGATACACTCCACTTCGAAGGCAACTGATACAGAGAGACTAGATATATACAAATCAGGTATATCCTGACTCCAAAGACCATCTCCCACAAACTTCAAGTAGAATGAAACATACTGGGAGCCAACATTTAATCTTCTCAGGAGGTTCCAAGTCAGAGCACAGTTACCAGAAATGGAGTTTGGAAGTCCTGGCTGAAAAATGCATCAGGAATGTATTCCTATCAGGCCCCCATGGTGATGCCAATACTTAATCCATTTACTGAAAGCTCTTGTGGCTTACTAGGCAGTCCAAGGAAATAAAGTACATAAGGAATGTACTCTTCAAGACAGGCTTTTAGTAACTTAAGTGCAGTAAAGTGACAGCACACACTTCAGAAACACTTCCATTATACCAAAATTTTAGTTAAATATCAAAAATCTCCCAAACTACATCGCTGCAAACTTCCTTTCCAACACAAATGGGCTTTAATTCTTTTTCAGAAGGAGATGTCTCAGAAGGAGACAGGAAGCAAATCTGCATGGTTGCTCAGTGTACAACTTATTCTGCAACAGCAGATGAGATGCAGCGGTTGTGGAGTCACTTTTGTAAGCACTGGGCTTTGTCCTGAACTGAGACTGTATTCACAGTTAAATTATGTTTACCAGCAATGACTTTCATTCACTGCTGATTTACAAAGCTTCTCTGAAGTCTCCACATCCATTTTCCAACTTTGAGGTGCATCTTCCCAAGCAAATCCAGCAGGCTTAATTCTCCATTGCCCTGCGGCTTGTGCAGTCAGTTCTGCTTGTATAAAGTGGTGGCAAGATCTAGTGCCCTGGTTCATTAGGATTTTACACACCTTTTGTACCATTTTTTCATGGGGAAGGCACAAGAGTGATGCATGGTTACACCAACCACGAAGCAGCAAAAGGCTGGCCCAATATTTTATTGGCTGTTCCACAATGGTGTGCAATATAATACTCATTTTGCACTTGCAGATCTCAAATCAAACCTTACCCTAAGTTTCCAAAGGGCATTGTGCAGTCAAAAGCAAGGACTTATTTTAGCCACCAAGTCTCTCATGTTTAACATATTCTTCTTCTCACTCTCCCTCAGTTACTTATAGCCTGGAGCAGATAGGAGCAGACATGATCTATTACAAAGGGCTTCCAAACTCGAAGGATTAGCCTGTCGTTGAAAACAAATTTGAAAAGTGGCGTTCAGTACGTACCAGCAAGTATAAACTTTCTTTGCTGTGTCGTGATTATTGCGGATGTGTCTACGCAGACTGTTGGAGGCATTAAATGAGCGTTCACACTGTCGACAGGGATATCTCTTCATAGACTAGCAGAAGAACAGAAATATCTTTTAATAACAGGGAGATGGAAGGCACTGACTGGATTTTAACATTTCCATGCTCTTCATCTGGACCTTACCTCTCAGGTGCAAAAAACTCCTCTTCCACTGATAAAGATCACCGAGATTTTGGGGTCTAACTCATACTCAGACCAACAGTTGGCTAGTACAAGCTTATAAAAACCAGGACTAAAGCACATGCTTGATTTTATTTTTTTTTTAATAGGAATTGCATTAGGTGCTTCCTCTGTGGGCTCATTTCACTAAGGACCCTCTTCAGAATTTAATTCAGTGGAAGGCCCCTTCTGCCACACATAAGAAGGCAGGACCCTAGGGTGAAGTACAAGTCCACTTACCATTCTCTCTCCTCATAATTCAGCACAATAAAAGGGTAAGATGTTAAAGAGCATCACAGAGTCCCACTTGTAATCTGTATATAATATCCACATCCCCCTACACAACTCTGCCCCATAACTAGACTCCTCCTTTTCCTATAGTTCTTCGCAGAATCTGCATGCACTCCATTTAAAATCTTCTTAGAATTGTTTAATGAATATATATCTATGTATTGAACTTAAGTATTTGGCAAATCTCGTACTTCTAAAGAATTCAAATGGGAAATTCCAGCATTCTCACCCTGCCCCCATTTTCTTCTCTTGATACTTATCAAGTAGGACAATCCAGCACTCCCTAAGTCAAGCTAGAAGGAATCAAAGACTATGATGGAGATTTCCACAGTCTCTGCTCATGGGACTTGAGAAGGGTGACTCACTATACCAAACAAGAAGTCCTGAGGCCAAAGTACTAAGAAATCCAGCTGCATGCATCTTGGCCTATGTTCTGCCAAAGAGAAAGGATTAACTTGACAGAAGTAGGTCAGGACGACACAAGGCTTGAGTTGGATGAAACCAACCAAACAGATTTACAGTTCTTATAACAATTGCTCTGTGCACTGCAAGTCTGTTACTCTTCCCCAGTTAGATGTAGTGATACCTACCAAGCAGTATATCATGCAGAGGAACTGTATGTCCCTCTGTAATTCCGAGTGTAGATAGTTTAAATCAGACTGTTGAACCAGCAACTGGAGAAGACACAATTTTCCATTCACTTACCCAGATGAGCTGAAGAAGCAGCCTGACATTAGATGCAGTAGGAGAAGGAACAGCAAAGAGGATGAGGTACGCAGGTTGTAGAGTATGATCAAGGACAGAAAGTGTGCTTACAAGAGCTACATCATTTTTTTTGTTTGGGCCCTGAGCTTACTCCTCAGTGGGCTGTCAAATAGATTCTGGGTTTATTTTTTCCCCAAATATAAATGATTATCAGACTCTTTTACTGAAAAGATCTTGTTACCTAGTTGAAGAGTTTCACCTGAGTCCTTACCCTTCCATGACTTCTCTTCATGTGGGACACATAGGTCTCCCGATCGGGGATCCACTGTGAACATTCCTTGCAAGTCCAACCAGTTCTTCTCAGTCTGGACTTGGATTCGGGATTGTGTCCTTCCACCCTCATGTCCTTCCTCATCAGAGGAGAATGGGAAGTCCCGTTGGCTACCGACAGCTCCTTTGGTGGGATGTGAACCTGGTTTCTTGATGCCTTCTCAGATTTCTGTCGAAAGTTGGAGAGCTCCTCAGGATTTTGTGGGACTCCATGAACACCCTGGATAACAATAATAATGGAATCACACATAACATTTATATGTAATTCGTATTATACACCTTTATTTATAAATAAATAACATCTATTATTTAAATAAGCAGTTTAAGCTTCCCACCCCCAAAACAGTATGTTGATGGCTTGCTCCCACATCTTCCATTTCCCCTTGAAACTGGCTGCAGTGCTTTCCCCAGCAAGAGATCTTCCCAAGAATCATGAAGCTTTTATTTATGTTTCCTGCATGACAACAGCACCTCCTTGGTGCTGCCTCTTTAACATTTTGGGTGAGCTCTGAGAACTCTGGTTAAAGAGAGAATATGTAATGGAAGAGAAATGTTAATTGTCATTATTACAAGAGCCTAAGCTCTAAAAACAGAGAATTTGGTAAGCTCTGAATGAAATGTTTGCTATTATCTTGGGGGCTCCAAAGCTACTTCATCTTTGCTCAAGGGGTGGGAAGAGACAACCTCTCAGTTTCTCCAACCTACCTTCTTCAGTTCCGCACTATCTATTGCTATTGACATTTTCACAGTTCAAAACTCTGCTCCTGAGACATAAAAGCAAGCATGGAGCCAGAAACCAGCCTTACAAGGAATATGTCTCCAGGCTCTTTGGCTGTTCAACAGGCCAAAATCCAAAGTCCCCCAAAAAGTTATTTTAACAAAGAAAATTGAACATAAGGAAAATAATCCAGAAATGAAGAGCTGTGGGAAAGCAAAAGCAAGTAAAATAGCAACATACCAAAGAAACCTCAAGAAACTCCCCTAGGAACAACAACAGTTCATCCACACAAAAGGATAATTTAGAGGTTTAATTGTGCACAGTAATTAATAACGGGTAAAGTTTCAACACACAAAGGCCCGAGGCCTTTGGAAGTCTTTCTGTGGGTTAGACACCAAACAAACTTCAAAACACAAGGTCTGATCTGAGAAGCCTGTGTGCTCTGCACCTGATCCAGCTGATGTCAGCAGAAGCTCTGACATGCAGTGGCCAGGCAGTGGCAGCTGCTCCACAGCACTGCCAGCTATTTAAGTTTAAACACCAACAGTTCACCTTTCTCCCCATCTGGGAACCTCAAGAGTGTTTTCTGAGCTAAGAGTACATTAGTACCCATTACTCCATTTCTCCTGTTATTACACCACTGGGGGAGGGGGGAAAGAAGGACCGGAGAAAAATGAACTGACTTCTCTGCAGAATCAGTAACAGGAACCAGCCCTTCTAACTCCTACTCTTACGCTTTAACAATGGAAAGCCAAGAAAGATGATAAGGCACACTGTTTCTTTATTTTTCATGTAGGGACACCTCATAGAAACTCTGTATTCCATAAAGGAGCAGGATCTGATAGGAGAGGAGCCTTCTTTAATTACCATCTCAAAGACTTGTTGATGGCCAAATACAGCCTCGCTGTTTTGTTACAGAGATGTCAGGGTGCTGGTGCACAAACTGCTGCAGGCAAGTCCCTGGAGGGTGAGATTTGCAAATGAGCTACAACAAATTGTGTAACTCAACTCAAGCCCTGCTTTTAGCATTGGGGTTGAATGCCTCTTTGAAGGTCCCAGCCTTAATCTCAGCTCTACTTTCCTAGCTATAATACAGGAAGATTAGCAATCATCAACTTCACAGGAGGGCTTCAAAATTTAATTCATTATTGCATGCAAAGCATTTCCAGATTTGCAAGTTAAAGGCATGGGGAGGAGGAAAGCAAAAAAGTAGTTCTGAATGGGTTTTGCTTTTTGGAGTGAGCTGATGAATCTTCTTGGGTTTTAAGTGTAAGTATATCAAAATAAAGTCACTGATTAAAAAAAATATGTCACTTTTTTCTCTAATCAAAGGAAAATAAGACTTTGCAAGCTCTTTCTTCAGAATGCTATCAAGAAATCTTCCGAAAGGATTTCTGTGGCAGAGTTGTTAGACACTGTACATAGAAACACACTAACTAAAACAACAGAAAATTAAGGCACTCACACGTTTATGGGATAAACAGATCTGCAAGTCCTCACACACATCCTACTAGAAACCACCATCAAATGGACAACACTCGGCCTTACATAGGTATAAAAGAGTGACAAATGATAGTGAGATTATTGCAGTGTTTAATGCAACATGAGCCATTACTGAGGGAGGGCAGGTTCAAAGCACTCTCCAGACCACCATTTCCACCAAGTTTTGGGGTTGCACACAACTATCCATTTCAAACCCTCTTCCAGAGCAGCCTGAGTGGTGCCAGCATGGACACACCCACGGCAGGGGTCCCACCTCCCAAGGCTTGTACCTCCAGGGCAATCACTGCTGTGTCTGTCAGGGCCCTCTGCAATCTGGTGTGGTTCTGCAGGCAAGAGGAGCAGCCAGGGAAAAGGGGTGTTAAATGCCATGCAGCCTCTCTCCAAGGCAGCTGCAAAGGGGCCAAAGCTCTCTAGGTGAGCACCCAAAAGAGGGACATTCAGCTTTTGTTGTATAAATCGAGTAACACTGTGGGCAGAGGACACTTCTCCCTGTCCCCCAACCAAAGATAAAGATCCCACCCTGGTTTAATCACTTCCTTGGATTTAATATAGAACAGTTAAAACCCAGGAAGATTTTGTAGAAAACAAGCCTTTGTCATAAGGTTAAATTATATATAGATGAGAGTAACTGCCTGCATTGCTCCCAGCTACCACAAAATGCTCCACTCGTGTTTCCATATAATACTGTAAATCATTGTAGTCTGCTGCTAATACATTCCTCAAGAACTTTCCACTTCTTCAACCAATTTCCTCACACAGTGGATGTAAACTCTCTATGAACTCAAAACACAGGACCTCATATCAGTAAGTGGTGGGAGTTACCTACCTTAACGTGCTGCATTAACTGCTGCTTCTGCATATACACCAGCTGACACTGTGGGCACTTAAACACTCCCACTAACAACTTGTTGGTGTTCTGCTGGAAGTGCTCTTGGAGCAGCTTCTTCTTGTTAAAGACTGTCTCACAAGAGCATTTGTAGATCACCCTGGAACAGTTAAGAAAAGTAAACTCAGTGTCTCTTGATTAGTTATCTTAAGAAGACAGTGGAAAAAACTATCTCAGCAACTTCAGAAAGGGATGGGCTTCCGAGGAGGGCTACGCTCTCAGTGCATTGTCAACACACACCCACAAGGACAACTGACCATTAACTCAACTGGGAAGAACAACAAAATGCCTCAGGCACTTACCACAGGTTTCTAAAAATAAGTTTACTTCTGTGCATATGCATAACTACCTACGCATGTGTGTCGGTAAGTGCAGACAGATGGGAACAAACTCGAAGTATACTAGCTAGCTACACAATACTTTCAATCCCACCTTCCATAGTTCCTCCCCTAAAGCACACATTTTCAGCACTAGCTCAAGTCTTGGAGGGGAAAGCTACAGAGTCGAAAAAACAGGAGGCTTCTCTCTAGTGATCTGGGGGGGCAATGCTGCATGGTGTAACTCTCCTCTTCTTTTCAAGTTCCAGATGCAGCAGTGGCCCTGAAGCCATCTACCAAGAGGTGCCACTGTAGGTCCTGCCAGACAAAGAGGCAACAATTAAGTTCCTTCTATGGATTTTCAGCTCTTCCCTGCCCAAACTCCTCTCCTCCTACCCAGGAGACCGTGTTCATACCAAGGAGAACACACTGTGGCTAGGAACAGACCCCTGCCAGCAGACAAAGCAACAGATCTTCTCATACAAGGACAGAAACCAAAACCACAAAAAAATTGGGAGGGAAAGGGGGAATCCTGGAGCTACTCTGTGAAGGAGAAGAAGAAATAAACCCAAAATACTTACTGAGTAGTCTTGTGAGACTCTGCTGGGTGCTGGCTGGTCATGTGAGCCGTGGTACTGTCGGCCGACTTGAAGGCCATTGGGCAAAAAGAACACTTGTGGAAGACTTCGCAGTGTTTCTCGTGGATGTGCACTTTCAGCATGGCAAGGGTCATGAAGACAACTCCACAATGAATGCACCTGGGGGACACACAGAGGCAAGTTACAGCCACAGTGTGCGTCCAACACACACGCAAAGCAGCACAGATGGAGGCAAGCACCACGCTATGGCAGGTCCTCATTTAGTCTCTTCAGAAGCAATACAGAAAAGTCAAGGAGGAATATAATACAGGAATTCACAAGCTGGGCAGATCTCACAACTGCACAGAAACAACGAATCACAGAATGGTTTGGGTTGGAAGGGACCTTAAAGATTATCCACCTCCACCCTCCCTGCCATGGGCAGGGACACCTTCCACCAGCCCAGGTTGCCCAAAGCCCCGTCCAACCTGGCCTTGAGCACTTCCAGGGAGGGGGCAGCCACAACCTCTCCGGGCAGATGTTGGCAACAAGCAAACAGGGTCTATAAAAGAAGCTTTCAGAGACTAAAACAACAGAGAAAGAATAAAGGAAGATGTGGTTCAGCAAAATGCCAGCCCTGCATCTGTGAAAGCCAATTCCACCACAGGAACAAGTGAAGAACTAAAGTAAAAGTATCTGAGGAGATCTCTAGGTAGCAATAAGCAGCATAAATACCAGTTAGTCCTCAATACAAAATAAAAAGAATATTCAGCTATGAGATCTTCAGTAACCCTATACAACTGCTTCTTACACTCCACTAAGCACTAGAAAATAATGACAGCAAAGATACTGAAAACAGCAACAGAAACACCCAAGGAACTGATTAAGCTCATTAAAATCATTAAGACACAGGTGTTGCCTGGAAAGTGTTTGTCTGGGAGCTGGGTGGATGCTCCAGGAGGAGAGAGAGAAAGAAGCAGAGGTTGCATGTGGAGTCAAAGGATTCTTTTCGGCAGCTGAAAACATAGACCTGGGGCCAGGAGGAGAGCCAGGGTCCCTCTGCTGGTCCCAGCCTGCCTCTCCTCCTAACACACACCTGTGATACACCTTGCCCGATACTCTCCCAAGATGGCAACAACTGGCAGCCTTACTATATTTACCTTTAATACTTCTCCCGAGAACCCATCTGCCTGCTGTGCTCCAAGAGCAGCCACACACCAACACTACAAGGGCACATGAGGACGCAGACACCTGCCCTCGCCTGCCTTGGCCACTCTGGCCATGGGGTTTACCATTCCCACAGGAGCACCTGTGCTGATCCAGGACCAGAATAGCCTCTCCTAAGAAGAATCAATCAAAATGACTAACAGCAGATCTCCGCTTAAGCCAGCGCTGCATGTACGGACTGTTACAGTGGAGGAGCTCGGCTGGGCTGTCCAGGGGGCCAACACTTGTCCTAGTAGGATAAGAGAGATACAAGGGATAACTTCCTCCAGTGAGCCTGGAGTTAAGCTGCCTTATAAATACATTTTTCCCTTCATTCTGCTATCTGCCATTTGCCTGTGTTGCTATTAGGGTTTGTGCATTTGCAGCACGGCTGCATGGGCCCTGCCGTCGCAGATGGACCCCAGCTATCGAGCAACTGGAAGAGCTCCAAGCCCATATCAAAAACAAACAAGCCGCTAGATTATCCTTCCCTCCAAACGAGCCTCCCAACAGCGTTTAGGAAACAAGCCCACGCTTTGAAGTTACACTTCAAAAGATCATTAGACAGAAGCCAGCCCAAAGGAGCCAAACCCTCTCTCCCCAGAATATACACAGAAATGCTGTTTTCTTAAATTTAGAGAGGGAAGCAGTGACAACAGCTGGCGTCATCTTTGGGAAAGCATGAAAACATTCTGCTTGGGTAGCTCTGCCTTCAAGCCTGATCCTCACTCACGTGAAAAAGGGAGAGAGACCTAGAATAGTAACACCAGGAAATGTGTTATTATGGAAGAATACATTCCCCGAGTATAAATGGAAGAACAAATGCTAATCCTGACAGTAAGATCTGGCTGGTACATCCAGGCATATCTGATGGGCTTCTTCCACAAAAACACCCTGGACTAACAAGGGGTGGTTCTACATTATGCTCAATTTTGGTAAATACTTCATTTAGAATTAGGGATAAACTAAGTAGTAACTCAGGGTCAAATGATCGCAAGTTTATTTAATTTACAGTAAATGAAAGTTTAAACAACAGTCACTTTGTAATCAAGAATCCCAGTGCCAGAAGGACAAAGCTTGATAAAGTAAACTAATTAGCAGAACAAAGTGGATCGAAGATGTCAGAGGCTTGCCACGTAATTTTTGCAAATTGCAAATTCTGCTATCATCTCCCCAGCATGGGGGAATAACTTACAAGAGAAGACTCTTGGATAGCCTCAGGGCAAGGAGAGGTGGTGTAAAAGTCTTGGAAAGCATCCTGTGAGAGAAGATAAAGCCAGAAGATGTTGCCTTAACCTTCTGAATGCTTCCTGTGCCTTCACCTTCCAGCCTCTCAACTCTCAAGATGGCACCGAGCAGGAAAATAAGTCCTAAATCAGTGGGAACAGCTGGAAGGTGCTTGGAAAATGTGGGGAGGTGACACTTGGAGCCAAGTGGAAAGGAGCCTTTAGGACAGGCTTGTTGATTTTAATTTTTAACTACAGAAGACCTTTCTCATTTTCAGTGCAATCACTAGCCATGACTAAAACCCAAATAAAACAATCTTACTCCAAACTTAATTGAATGTGCTGGGGTATTACCAGAAAAGGAGACAGGATGAGGACTGGTCACAAAAACAAAACCAAACTTGTGCATCAGAAATTCAAGAAAAACAGGAATATAGTGAGAAGCAGCAAGTCAAGCTGATCCTGGGAAGGATTTAAAAGAACTCATCAGCTTTTCAGCTCTGCAAGTAACAAAAGTGAAAGAAAAGAAGTAAAGTCACTACGTGACCGCAGGGCAGATGCCATGGATTATCTAGATACAGTTCTGCAACTAAAATTTATTTCTTCTGTTTTCAACAATACCAGTGGCATCAGCCGCACAGCAAAGACAGGCAGGATAACAAGGATAGCGCAGCCAGAAGTCCACCTGTCTGGCAGACTCAGTTTTCACAGATAAGCAAATGCCATTTAGAGAAGTTAAAGAAATTTAGCTTCTAGAGAAGCCAGGTAAAGCTAAAATATCCATAAGTATCATTCTTGAGCTCTGTCTTGGTTTAGATCTTCATTAATGCCCCTGGCACGGAAAGCAGACACTTGCTAATGACATCTGTAGATGGATGGAAGCTCTCGTTGCTGACAAGGATTAAGGCATCATAAATATATTACTGTAATACATCTGGAATGAATAATGTTTTTAAAAAATGCCAGGTCATACACATAAGAGTCAGGACCAAGCTTCGTTGTACACTGTGAGCCCATCAGTTGGAAACAGAGGAGAAAGGACTTGCCTTGGATCACTGCTAAAACACTGAACTTCCTACATAACGCAGCTCAGGCCAGCGTAACCCTGACACACATTATTGATCAAGGAATCAATGAGCATGGGGATGCTGTGCAAGCAGCTCTGTGTGATGAAGTTCTGCTGCATTTGGGATTCTCAGGTGGCAGTGAAGTCCAAAGAACTGCACCAAACCCGTGATTAGTTTTCTGACATCTACTCCATTCCCATTTTTCCATCTCAGGGAAAATATTTTTTTACCAGCTTTCCTCCTTCTCTCAGATTAACTCATTTTCAAACAGTCTGAGTATCACAGCCATTTAATTTGCAACGGAATTAATTCTTTGTTGTGGGTTGTGCTCCCTAAAGTCAGATCCCACATTAAAAAAACCTTATCTGTATATAATTAAATTCAGAATTGGTTTGTTATGTGTTTCTTGTCTTCACGGTTGAAAGAAAAAGCCCTTGAAAACCTAAGTGTGATTTCAGAACAAACCACACAGTGAAGGCTTCCTGAATTTGCAGACATCTTAAAAGATCAGCTCCAGGAGCAGAAACTGCCCTATTCATTTTAAATTTTGAAGTATTAATTGGAGAAAAAACATAACTTTAAGGAATCATAAAAAGTCACCTAGTCTCATCTCCCAAGCAAATCATCTGTGTCTTAAGGGCTGTGCCACAGCTGAGGTGATCTAAAAGTGCCAAAGAGGAAAGGCTTGTAGGGAAAACAATGTCTTTTATTAAAGCAATCAATTTGGTTGGAGAAAAGACAACACATGCACATACACACCACCACATCCAGAACCTTGGGAGCCTTTCCCCATCTGTCTCAGTTCATGAGAAGTGTTTGGAGAGTTGTAGGGGCATACAAGAAAATAATCTATGAGCTTCTCATGAAGGCACACATCCCCCAGTCCATTATAACTGACACAAATATAAGTTCAAACCTTAAAGAGATTTGGAAGATTAAGATCTGCAATACATTTGCTGTAAATATCAATCTAGAGATGCCTGCTTGCAACTTGAATTCAACACGTGTCCTTCAGCTTAAAGCTGCCTCAAAATCATTTCTGCTCTTAGAAACCTCCTCTTAAATCCATTTAGTAATTCCCCATTTCAAATGTGTTTTGTCATGCAGAAAACCACACCAGGCCTGGGCTACATCCTCTTTCATTTCTGTTGTAAGGCAGATGCATTTCCAAAGATCTAAATCCCAGTTTCCTGTTCCCTCTCACCATCTCAGCACGGACCCTCTGGAGCTGCACAAACCTGAATCCGACTTTGCGGGAGTAATGCAGGCAGTTCTCCTTGACGTGAGTTTGGAAATAGGCAGAGCGGCAGACGGCTCCGCACTCCGGACAGCAGTAGGGAGACTTGTGAGCATGGATCCTCTGGTGAGCACAGTAACTGCACTGGTTGGGCAGCATCATCTGGCACACTTGACATGTCTGATGAAAGAAAGGTTACATTAATTAGTTATTCTTTGTTTGCTCCCCCCTAATTCACCCTAGAAAACTTTCAGGTTTAGAGAAATCCCCAGCACATTTCTCTAGTGTTACCATTAACTCTATGAAGCTCTTCAGCTAACCTCCTTATCATCTTTTTCCACAACAATCCTAATAACTTACACAATCCCTGATGACTGTATCTATTCTTAAACCATGTCCTCTGTGGTTTATTTCTTTTTCTTCCCCTAAAATCTTTCATCTCTTACCTCTGAAGATGTTCTGTTTGGTCAGTGCTTTCATTTTTGCATGGAGAAGGAAAGCCCTTTTCTCAGAGAGACCTCACCCTGCACCAAAATTGCCCCAAGAAAGCAGGAAAAACTCCGTTACAACCCGACTTGAAACCCTTACTGCTGAACACAGTACAGTCCTGATGTGCAGCAGCCTTCCCCACCAAAACCATAGTTGTGTCTCTTGCAAAATTTCTTTGGACCAGATGAAATCTGAACTTTCAAAAACCACAAACCACGTGTGCTATGATACCCTTACAGAAATGTCTTAATAACTAGAAATTAGGCAAAGACTCTTTCCCTCCCAGTTTCTGTACTCTTTATGAAATTCATTTCTCTTCCCTACCCTTAGAAGGGCCACACTCTGATGCTTTGCAGAAGAAGCATCATTTACTTGACATGTAAAGTTTTTTATGTGGATGTATTGCCCCAGTTTCAGCAGCTGTCAAACTTCTGCTCCCTTTCACAGGTGTCTCAACATTTCTGTATTCCTTCAAAGCCCAGGAGCAACTACTCATCCTTTGTAGGATGCACATTGCTTGATATCTAAGGAGTAGAGCTGTAGTAGATATGAGCCCTCCAGCCTTGAGCCCTCTAAGGGCTCAAACTCTCTTTGGTCATTAATAAACCCATGCAAAATCACCCTCTGCTCCAAACTCTATCTTAACAATGAACTAAAGCAAGCAGACAATTATGGATTGTCAAATCAGGTAGTGCTTCCACTAGGATTAAAGAAGGTTACCAGGGTCCCAAGATGGTCAGAAGTTGTTCTAGAGGGTGTACCTACATAGTCAAACAAAGCTTTTAATGTAGCATGTGCCCACATAGATGGACCAAACCTAGTCCTGCAGACGTCACTGCTGGCAACCAGGGTAGAAACCCGGGACAGAAGCCCCTAAATCTGACCAAAAAAAAAAAAAAAAAATTAAGGGCCAACTCCATTTTCTGTATCATTGCTATTCCTGCAGCATCTCTGTGATGCTCTACTACATAACATCCATCAGAGAACTGTCAAAACCACTGCAGGTAATAGAAAGCATCATTTATAATAACATGCAAAGCTATGTCAAACCTGAAAAGGTTCATGTGGGGAGAGGGGAATAAAAAATTAGGCTCTTGAAGGAGAAAAATGCAGAAATTGCCAAACACATCAAAAGCCTTGGACACACGATCTGAAATATTTTGCAACTTAAGTTTAGAGGGGAAAAGGTTTCCCCAGGAAAGAGAAACAAGTGAAAGAAAACTGTATTTCAGGACCCCCATGTATGCACCCAAATGCAGTTCAAATAACCTCAAGAGTATTTCAGCCCTTCCCCAAATGCTGAAGAAACCCCCTAATTTCAGCAAAGAAAAACAGCACTAATGAGCCATGGTCTGAGCTGTGAAATAGAAATGGGAATGGGAAAATGGGAAATAGAAAAGCCCCCAGGACTTCTCTCCAAGGAGCTGAACGGGACCTTAAATTCTCCAAAGCTCTCTCAAATCTCCAGATAAGACCTGCAAGAAGAAATTAACATTCAGGGCAGTTTTATTGTGTTTTATAGCATTTTTCTCTAAGCGGGTTTCGATTTGCAATGGGAAGTTTTAACTTCTTGGCATTGTTAAAATAGGACTCCTTTCGCTTTGATCCCACCTAGTATTTAAGGCAGACTCAGCACAACCACAAGTTGAGAGCACCTTTGCCCTCACAGCTTAGTAAGAAACATTTTCTCTCCAGATCCTATCTTGTCAAAGCCAATTTAGTTTTGATTTCAGTTCTGCAAACAGGCAGTTTGGGGCTGACCTCTTCATCCCCAGCATGCCTTACCCACTGCCCCCAAAGGCACCCTGGCAATCAGCACATGTTAAAAACCTGAATTTTCATTGCTGTGTGCGCTTGTGCTGGATCTAAAACATGACAAAACCGCTCGATATTTAATGGGCTTCATGCCTGGGCACTACTGCCTGGGGATGTGCAGGCTACAGCAGAGGAGCAGTGAGCTCCCATCACCTTCCTCTTTTCGGCTCAACAGGGTCCAAAAATGCTAACATCAGGCAGAAAAGTTTGGGGGACAGCTAGCAAAAAGCATCAAAACTAGTGGTTATGTTCTTCAGGCTACTCAGGAGCAGGAAGCCTGCCAAAGAGTGCGTACACATAACATGGGAATAAAAAGCAAGATTCGGCGAGGATAAGGCTAAATGAATTCATTGCGTCTGCAGATGCCAGGGAAGAAGCTGGAAGGATTCCCACCATGCTCTGCAGGGAGGGGACAAAAAACAGCCCAAGTCTCTGAGTTCAGATTGTCTTATGGAAGAGTCAAGAAGTCAGGAAGTAAACAGACAAAACGAAAAGCAGTGAGTCACAAAGATAAATTACTAAGAATAAGGAAAACTGTCATCTTTAACTAGCATTACTTCTGTACTTGGGAAAAGTCAACTCTTTTCCTGCTTCATGAACCCATCCAAGCTCTCCAGAGGAGTCAACCACCATGTAGATAAGGAAGATCTGACCTGCAGATGGGTCAGGCTACCTGGATTTCCAAAATGGTTTTGCAACACCGTTCACTAAATGATTTTAAGGAAACTAATCTGCCACAGCATAAGGGAGGAAGGGTTTTGCTTGGATAACTAAGTGTTTAGAAGAAAGGAATAAACAGTTGGTTCTTTGACAGAAGAAGGTCCCCAAAATTTCTGCTGGGATTTGAGCTCTTCAAAATAGTCTCAAAGTATCTGGGAAAGGGAAACAAGCAGTGCCATGGCAAAGATTCATCATCATAACCCAGTAACTCAGCATGTTACACATAAGGGCTGACCATGAAGAACTGCAAAAAGACCATACAGGACTGAGTGACTGGGTAATAAAATGGCAGGTTGTATTTTTCCATTGAATCAAACACAGAATATAGTAGAGCTGAAAAAGGTTCAGTGGAGGGGAAAGAAATTATAACTGGCATCTTTATGCTCACACTAATCCTTTTCTTAACACCTGCAGAAGATGCAAGGCCAGAAATCGTGCCCAGGGGTATTACAGGAGGGGCTGCTCGTCCATGTTATGCCAAGAGCTGCTGCATTTGTCAGGAGCAAGAGGGCAGCCGCGTGTGGTCTCCCCCACCGAAAGCTTGATCTTGGAGACGGAGCGGCTTTTTCTTTTGCAACTCCTCTGCTTTGTATGAGAAATAGTAACTTGGTTCCAGATGTCACATTTTTATCTCTCTCCTAGTTTTCCATGACTTTTCAAAGAAGTCTGGCAGCAATTTGAGACATTCATTAGTCAGTTATTCCTGAAGCATGTTACCAGGATATGATTTTGAGTTGTGTAATGTCTGTGTTTTTCATATACTCCCATACCCTACACTTTAAACAAGAGTTATTTATTACAAGTTTTCTTTAATTCCGGTTTGCCTGCTACATTTCATTTGGGCTCTTCTTCCAGAAGTCACATTCACACACACACAAATGCTCAGAAGCTCAGCCACTTCAGAATACTTGATTTTATTCCCATTTTTACTTATTAGCTTCTTCAGAAGGGGAAAAGAATTTAAATACTTTCTGAAGTAGAGTGAAGGCTGAAAAAACATACCGCTCAAAAAAAAGTTCATCTATTAAACCCAACCCTGTGGCCACAGAGGTATCTGCAAATCAGGAAATTTATAGTTAACACAGAGTTTTGCTCTGGGAAGTGCCTGCGTAGAGGCAGCACCATTAACCTCTTTCACTGAAAGGATTGACTACACAACTCCACGTCAAATTTGATCCATTCACGAGCATGTTTTCTTCTAACCACCAGGAGTGCAAAGCACCCTGAATCAGAGAGTCAGAGCAAGCTCCCATCTTCTCACATGCAAGCATCACTGCAAAATTCCTGTGGCCAATTTTCTTGCTTAGATAAAGCCTGAGAGCAGCAAAGGCACAATCCCCACCAATGCACCACAGAAAGATTAACTCAGGACACAAAACTCTTTGCTTTCACTTACTCACAATGTGCAAGAGGAAAGGGAACTGGCTTCAGCACAAGCAAAGAAACTTTACATTGGTTTTAGAGTTTCTTTGCTGTTATAGAGATGTTGATAAAGTTCATGTTTATTTGAGAGACACCCACAGACTACAAGAGTCTGCATTGATATGATCGTTATGCAGCTTCAGATAAAAACATGGGGCTGCACTGACCCTAAGCCATGGGATCAGGGCTATGAAAGAGAAAAAAATTCATAAGCCTAACAATCTCTAAATTAAAAAAAAAATACTAAAGACTCAAAGTGAAAGAGTTAGAGAGGAACAGAAATGGTATTTTTGGAATATGTTTTAAAGAACGCTTGTCCTTTACATATTCAAACCAAAGATCCCCCCTTCCCAAATCCAGCCTTTTGCAAGCTTTAATTTTTCTATTTTAGACAGGGCTGCATGGGCAGCTGATACCTCTGCAGCCAAAGGACTGCAGGCAGTTAGGTATTAGCAGGATGATTCTGAAAAAAAAAAAAAAAAAAAAAAAAAAGCACCAAAAAAAAAGCAGCAAATTACTACTTAAAGTTAACCTTTAACTTCACACTAGCTTTCACTTACTGCCTCACTGGGATAGATGCCAGCAACCTGCATCCTTCAATGTAGATGCTCCCACATGTAGCAGCTGGTCTAAACACCTTCATCTCTGCAACTCCATGCTCCCTTCCCCACCGCCCACCAGTACAACTGCTGGGCCATGCTACAGTCAAGATCCAGATGCTTGGAGGATTATTTTTGACTTGATTTATTTCAACCATACAGCTTACAATGCTGCTACACAAAATTTTACCAGGATGAGGAAAAGTGGCAAACAGAATTTCTCTTGCTGCCATCATGATAACTAAACTATACTCCTCCCCGGGCTCTCTTTAAAAAATAGGCATTATCACATTAGCATGTTCAATTTATAGATAAAAAACCCACTACAACAGAAACTCAAGATTATTAATTTGAAGACAAAAAAAATCTAGAACCCAACTGATACCCTAAAACCAGTGTGTTCAAGCTTTAGTGACAGAATAATGTGTCAAGTTTGGCCCTAACATAGACCTTTATCCTAATTAACTCCTATATACTCTTACAATGGCATACCCAAGCACAGCAAAGATGTTTTTATTTCTTTGGTTATAGTTGCCTATTTTAAGATGTCAGCCTAAGGAGCCAAAGCCACTAAGGGAGTCTGCTTGGCCTTCAGCCTAAAGGCCATGACCACAAGACACCCTTCAATCCAAAGCTTCTTCCATCCACCGTCTTTTCTGCTACCCCCAGCTTACTCCCCCTCTTCCTATCATATCTATACATCCTCAGCCCCATCACTGCACCCCACATCCTCTGTTGACCTTGTTCACTCTCATTTGTATTCCTACACCTCGCTTACAGCCCAACACTCCAAAACATAGAATCCTCCTCAGACCTTCACCAAGACCAACATCTAAATCATCCCAAGACACCAGGGTGCTCAAGCCTCAATAAAATAACGCATTGGACCATTACTCCCTGGAAAGCAAGGCTGTTCAATAAACACAAAATACATTTTTCTGTAAGTGGAAAAATCCCTGGTTAAACTGTCAGTGTAGACCTAGAAACTTGACAGTTTTAGTAAATGAAGTGGAATTGCAATGGAAAAATACACTAGCACCACAGATCTTAGACAATGTTGCATCAAATAAGCTTAATTCTCATTCTATAGCTCTTTTACCTTTATGATCTCAGATGTAATCTCAAGTATTTCAGTTTCCACATCTTTCCTTCTGACCCCCTGTATTGGGTTTAAACGGTAAGGTGTTGGTAGCAGGGGTGGCCTCTGTAAGAAGTCACAAGAAGCTGTGCCTGTGTCGGACAGGGCCAACTCCAGCCAGCTCCAAGATGGATCTGCCACTGGCCAAAACTGAGCCCATCAGCGGGGAGGGTGGCACCTCTGGGATAACTTATTTAAGAAAGTGTAAAAAGTATTGTGCAGCAGCTGGGAGAGGAGTGAGAAGACAAGAGAGAAACAGCCCTGCAGACACCAAGGTTGGTGAAGAAGGTGCTCCAGGTGCTGAGTAGAGATTCCCCTGCAGACTCATCAACACCATGGTGACACAGGTTGGCCCCCTCTAACCCATGGAGGGCCACAGCAGATGTGCCATGGAGGAGGCTGCAGCCAGTGGAAAAGCCCACGCTGGAGCAGTTTTTCTGGCAGGTCCTGTGACCCCCTGGGGGACCCACGCTGGAGCAGCCTGTGCTTGAAGGATGCACCCCGTGGAGAGGACCCACACGGGAGCAGTTCATGAGGAAGTGCAGCCCAGGGGAAGGACCCACGTTGGAGCTGTTAATGGAGGATGGTCTCCTGGGGGTGGGAGTCCACACTGGAGCAGGGGAAGGTGCAGCAGAGATGAAGTGTTATAAACTGACCACAACCCCCATTCCCCTGTGCCACTTGGGGGGAGGAAGTAGAAGAGTCAGGAGTAAAGTTGAGCCCAGGAAGAAAGGAGAGGGTAGGTGTATGTAGCTTTCTTTTTATTTCTCATTATCCTACTCTGCTACAATTCATTGGCAACAATTTAAATTAATTTTCCCCAAGTCAAGTCTGTTTTGACTGTGATGGTAAGTGATCTCCCTGTCCTTATCTCAACCCACAAGTTTTTTGTCCTATTTTCTCCCCTGAGCCTATGAGGAGTGGGAGTAAGAGCAGCTGGGTGTGCACCTAGTGGCCAGTCAAGATCAACCCACCACACCCACCAACAAACCTCTTTGCATCTTGCATTGTGACTTAAAATCTGAACTCCCAGTCGCTAAAATGACCACTTATTAGATTGCAACACATTTTCACATCCTCACTCCAAGTCACTGGTGTAGCCCCTAAGGCTACACGGTACATCCCCTCTCCTTTCTTATGATGGCAATATTAAAGCCCTCTGGTCTTCCCTCCACCCTGCAGGGTTGGTTTCTGCCCATGTCAGTGGTGATGCACATCTTGCACCTTTCCATCTCTGCCTCTTTTTCTCACCTTGCACTTCTTTGTGCCTTGCATCCCATCAAAGACAGTACCACAGTCATTCAAATGCCATTTTGCTATGATCATCACCCATCACTTTGCCTTTTCACCGATTCTCTTCTTAATTGACCAGTTGTTTATTTGCTAATCCACACTAAAAGATTTCAGCTCCCCCTCCAGAACGAAGATATACAGTCAACTCCTCCACTCACCCCTCCCAACAGCCTCTCTCAGGGCCCACTATTACCAGTGGGTTCTTGCTGCCTGGGATTTCATAACTGGTTTACGCCAAACTAATGAGTGCCTGGCACCCAAGGGGCAGTCACAGAATGGCTGATGTCGAGAAGGAGCTCCAGAGGTTATCTGGTCCAACCACCCCAGCTAGAGCTGGTTGTTCAGGAACATGACCAGACAGCTTTTGAATCCCTCCAAGGATGGAGACTCCACAACCTCCCTGGGCAACCTGTGCCAGCGCTCTGTCACTCTCACAGTGATAAAGGGTTTCCTGGTGTTCAGAGGGAACCTCTTGTGTTCCAGTTTGTGACCACGGCCTCTGGTCCTGGCTCCAAGCACCACTGGAAAGAGCCTGGCTCCATCCTCTTTGTACCCATCCTTCAGGTATTTCTAGACATTGAGGAGATGCCCCTGAGCCCTCTCTTCCCTGGGGTGAACAGTCCCAGCTTTCTCAGCCTTTCCTCATATGTGACACGGTCCAGCACTTTCATCATCTTTGTGGCCCTTTACTGGACCATCTCCAGTATGCTCATGTCTCTCTTGTACTGGGGAACCCAGCAAAGACACAGCTCTCCAGGTGTGGCCTCACCAGTGCTGAGTAAGGGAGGAGGATTATGTCCCTTGACCTGCTGGCAATGTTCCTCCTAATAAAGCCAGGACACTAAGGGTCTTCCTTGCAGCAGGGGCATATTGCTGGCTCATGGTCAGCCTGGTGTCCACCAGGACCCCAAGGGCCTTTCCTGCAAACATGTTTTCCAGCAGGGCAGCCCCCAGCACATACTGGTCCATGGGGTTTCTCCTCTCCACAGGAAGGACCTTGTACTTCTTGTTAAACTTCATGGGGATCCCGTTGCCCCATTTCTCCAGCCTGTCAAGGTCACTCCAGGTGCCAGCATGACCCTCTGCCTTATGAGCGACTCCTCCCAGTTTTGTGTCATCTGCACAATCACTGATGGTACACTCTGCCCCATTATCCAGATCATTAAAGAAGATATTGAACACGATTGCACTCGGTATTGTCTCCTGGGGTAGTCCTTTAGTTACTGGCCTCCAACTAGACTTCACACCACAGATCCCACCCTCCAGGCCCAAACATTTAGCCAGTTTTCAATCCACCTCACTGTCTGCTCATCCAGCCCATACTTCATCATCTTCTCTGTGAGGATCACAAAGAAAACAGCATCAAAAGCCTTACTGGAGGCAAGGCAGACAATATCTACTGCTTCATCCTCATCTACCAAGGCAATCCTTTCATCACAGAAGGTTATTGGCTTGGTCAAGCATGATCTCCCCTTGGTGATCTAATGTGCTGGGCTTGTGTGGCAGGGTTTTTGGTAGCACGGGAGGGGGCTATAGCAGTGGCCCCTGTGAGAAGCTTCTTGAAAGTTCCCCTGGCTCCAGAACAAACCCACCTCTGGCCAAGGACAAGCCAATTAGCAACAGTGGCTGCACCTCTGCAATACTGTATTTAAGAAGAAGAACCAGAGAGGGGATTGGGATTTGTGAGCAGGAGTTAGAAAAATTACATTTGTGCCAACACCAAGGCCAGTGGAAGAAAGGAGGAGGGTGCAACAGAGCAGAGAATCCTGCTGTATCCCACGGTGAGATGCCAGGGCTGCCACCCCTGCAATCACCAGAGGAACAAAGATTTGCCTGCAGAGGACCCCCAGAACTCTGTGGGAAGAAGCAGCCCCTGCTGTTGTAGTTTGGCACCGGGAAGACTGCAACGCATGGGGATGATGCGCACCAGAGACACCGAAGCATCCTGAGGAGAATGCATCCTGTCAGGAGGACTCATGGCAGAGAGAGTTTGTGGAGGACTGTCTCCCATGAGAGGGATGGCATGTGGAGCAGGAAGAAGAATCCAGAAGGGTGCTTCCCCCTCTCCCTTGCAGGAAGTAGTAGTAGACTAACTACACCCCCCCTCCCCTGCCCCAGTGAAGAGACAGAAATATTGGGAACAAAACTGATCCTGGGAAGAAGGGAGAGATGGGGGCAGGTGTTTTTAAGATATGGTAACACTTCTCCCTGTCCCATTCTGTCTGTTGTCAGTTTTATTAGTGTTTGAACTAAAGTGATGTTTCTTTTTTTCTTCCCTAAGGAACCTGTCTTCTGCCTGTGACCATAACGGGTGAGCCACCCTGTTCTCTCCTTATCTCCATTCCTGAGCCTTTTTGATTCATTTTTTTCCTTCCCAGCACTTGGGGGGGAAAGAGGTGAGTGAATGACTGCATGGTGCTCGGTTGCCCTCTGGGCTCAAACCAGGACACCTGATCACCTTCATGTTTTTGAAAAGCCTGGAAATGGTTCCCAGGATTAGCTGCTTCTTCACACACACCCCCAGGGAACAAGGTGAAGCTGAGCAGCCTGTACTTCCCAGGATCCTCCTTCTTGTCCCTTTCCAAAGAAAGAAGTGACATTTGCTTTCCTCCAGTTCTCAGGTACCTCTCAACCACCATAATTATTCAGAGATTATCAAGAGTGGCATCACTGACAGCTCCCTCTGCAGACATGGGTGTATCTCATGAGAATCCATGGACTTGTGTATGTCCATGTTAAGTATTCCCTAACCTGATCTTCTACCAAAGACACATCTTGCTCCAGACCTTCCTGCTGGTCTCCAAGTCCTTAGATTCCTGAAGGCCAGTCTTACTAGTAAAGACTGAGGTAAAGGTGGTGTTCAGTGCCTCAGCCTCTTCCACGTGCTGCATCACCAGGTCCCCTGCCCCATTCAGCAGTGGGTCCACATTTGCCTTAGTCTTTTTTCTGCTACTTATCTACTTAAAAAAAACCCTCTTGTTGCCTCTGACATCCTTTACCAGATTCAATTCCAGGTAGTCTTTGGCTTTTCTACATCATCCCTGTATACCCAGATAGTGCCTTCACATTCCTCCCGGGTTACTTGTCCCTGTTTCCACCTTCTGTACACTCCTTTTTTGAGTTCTGCCAAGAGCTCCTTGCTCATCCACACAGGCATCAAGGCATTTTTGCATGACTTGCTGTTTGTTGGGATGGACCACTCTTGAGCCTGAAGGAGATGACCCTTGAATATCAACCTCCCTTCTTGAACTTCTCTTCCCTCCAGGGCCTTATCCCACAGGACTACTTCAAGGAGATCCCTAAAGAGACCAGCAAAGTCTATTCTCCTGAAGTCCAGTATTGTGATATTGACTTTTGTCCTCAGGACTCTGAACTCCTCCACCTCACGGTCGCTGCAGCCAAGGCTGCACTTGACCTTCACATCCCCAGCGATCTCTTCCTTGTTGGCAAGTATGAGATTCAGCAGAGCACCTCCCCTTATTGGCTTCCCTATCACTTGGCTCAGGAAGTTGTTATCAATGCTGCCCAGGAACCTCCTGGATTGTTTACATCCTGCTGGGATGTCCCACTAGCACATCAGGCTGGTTGAACTCCCCCAGGAGGACCAGGGTCTGTCAATGTGAGGCCGCTTCCAACTGTCTGCAGGCAGCTTCTTCCACTTGTTCTTCCTGGTCAGGTGGCCTATAGCAGACACCTACTTCAATGTCACCTACACCGGGCACCTCTTTCATCCTGGCCCATAAGCTCTCAGGGGGGCTGCTCACCCACCCCCAGGGCAGAGCTCCAGGCACTCCAGCTGCTGCCTCACATAAAGAACAACTCCCCCTCCTTGTCTTCCTGGCCTGTCCTTCCCAGATAGCCTGTGTCCCTCCATCACAACACCCCAGTCATGTGAGCCCTCCCACCACATCTCTGTGATTCCAGCAAGACCACAGTCCTGTGGCTGCACACAGATCGCCAGTTCCTTGTGTTTATTCCCCATGCTGCATGCATGAGCATTAGACACTTCAGAGGGCCACCTCCTCCTCACATTGTTTCCCCTCACCGACAGGATTGAGCAGACTACTACATGGGCTCTCATGCCCCTGCCCATCACCCCCAGAGCTCTGCAGTCAGTTCTGATATTCTCCGGGTTGCCCTCAGCAGCATCATAGGTGCTCACATGGAACATGAACAGGGGAACAGGAGCCTTCCTCCTGGTGTCAGAAGACACCAGCTTCCAGCCTCAGTTTTCATCCTACCTGAGACAACCTCTGCCTTTGTCTCTAGCTGTCCCCTCCTTGGTCTCAGCCACATCTTGGCCCCCAATTTGCACCCATGCTCACTCCCCTCTTCCTCCACTGGTCTCAGTCCCCCGGGGGCTGCAGGACCATCAGGGCCATCGAGCAGGAGTGGGTGGGGGAGGAGGAAAGGGTGGTTGCCTGGTGTGGCAGCAGATCACACACTGATTTAAACTACAGAGCCACACCCTATCTTTTCTTCCTCCCTAGCCTCTCCTCCTCCTCATCCAGATGCTCTGTTCTGGCCTCAGGGTGCAGGCTCTAGCTCCTATCCTGCCACTCATCTCTTTGTCTGCACTCTCAGCAATCCCTGCCTGGAGCTCCATTCCCTCAACATGCTTTCATCATAACATCCTCCATCATTTTTGCTTCTACAAAATGCAGGGGGAAAATTTCCATATAAAACAAAATCTGTCCTTGCTAGTACCTAAGAACTGTATTAATCACCCTTGGTTTTGGAGAGGGAGAAAGCAGTGCTTTATGGGGACAAGGGAATTTTTGTTGATTTTCAATCCTCTTGTTTTCTAAATTAAAACATGCAGGGAAGGGAGGAGGGCAGGGAGAAGGAAGAGGAAAAACCAGCAAAGATATGGCTGCTGTCCTTCTTGCTTGCTACTTTGCTGCTGGGAAATTACCAGTACAGCATGTGGTCCTACTAGCTTCTGGCAAGTTTTAGCCAATAAATTATAAAACATTGATTTAAGAGGGAGAAGGAAGATGAAAAAGAAAAGGCAGCAATAAAATTCCTTTTAAATAACTCCAGTGTAGGTGGTGCATAAACAGGATACATCACCACTCATTGAAAAATTCTTATTGGACAAATAAAGGATGACAGAAGAAAAGGAGAGAGGAGAGAACAAAGGCACAAAGGTGCAAGAAAATTTAGGTCCTTAGTTTATATTTTGTATTTTATTGAAGTTCCTAGCTACCTTGGTGGATTTTGGGTGGTCAAGTCAAAAGGAAAAAAAAAAAAAAAGTAGGAAACATCTCTGGTTACCAGTAGATGGACAATTATGCCCAAGAGGGTCAGGATGCACTCTGAATTCTTGCACATAAAAAAAAAAAAAAAAAAAAAAAAGAAAAGCTCCATCTCAAAACCAGTTTGTGTCTTTTGTTCATTGCTTCTGCTGCAAACCTCTTCCAGAATTCACTCCTCTGATGATTACAGACGGCCCTCCAATTTTTGGTGTAAATCTATTTCAGTCTGTTCTTGCATCATTGTTGCCCCTAAATTTAAAAAGCTTTTTTCTATAAACATCACAGCAGATACAAAGTGTATCCTTAAAGAGTGAGAGCAGTCTAAGGAAAAGCACCAGGAGGTGCATGGGTTTTGTTCATCTCCTGTAATTTGATCCCAGCCCTGAAAAGGCTACAAAAAACCCTGTGTGATGCTGACAAACTATCCAGGGCAATCCCTGCAAGCACGGGACTCTGTTGCACATCTAGTTTCTAGTGGAAAAAAACGGTGCTACAACCCTCACCTAAATGCTGTGTCTGTCTGTTTCAGTACTGAAAGAGACCCACCCTAATTTATCAGGTCTTCAAACTAAACTCATCAAGGTTTTTTAATTTCCCCTCACAAGATCACCTTTCCATTTCTCTGGTTATTCTTCCCTCACTTATTCCAGTTTACACCTGATAAATAAAATACACTTCTCCAGTCTGGTTATTTCTAGCAGTGACAGGGAGTATTAATGCAACCTGACTAGTACTGCAGGTTAACATACATCCCCTGCACAAGTTATCTTGGCCATTCAGAGTCTTCTTGTGACCAAACACATGCATCCTGCTTTTCAGTTGCTTCATCCCATTCCTACTTGGTTTCCAAGATCATCTAGGTCCTCCCAAAATTTCCTAAAATGGAAAAACATTTCCAATTGTCCATTATTTCTTACCCTGCTGGTTCAGCAAATTTTATCTACACAGTCATCCTCCAAGGTCCTTAATATACACATTAACTGCAGAGGTATGCTAAAGACATCCCTTGGGAGGTCTTACAAGCAACCTGTTCCCAGTTGCAGTTACCTCCCTTTTACTTGATACTGTTCCAACCTAATCCAACTTCTCCAGTACAGCCATTCCCCACATGGCACTCTAACAGCCATCCCATTGAACATCAAGGAGATTAGGATCTACTCATTTCTCTACTCCAAAAAGAATTACAGAAGATGTATATCAGATTAATTTGGCATAAACTACATCTATTTAATTATCCTTCCCCCCCCCCAAAAAAAAAAAAAAAATAAAAAATCTTGCTCTAGAACCACTGTAGTCAAACCAAACAGACCTGAAGTTACACAGAACATCTGCTACCACCTTTTGAACATCTGGACAAGCACAGCACCTATATGCAACACAGCTTTTAGCTTGAACAAAATTCAACCTACCAGATATGCAAATTCACATACTGCTTTCTTCTTGCAGTTCTGCAATCAAAAAGCAGTAAAGAGATCCCACTGAGCAACTTGATTCACAAACTTGCAAATATTGCAAAATTGGCCTCGCTAGTCTCAAAAAAAAAAAAAAGCAAGTAACTGATCCATTAGGAGGATCCACTCAAAACATACATGCAGTAAATCCAGTTCTTTCTATTTCTAAAGTGGATTAGCTTCACAATTTACAAAGCCTGTATCCTCACTGTAAACCAGAGATCCCACTGTGGTATGTGGCTGAGATTAACAGTCGTCATCTTATGCAAATTCTACATAAAAATAATATAAAAATAATCCAGGTAGGATTTCCCTGTTGTACTTTGAACAAGTGCAATCAATGGAGCTGCCACAAATCTAAAATGTAATATTAAGGTCAAGATCTCAATCATTTTTCTATAGGTCTTTCCACTCTACCTTCTCAACCACAGTATCATTCCCCTATCTTCCTCTCACTTGCTCCAAATCTCCTTTCCCTGCTGTCCACACCACATCTGTATCCTTCTTCCTTCTTCCAAAACAGCTGTGACCCAGCCACGTCATTCTAATTTTGGCCACACCTAGGAAAGTTATTTACCCATTATCTGTCCTATTACTATGGACTTTACCCAAGGCCATTCAGAAATTTAAGACCAAGTATTTCCCAAGCCACCAACTGGAACAAACAAACAGAAAACAATAATCACTTTTTAAACAGCTATGGGAAACATGAAGATGTCAAAGTAATTCACAAAGTCACAGTAAGAAACTCCAACTAAAGTGAGAAATCTTAAGTAGCAATACAGGATAAGTTTTCTCGGGGAGCAGTCATCTTAGGTTGTTCCTCCTCTCCCATCCAATCATTCCTGACTCTTACCACAGTTTTCTTGTTTTTCACCTTCTGGATAACTGAAAACATCATATTGAAAAATAAGTCTTTTTCCTGCTCTTTCTTTGCTTCACCAACCCTGTTGGAACAATCCTTCCTTCTTAACAAGGTGACATACCCATTCCATATCAGGTCTAAAAGGTATTTGAGTTAAAAGCACTGTAACAATTTATTGTGTCAATTTATGGTCATGTTAGACATGCATTTCATGTTTAATAATCCAGATTTGATGTCAATGTCAAGAGCTTCCAAGAACATTGACCAAAAATCCACCTAGCTTATCTTCCACAGGTCAGTACGTCTTCTAGTACAAATCCAGGTGCTGCAGATAAATCATTTTACCCTTTGTGTTCAGCCAAAGATACATTCACCTATCCTTCCCAAGAATCCTCTTTTTTTTGGGACAACCTGGTATCAGGCACCTGAATAGTCACAAATTATAATGTTTAGGCCATAATACAGTGGGGGGACCTGCCCTTCTACTTCTTGAGGCTCTTTAAAAGGCATAAATCAAGTCATAGCTTTATACAGAAAATATCAAGATACTCCATACTTCCTCAAGAAGGTATGGCAAAGAGTTTTGTGTCCAAATTCTGGGATTGTGTAAGAAATTAAAAACTAAAAAAAAACTTTCCAAAATTAACTAGAGTGCAACTTTTTGTTAGCTTTAAGAAATTAGAACAATCTCTTCCCCCAGCCCCCCACCTCATACAGTTGCTTCTAAACCAGGATTTCAGTACAGTGAGAAAAACATCAGGTATGGAAGAAGAAATACACACCGTTTTTTCTCAAATGTGCAGAATTATGATAAATACTAGATAATTAGTCTCTTGAGATCTGGGGATATGGTTCATGTCTGAGCTTGCTCACAACCATTAGTACCACCTCTGCATCCTGCCAGATTGTCCTGCAGCAGCAGCAGCACCACACTCTGGATCAAGCACAGGTACACAGCTACTGGTTTTGTACCCTTTTTTTTTCTTAAATAAGAAGTACCAGTATATAAATCAACACCTTTTGCTGTGTGGACACAGTGGTTTTGATCCATTACTGGGGGCACTGAAAGATTCGGTTTGAATACAGGTGTGTTACATCAATGCTTTCCTCAGCAATGCCATTTCTATCACTGCCCCCAAAAAATGAGTGACCTGGTGCAACTCTGGAGATGGAAACCAGTTTTCAACCACTTCTACCACCTACGAAATGGTTTGTGAAATCAGTCACTTGATCATCTCCAGCTTCTACCAACATTCCTCTTTTTTCTGATCAAAATAGAAATAGCTACCCAAGAAATTAGCTTCATTAATGCAAAGTCAGGGATACTGACAGCACCTTCTCAGAATGGGCTTGGCCGGTCGATGTTTTCCTATCCAGGAGCTCATGACGCATAGTCCAGCAGCCTTACCTACCTCCTTCTCACACCATGTTTCATAACAGACTCACTTGTGTTCGTTAACGCCCCTGATAATGCAAAATCTTCAGCTTCTCATGCCTCGTTACTGATGGGAGCTACACAGCGTGCTACTCGAGAGACACGTGATGTCAAGACACTCCAGCACACGCCCTCTGCCTTGGACCGTGGCACCCATCTGTGCAGGGACCCCGTGAGACCACTGGATCTCACCCATCCTTTTACCGCTCAGCCCAGGGACACCAAATACCCTGGATACTGCTAGAAGGCAGAGGGATGGTTTCCATTAGCTACTGCTAAATCTGGAGGCACACAATTACAGGCATATGGGCACAAACTCTTATTGCCTTTAGAAATGTAATAGCTTTGCTGAAACAGATGTTCCAGGAACAGCATGGAGCACCACAGGGCAGTCTGGAGGACAGCAGATACACTGGAAAAGGACTTCCAGAGCAATGCATGCATCCCATTGAGTACAAACATGGGAAGATCAAACAAGGAGGACATGGTTTTACAAGCTCTAATGTTGCCTCTTTTTTCCTGTTTTTCCCAATGCTTCTATTCAGAAAAATACAAAAATAATCTCACATCTAGCAGACGTAACTTGAAGCAACTCTTTTTTTTGGTTAAGGTACAGAATAAATTATTTCATTACAAGCTAAAAGTATTTACTATCAGACATTTCTTCTCTCTTTACGGAGCTCTTGAATTGATAATTCCACAACAAAAATAGGAAATACATTTTTAATGCAGCTGATTAACATTTTAGCTCACTTTGGAGCACTCTCTGTACCCCTTTCACCTGAAGGTTTTAATTCCAGACTGCTGACATTTTCTAAAAATGTATTATACTTGAAAAATAAATTACAGTGTTGACAGAGGCAGTGCTCACTGGTCTGCCTCAGGCAAGAAACATGATTACGTGGCTGCACTGATCCCTTCTGGCCTCACCATTTTTCATGGCATAAAAACCATTCAGGCATAATCCTTTTTTTTTTTTCCTGACAATGAATTTAAGAGAAAGTTAACAAAGCATCTAAACTGTACCACAGCAACCTCAATGCTCCTGCAAACCACTTAGCAAGCAGAGGGAGGCTCTGGAGCATGCAGGTACTACAATGGCCATGGCAGAGACTGGCAGTCATCTCCTCAAACGTCTCATGTTGGCATGGAGTCCTCATTCGTGGAGCTTATGGAGGAGACTGCCCTGGGGGCCTGCCAGCTCTGCTGGCAGCCAGACCGACATGGAGAGCTTTCACATCTAAAGAGATAAGGAGAAAGGATTCCTCCTCCTGTTCAACTTCATTTTGGTTTATACTTAAACAGGATTGACTGTATCTCCAAAAATAAAAAACATAAACAAAGTATATGGTCTTGGCACCCAACGAAGAGCATCTCCTCCTCTTCATCAGTAGAAACCTAAGCTGGAGTTTCAAAGGGGATTCAGACTCCCCCATCGGCACCTACGAGGGAGATATGCGAAGGCAGTGGAGATCCAAGCAGGGCAGCACTGGAACAAGACAGGAAGCCACTAACAAGATTCTTCAGCCCTCCTATGGAAACATGGCACTGACTTGTCCCTCTCCCACCTAAAGGACAAAAATAGCCAAAAATAGCCTTCCACCCCACATACTACACTGCTTCCCTCTCAGCCAGTCCTGTCCCAATATACACTTTATCACACCAACAGTAAAAACAGCACCCAACGTTCTAAGTGTTACATGGAAAATTCTGGCACAAGTTCTAGGAAAGATAAAATTAAATTGTGTCAGATCTCCTCTAACCACGCTTAGAGCACAAAAACCTGTTTCAGGTAATGCTGCACTGGTCCTCCCCTACAGCACTCATGCACACCTCATCCAAGTGATCTTTGATCTCCAACACCTTCCTTCAATGCTCTAGGATCTCCAGAGTCTCCTTACTACCCTCTTTTTGTTGGCAAAAGGTAAACAAGAGGGCAAGCAAACAACACTGAGCGTCTCTTCACATGCACATATCTGGGCTCATGCTTGTCCCAAATCCTCCCCACAAACACATTTTAAGGCAAAGAGATTGATTTGCCACTACGATGCCTACTTTTCCCCCTGGAGGACAATCTCTTTAAACTCAGAGATTTAACTAATAACATTAAAATGACAACTTACCAGTCTCTCATTATCTTCTGAGGTTCTCTGGTAATGAGCTGCTAAAGCAACATAATCCTGCGCCTGCTTGTTACACTCTAAACACTTAAGTCCATGTCGGATTAGTCTCAACGGGTCTGTATAAAGAGGCAAGGCTGGCTGAGTGCTAGCAGAAATTCCTACCCCACCTCCCGAAGCAGCACTGGGCTTGCGGGAAGGAGAGGGTGAGTGCAAAGTCTGAGGAGACAGAGAGACTGAAGAGCTTGTAGGAGAAGGTGAAAACATTTGGTCTAAGGAAATTGGTTTCATTAGCAGCTGAGAACACTGCATGATAAATCCTTTGCTCTTATGATCTCTTGCGTGTTTAAGCAAGCTACACTTATTAAAAAAAAGTAGCATAGTTGAACACTGAGTGCACATGACTTCAATATGAACACTTCGTCTGCTATAGTGTTGAGTCAGGCTTTTCTCTAAGGCAAAAGAGTCCCCACATTCCAGGCAACAATACCCTGAGGCAGGTAAATTAATACTGGTATCAGGCGGAGGGCTAAGGTTTGGAGTATATATTGGCACTGGATTGGCACTGTGTAGTACTTTATTAAACGCCTCCACGACGACGGGAGCAGCTTTCTTGACTTGGTGCACCAGCGGCACAGACATCTGTGTCACCTGAGGCTGATTCTGCCTCTGTGTGGATGACTTGGCTGTAACAGAAGCAGCAACACTGTGTGGGACTAAGTTGAGATTTGCCAAGTGCACGGCTTTGGGAAGAAGGCTGGAGGTGGTCACGTTGGACGGCTGCACCACGATACCCTGCTGCTGTCTCTTCACACCTACTTTTATGGCACCGCTGCTGCAGTTTGGCAGTGGAGATAAGGACAGGGCACATGTGCTGTTTGAAACAGTATCTGCTTTCACACCATCTGCATAAGGGCTTGTTAGGTTTGACAGCTGGATAGCCACAGCAGCCCCATTTTTGGTTGAATTCTTGCTAGCCTCGCTTTCCATAACTGCACTAGTGTCAGGTGATGGGAAAGATTTGATAAATTCTTCAGCAGATGAGGTTTCCACAGGTGACTCTTCCAAAGATTTGCCCAACTCATCGTTTTCTGGCAAAATCCTAGTTACAGTTCTTTTAATTTCACCAGAGGATGTCTTGATAGTCTTTATTCTAACTTTGGGAATAGCTGGTGGGGAGCCAGCTGCCATGGAAGGAGAGCCTTTCCCACTGCTGTCACTGCACACACTTCGAGGACTCTCAGGCTGCTTGCTGGCCTTCCTTACCACCTCTAAGGGGCTTCGGGGACTCTTTGGTGACTTGGGCATTTTTGGACTTCCCTTCGTCCCATCCTTGAAAGGACCAGGCTCCTTGGTAAGATTTGGCTGATCGCCTTTTGGAATACACGCAACCTTTTTGGCCTGAAGAGCTACTAGTGCCGCCACACAGGATGACAACTTTGAATGAGCTGGCTTTAACCTCTGGCGAGGAGGTACTGACGAAGGCATGTTCAGCTCAGGCACAGACCCCTTACTTTCTCCTAAATTGTTGTGAGGGAGGTCTCCAAACACTAAGCCTTCTCCAAGAAAGCTACTGGTATCTACCAAGTCCTTGCTTGACTCCACAAACCTCTCTGCTGCTTTGTCCTGTTCTCTCCTGCTCATTTCCAGCCTATTCTCTGGCTGGCAGTGGATTTCCATCTTTTGTTCCTTTTTACAGTATTGATCAAACATGCTTAATTCGGGTTCTGGTACCTTCCTAAGATGATCCAGTACTGAAGCTCCTGTCGGTATATACACTGAAGGTGGTGGAAAATACGGAGTTTGGGCATGTTTGGGTTTATCACCAATACTGTTCTCTTTGAACGCGTCCTCTGGTTCAGGGCTGGAAATCGGGCTAAACTGACTAAATGTTGGCAAAGGCTCCGACTTGGACTGGTCCAGTTTATCAGAGTAACTTCTTGAGCTGTCGCCATTAATAAAAGTTGACTCAAACTTGCCATAATTGTGCACTAAAGCGTGAGCCTCCGATGGCAGATCAGACCCACGAAATCCATTGTGTAGCAGACCAGTCCCGAGGTGATTCCCCTCCTTTTCTGCTTCAAAGGACTCCTGACGACTCGTGTTCTTCACAATCACACTCACAACAGGAGCATCGGATGGAGGCAAAGAGTGGGTTAAGGCCACATTCTCATCTATGCAGATTCCCGATGACTTCAGGTGATTCTCATTCTCCTCCCCAGTTGATGGGATCGTCTCCTTGGCATCAAGGCTAGTTGGATCAGGGATGTCAAAAGCAGCCAAGAGGTCATCAAAGTCTGGGGTTTTCATGTCCCCCATGATGAAAGCTACAATTAAAAGCAAAAAAATACTTTGTCAAGTACATTTCCCCCAAGGACAAGCTTTGTAAGACTCATTTGCATAGACATCTTATGTGACAAAACCCACAACTGCCCAAAATGCTAAGGCAGCAGGGTATGAAGGTAATAAAGATCTGCAGCAGCAGACACTTCAGCTTCCATTTTAACTATTCCAAGATTGATTGTTCATACGGAAAGATATTAACCCAGCTTTTTACAGAACTGTACCATTTTGCAGTGCATCACAGGGAAGGGACTTCTCCTGCCCTAGTTGCCCCTGGAGAATCAGCAGAAGCTCAGGTCCCATTCTGCTTGAGCTGGCAGGGGCAGGTGACAAGTGACAGGAGTGGTTCACTCCTGTCCTGCAACACAACTCACCCTCTCCAGGTTGTGGGCCAAGCTGCTCCTGGTGCTTTTAGCAACATGGTGGGAGACAGCATCCCCTTCTCCCAGGGTCCCCCGAGAACAAAGCTCGTTCAAACATGACCTTTTAAGTGACACCAAGCTCATGCAGGGGACAACTTGTCAGATGATTCATACTCCAAAAGCAGCCATTTTCATGAGCCTCAACAAAAGTACATTAGTATGGGTTTCTTCGGGGTGGTTTTTTAGAGCTAATAGGCAACAATCACTGCCAATTTATCAACAGGTTGTCACGTCTGAAGAATTCAGTCCTCCTTCAAGGAAAAAAGTCAACAGTAAACAGGTGACCCAAGAGAAACAGGCCTGAAAAGTGAGATGACTCCCTACCCAAAGCAACTTAAATAATAGAAGTCTCCAGTAAATATTTCAATACAACAGCTCAAAGCATGGTAAACCAAGCAGGGTTTATTTGAAACAGGGGCAATCCTTAATTAGGTAACAATGGGAGGCAAAACTGCCCCAAGACAGAATAAAGGATCATATCCAAACTGTAACAAGAAATGATGTTTCCAGCCAGCTCTCTCTTTATAAGCCCTCCAGAAGGGGACTTAGATGCTCACCACAGAGACCTATGACAGCAATAATCAAGCTCTGATGAGATGTATAATGAAAACTGACAGCACAGAATTACTTGAACATTTGTACTCATTACTGTCAGGGATACCAGTTTTCCCATTTAATCAAAAAATATTTTCAAGCTGGTACAATATATAGACTTCCCAAATATTTAATAAGCCATTATTTTAATACATGTTCCATTTAAACCCCAAATTTATGTGAACTGATACATGCTGTATGCAGAGGAGGGAGAAAAAATTAAAAGCCAAAGAGCTTCAATTCAACTAGCAGAGCACCAGCTCCTACTCAGCAAGGAGCACCCACAGGCCAGGTAAGTCCTGCCACACGCACTTGACTTGGGCTGCATCAGCGCTGCCTAAGCCAGTGGCAAGTGAGGGAGAGGATGGCAAGAGACCAGGAGGAGAGGGAATTGCTGGAAGCAGAGGTGTGGGCAGAGAGGGCCACCCTGGGACAAGGCGCAGGGAGAGAAAGAAGCTGCCTGATACCTTTCTAAAAGGCCACCAATTTAAGGCTGCTTTCATCATTTACAATTTAGTTTAAAAGTTTGTCAAGTGTGACATTAAAAACAAATCAAGCGCAATCCCTCCTGCCAGGCTGCTGATATAGGGAACAATTTACAGAGCTGGGCCAGGAGAAATCACTTCAGCACAGAACAAGAGGTGGTACTGGTCACTGAGCTTTAGTTCAGCCATTGCCTACAGACAAGCCCCGGAGGTGTTGCTTTGGTTAACCTCCTGCAAAACACTCTAAGGAGATTTACTTGGTTTAAGAGTGGCTTGCTGTGGTTTAGCTTAAACTTGTTCCTGTTCTTAAATTAAACCACAAATATGAATGTCCACAGAGGGCTGCACAATAATTTACAATCACATCCCTCAGCAAGGTAGAGCAGCTGCACATTAAGTCCCTGGAAGCCCAGAAGATTCTCCATACGCTTCACATCACCACGGCACTTGATAAGGGCTTCTGAAACATCGCAGATTACTGCAGTTGGCAAAGAGTGTGGACCCGAAACTTCCTCTTCCTTTGGGTGGGAAAACTCGTGCCAGCTGGGAGAGAGCTAGGCACTACTCAGCTCCCAAAATTTCTGGCACACAAGGAAGACATTTCATCGGTAACTTGGAATGCTCAAGTTTTATATAGAGAAAGATGAGCTTGCCAATCGCTCTTGACTCTTCCGTTCTCACTCTTGAACATCTATCCATATTTTTGAAGGCAGCAGTGTTTTAAAATACAAGACAAAATAAATCCAGGGTATCTGCAGCATTACAAAACATGCTGTTCTTGAAAGCTTCTGAAAATGCAAGGTTTCTTTCATGTACATCTTCAAGTTCTATAAAAGACTAGTTTATGCTCTTTGCTATTATGAGAGCACAAGTCTTTACCCAAGTATTTCTCCAAAAAAATGCATCTTAAATGTGTCATACACGAAGCTACAATTTCTCAAAATAAAGCAAAATTGGACCTAGATTCTAGAGAAGACCAAGTATCTTGCCAATAAAAGTGATTTTTAAATGACACATTTAAAATTTTGACTGAACACCATTTATTTCTGCTCTCAGATAACAAACAGAGAAAGTGTATTAAAGGAAATTATGTCAAAGCCTTCTGGAAACTAGCTTGCATGAAGAGCTGAAAATAAAGACCTTCATCCTTACTCCATCCTTCCTGTGCAAAGGACTTGCCTTGGAACCCAAGCTCGGACTCCAATTTTCCTTTCTACTTGCCGGCTCCTGCCGCCCTGGCAGGAGGCGCCTCACGGGCCTGTCCCGCGGGCCCCGCACGCCTTATGAAGCGCCGCGCTTCTTTTTTAACGTTTTCTCACCCAAACGCGTCTTCTAGAAAGGCGCTCGCGGCTTTTCTCCTTGCCCCTTTACTGCCTGCTCCTTGTGTCCCGTGGCAGCACCGCTGGGATTTTGCCTACAGGAACCAACTGACCTGAAACAGCCGCTTCCTTTTCATAAACGGCCTGATTTCTGCTCCCGGCGCTGGCGTAGACCCTTAGTATTTATTGATTGCTAATTGCTAGATATCTTCCTTAGCTGATAAAATTCCCGGGTGCCTGCTATCAAGTCCTACAGTTCAAAAAAACCCGTTAACTGTAGTTTGTGCTTAGCGCTTTACCCAGTCGGGTGATGGATCTGGGAGCGGCCGCGATGCCATCCTGTGCTGGGCTCACCGCTTGGAGAGAGCCCCGAGAGCCCGACCAAGGGCCACCAAGACGAAGAAGGAAGTGTGAGGGAAGGCTGTCAGCGCTGGGACTGTTCACCCCGGGGAAGAGAGGGCTCAGGGGCATCTCCTCAATGTCTAGAAATACCTGAAGGATGGGTACAAAGAGGATGGAGCCAGGCTCTTTCCAGTGGTGCTTGGAGCCAGGACCAGAGGCCGTGGTCACAAACTGGAACACAAGAGGTTCCCTCTGAACACCAGGAAACCCTTTATCACTGTGAGAGTGGCAGAGCGAGCGCTGGCACAGATTGCCCAGGGAGGTTGTGGAGTCTCCATCCTTGGAGGTTTTCACAAGCTGTTTGGATTTCCTGGGCTTTAGGTGGTCCTGCTTGAGGCTGGACCAGATGGAGGCATCTTCTGACCCCAGCTGCTCTGTGATGCTGTGATGCATTTTGTGTTCAGCTGTGAATAAGTCACCCTCGCATTGTAACCGAAGACAAGTCTTACCTGAGTTTATCTTTCCTGTGACATGGTATTTTTACCATCTACACCTGGTACTGGAAGTACAGCATTGTTCATATCGCATTTGTTTCTCATCTCGTTCAATCTTTTTTTTTTTTTTCTTGTCATCACTCCCATGGGCAAAATTTTTTTTTTTTTTTTTTTTTTTATTTTAATTGACACTCATAGCTTCACTTCCTTCATTTCTGACTTGCTGTGATCACCTTTCTCCTTTTGGAGGTGATAGCCAGTCCCTTGAGACCCACAAAAGGGCAAAGGAAGTTAAGAAAGCACTTTCAATATTGCAGATGTTACCACCTGTATTTTTAGCACTTCTCTCTGAGAAGCTGTTCAGCAGCTGTAAGTTGTATCTAGTAATTTCTTACACAAGTTATAAAGATCTGCCACAGACCTGAACAAGTTGTGGCTTGCAGGAAAGCCACCATAATTTGAAGGATTGTGCTAATTAAGAGATATAATGCCAGTGGGAATTTAGCTCCATCCCAGATGGCCAAGGAGGAGAGGCAGCCCTAGAGTGGCTGGGTGGGAAGCTACATTCCCCTTCTCAATACAACAGAGACACGAAGAGGGCTAAGGAGAATCTATATTCTTCTGTATGTTCTAAAAATCACATTTCTTTTTTTATCTTTAGTCCAATGTGGTAACTTCACAAATCTGAAAATAAAAAAATCTTCCTTTTTTTTTTTTTTTTTTTTTTAAGGTTTAAATTTGTCCCTTTAGGCTTGTTTCCTGATCTGAGCTAAAGGATTTGATGTGGAAGAGGAAAAAAGCCATGAATCTAAAGGAGATGCTGTTACAAAGCAGCCCCCTGCAGTTGGGACTTGCCAAGGCCAGAGTGGGGAGCAGTGTCAGTGGGAAGTCCTGTGCTCAGGAGGCCCCTGGATGAAATACTCTCCAGCAATGTCCAGCTGCATCTGAGATTTCACTTGTAATTCTTCCTTCTGCTTGGGGTTGTTGGCATTTGCTTTTTAGCTGGGGTAAACTGTCTCTTCCCAGGTACTAGCTGTGGCAGAGGGTGTATGTAGGCAGGCGGGCTGGCAAGTATGGTGAGACCCATTTTATTTATACATAACAAACATAATAAAGTCTTGAGCACTCATGCCTAGGCAACTGTCAGTTTTCAAATCAGCGATTAATTTGTTTCTGTCAGAGCTCAGTGTTAACAGAGAATTACCTTGAGCTGGTTGCAAAACTTGCACGTTACAAAACTATAATTAATGTTTCAGAAACTCCAGAGAAGGTTTATTATTGGCAGGGTGAGGATGAATCTCCAGACACAAACATTCCTCTAAGATAACAGCTTAGCCTTTGGCGTTATCTACACACACACACACAAAAACCACCTCAGTGTAACTTAAATCAGGGTAATTAATTACACAGATGTCATCTGTATACATTTAAAACCATTTACACTTTTCACTCTGGCTTTTTGACTCCCAGGGCATGCCTTCTGCATTGCCCCAAACAGATCTTTTCCCCCCTCTTTGCTTCTTGACAAGAAGATCCCTCTGCACAACCACTGATCTTCCACCAACAACAGGAAAAACTTGCCTTTACTCCAAGTCCATGCTCAAAGCAGCTTGTAGTCAGTGGTCATGGTACTCACTTGCAGTGATGGAGACCTGACCTTAAATTCCTGCGTCAAATCAAAGAGAACAAAGCAGTGTATCCCAGTGAGTTTGGGAATAGGAATAAGAACACTAATTTGGCAAAATCCTGTTAGAGAATAACTGGTTTATGTCATGCCATGCTTCTGATTCACATTTAGTGGTGTTGGAGACATGATGAGGTAGACTGATTTCTTGCAGGGAGGTTGTAGTCAAAGCCTGCTGAAATGGCAAGGATGCACATTTTCTGTATCAGCTTTCACCAGCGGAGTAGCAAACCCATTTTAATACTCAGAGAATAACTTCAAGCCAGCCAGTTTTCTTCACGCACGAGGCTCCAGGGCTCTGGGCAATGGGGGATGCTTTGCGCAATACTCTGCGCTGGCAGCGGAGATGGCGCAAAGCCCTGGGCTTCGTGGTGCTTCGCCTGAGCAGCGCCAATGACACCCCTTGCAGGGCTCTGCACCTGACTGCTGCATGTGAGCTGGCCTGACAGTGATCCCCTTCTTCTCCAGCCTGCTCTGGGGATGGGCTCACTCCCACGCTCCAGGCTATGGTGAGAGAACCTTCTCAAAATGGTTCTGCCCAAGGAATGTTTCATGTGGCTGCAGCCCCGGGCCTGGCCTCAGGACTGGGCTGGCTGGGGGTCACTGTGGCTCTGTGAACTGGAGAGAACGGATCCAGGCTTTATAAACCTCTTCAGTGAAGAAATTAAACTGCATGACTTCCCTCATCAGCTTATACAGAGTCCCACAAGTGGACTGGGCAAAGCTGAAGACTGGGGTAGTTGGCTCCCAGTGGGAGCCAGCTAGAGGGAGAGCTGCAGGGGCAGAAAGACCAGCAGCATCAATCCACAGCCCACATTGCTCCTGGAAACTCTCCTGAACTTTGCTGAAAGTTTAACCAAAGCTTGAGAAAACTGCTAGAAGAATAATTCTGCAAGGGTTCTCTGTCCTAAACTACCTGTAGCACCCTCCAAGCAATTTCAGTACAGCTGTATCTTGAAAAGCCTCACTGAGAATGCTTGCTCTGTGCATTCTTGAAAAGAGAGATAGTAAGGCAGATGCTGGCACAAGGTCGGCCTGTGCTGCAGGCATAGCTGAGGGGCATACAGGATGCTGTGGGCTTAGCTTAGCCCTTGTGTAGTCCTGTAGTTTAGCCTGTCCATACTGAACAGGCCATCCAGTGTGGACAGGCTCAGTCCCAGACTGGGCTTCCTGCATAAACCCTTTTCTTCAATTACTTCCTCCAATTAAATTTAATAGTAAAATATTTACACCAGAGATACCCCAGAAACCATAACAGTCTGCTGTTTTGCTCCATCCTTACCCTCTTGAGATGGATCTGTTGGAGAGCAGAGCATGTGTCCATATGTTACAATAGCATTTGGTTATAACAAACTCTTTTTTTTTTTTTTTCCAACAGGAGGAACAGGCAGTAAATACGGCCATGTTTGAAGGTAAGGTAGGAAAGAAGAGATGAGTAGATGAAACTGCACTGCATGCAAATTATCTCATAAAGCTCGAGGAGGCATTTAGGAGAAAGTATGAATGTTTCCAGGTGTTAACAAGGATTAAGTGCAGTGTAGCCCCAAAACGAGGTGTAGGATTTTTGCTTTCTGTGAAAATGCATTGATAATCCCAAAGTGAATCTGACACTTCTGGCATCATCCAGTGGCTTGAGAGTTTTCATATTTAAAATGCTAAAACTGAAATCATGTACAGAAGCTAATTTCAGTGCTACAGTAAGAGTAAAATAGCTCAGAAATGAGGACTTCTTGTGCACAGCCCCCCTGGCCATGCCATTTCTGTCCTGGCCCATACATATTTGAGCACCCGTCTTTGTGCTTCTTGGCATTGAAATGATCTTAGGCACTTTCCCAGGTGCTCACAGGAGACTTGCTGATCCTCCCTGGGGCGCAGTGGAAAGGTTGCAGGGGACTGTGAGGCATCTGAGCTATTTAATCTGCAGCTGGGCGGCAGGCTGGGCGGTTCCAGCCCCAGGCACAGTGGCACATGTTGAGGCTTTGTCCCACAGCCCGTGCTGAGGAGCATGGCCGGATTTTAAACTACCCAGTCTGGGCTGGAGGATTTTCTTCACAGCCAGGGACAAGAGGACAGCTAGCAACCAACGACTTTTCTTCTTGCTTTCCAAACACTGCGAGTTCCTAGGAATCCCACAGATGAGGAAAAAGATCCTTCATGTTTGATCTCCACCACATCATAGTTACTTTTTGGGGGTTTTTTTGGTTTGGTGTGGGGATTTTTTTTGTTTGTTTGTTTGTTTGTTTGTTTGTTTCCTGGAAAGTATTATCAAAATCTTTTCACTCATTTGAAGCTTAAAAACTCAGTGGATTTTTTTTCTCAGAGTTGTATGTTACTTTTTTCTCTCTAAGCACAATAAATGCAGCTGAACCTTTATACTGAAAATTTTATGTATGAGTTCTGTTCATCACAGCATTAGTCTCCAAATATTTGTTATCACAACATTATTTAAGTTCACATATTAAAATGGACTGATCACTTTGCCAGGATAGTCTCTGTTGTATCAGGAAATATTAAACTGCTGTGTAACTTGTTCAGCTCACTCCACGCTTCCCCCAGGTGTTATAATCAAACGACCCATTTTTTTAATATATATATTTTTTTAATCGGGTTCAATTGATTTAGGGTGAGAAACAATAGACAAAGCAGAGCTGGGTGCAGAGAGAGCCGTAACCCTACCACACACACACCAAGTTCAAAACCCAGCGTTTCTTATACTTCTGTGCCACCGTCTTTAACCAATCCTCTCTTGTCAGATGATTGTCCTGCTCTTTCTCCATTGGGTCCTTTGAGATGCTCAGGTCTTTGTCCTCCTCCTATGGAGTCTTTTGAAAGTCTCAAAGCCTTGGTCTCTTGACGTGCTTTTCTCCTACTGGATCATTTAAAAGCCTCATGATTCCATCTTTTGGCGGCTTTTCTTCAAACAGCAGTTACAGGTTATCTCTAGGTGGGGGGGAGAAGCGGTGACATATTATCTCTAGGTGAGAAGCGATTGCATACCAGCTCTAGGTGGGGTTTCTGAGAACCGATTACATTGTTTCAAGTGAATAGCACACTTTATATTTTATCCATATATATATTCAAACATTCATCATAATTATAATATAGGTTATAGTGATCACAAATCATTTCAGATCCACACAGGGTACCATATTCTAGTTTTACAATATTTTAGACAGCAGGATATTATGGTTTAACATTTACAAATCATTCAAGCGTAACATACCCACCTTGCTTAACTTAGCAAATTAGTTACTATAGTTTATTACACAGGGACACAACTTGACTGCACAGCCATGCTGATGCTGGGGGTAAGACAGCCAAAACCTAGTGCTTGACCGCTTTCCAGAAAGTGAGCCAGCTCCATGTCACCCTTTCAGAACACCAGAAGAGCTGTACAGTCCCTCAGAAACACAGAATGTGATTTGGCTCATGCATTTGCATTAGGACCTGGTTTTCCCCTGTGGGGAGTCTCCCCCATGTCTCCCCCGAGCCCCCCAGCACTCTACTGTCTCTTGCTGCCTGGTTACTCATTTTACCAAGCTCTCAGTCAAAGGAAAGATCACCATCTTGGAAAAAACTCTGAAGTTTCAATCTGGCTTGGATTTCAGTAACGTTAAACATCTTATTTCATCTCTGTGTCTCACATTATCTCACACGTGAGGGCAGAGCCCCCCGCATCTGCTCACTTATCCCACGTTTATGCAGTAGGGGGATAAATGCAGACAAGTTGCTGCTGCTGCAGCATATCTTGCTTTCTTCCTCACACCTCTGCTTGTGCTGCCTGGCACATGTGTGCCTCTGCCTCCTACATCGCCTCTGTCTCTTGAACTTCCTCTCCCTCCTGCATTGTCTCTCATTTCTGCATTGTCTTTGGCTCTTGTATCACCTTTAGTTTCTGCATCACCTGTCCCACATGAGGTGGCATGGGAAGAGCCAGTTCTCCTTGGGGCAGCCCATACTGATACCACACAGGACATAGTTCAGTGCTTCTCTGTAGGCCTCACTGAGTAAAAACTGGAGGAGAAGGCTGGTATTAGGCAGCAGTAATTACTACTCTGGAGAGGTCACAGCCTTCAGCAACATCTCTTAGTGATGCAGCTCCCAAGAAGCAATTTTAGTTGCAAAATCTTTTCCTAAAAGCTGATTTTTGCTTGCCAGTGACTTTCTCTCTCTTCTTCAGACCTTTGGTTTTTAATATCTAGAGAGAGAAGGAGTTGGGGAATTTATACACCGTATCTTTCCTTCCTCTCTCGCCTTGCTTTGTCCTTAAATTCAAACCTGGCTTTAAATGAGACAACAGGTGGTGTGTCCCATGTGTCTCAAGGCTTTCACTGTATCATATGACCAAGCAGGCAGAACTGGTCTCCACTCTGCCCTTGGTAATAAATTGCCTTCACACTCATATGTCTCTGGAAAAAAGAGCTAGCTCCCAAGCACAGAGCCAGGCTGTGATTAAGGAGTTGCAGCCTGCATGCTGACACAGGAACTGTGGTGCTGTCAGCAGGGCCTGCGACTGTCCTGTCTCCTTGGGAAGGGGCTGCAAACCAAGGGTTCTTAGGCTTGCACCCTCTTGGCAAATTTGGGTTACAAGTCAACAAAATATGGAACGGTTCTGGCACAAAAAGGCACTAATGTTTTTATTGTTTTGGTTAACAGTAGAAGATACCTCATCTGATTATTTTTCTGTAAAGATGACTGGGGTGTGGAGAAAGGAAAAAAGTAAGACTGTGTATCAGGACACAGTGCCTCATAAGAAGTGCAGGAAACTGAATATTTTTTGTTCAGCTTTGGGAGAAAGATGAAGAAAGATAGGAAACTATAAGGGACTGTGACACGCAGGCTTTAAAAAATATTGTAAGATTTGTTATGGAGGAAATTATTTTTATGCCTTAAAAACACTAACAGGGACTGTGATGGTAAGAAAGCACTGTACTAGCAGTCAAAAGTAATCTGAAAACAAAGTTTTCCATAGTAAGCCTCCTTTGACCCTATTAACTTTGGACATTAGGGTATTTTCATGTTCTTTTTTATCCTGTTAGACATTCATTGGGCCCTTGGTTACGCTGGGCTGTCACTCAGGATGCTAAGTGATGGGCTGTGGTTGCTCTGATGTGTCAGTGAAAGACGTTTAAGTATAGGACAAACAAATGTCTCTGGCCTTCAAGAAACAATTTTCCAAAGGTTGAACTCACATTGACTCATACCAGTGCAACAGAGAGATGTGCTAAGCACTGTTATTGCACCCTACTGGGAAGGAAAAGTGTTTCCTGTGAGAGAAAATAGTGGAGAGGAGCCAGGAATGAATAAGCAGCCGTATTGCATTGTGGATTAAAAACTTCTTCCTATGAAAGGGCTGAGTAGGGCTTGTTAAAGCACTGATGAAGACAAAGAGTAAAATTACAATGGGATAGACAGGGTAAAATTATAACCTACAGCTTTGGGGTAGGAAGGAAATGAGCAATAAAGAAATTGGCCTGTGTGGGAGGCAGCAGGTTTCTCTTGTCTTCTCCTGGAGCACCTTGCCATGTCCCATTGCTAGAGGTAATGTACTGGGCTCAAGGGGTTTCTGGTGAACGTTCTTTCCATTCTTGTATCTCCTCTCCCCAGGGCAATGCTGCCCAAGCTTGACAGAGTCCTTCCTCAGCATCAGCATGTTTCTCCCTAATGCAACTGCTATTGCCACCCCTACAAACCCCTAACTTTAAGATGCTTTTCCAAGAGAAGGTTTGATCTTACAGATTCCATGTTCAGGACCAGCACCTGCACATCATACCCGAAACACACTTGCACTGAAAGCACAGTGTTGTGGCTCTGGAATGGATGGTGGTCTCTTTTCAGAGCCAGGCTTCTCTTCAGTGGCCACCATCCTTTCCAGGGCGGAGAGCAAGAGCGATGCATTGCTCTACAGACAGGCTTAGACCCTGGCTCTGGAGCCAGACCCTGCAGAGCCAGGGCCAGCAGAGAAGGATGCACATCACACAAGTACTTCAGGAAGAGCTGCACTTCTGCCAACTGCACAGGGACCTTCTGTGTCTGAGATGGTTCTGATCCAGCTGCTTACTGAACTGCTGGAGTTTGCTGCTGTGCTGGGGGTTTGCAACACATTTCCTAATTTCCTGCTGGAGGAGTTGGATTGACTGGGGTGATGTCAAAGGGAAGGTCATTAATTAGGCTTTTGCTTTGTCTTGCTGAATGATAAGCATCCACCACCTGAGAAACTCCAGAGCCTGATAGACGCAGCCTGCAGACCACTTAGAAGGATTGATCTTACGCTTTTCATAAATATTCTCTTCTGCCCAAGATCCTTCCATTTGTCCTCCCAGATTGATTGTACTTTTCAGCATGCTTCTTCGTGCTCTCCACTGCATCCTCAGCAGGATTTTCCCAAATCAGTGCCAAGACTGGACCCTCCAGATGAGATCTCACCTATTAGCTTTGACATTACCATTTCACAAGCAGCAGTGAAATGGTCTTCACTGAGTTCAAGGCCTACATGCACAAAAGAGCTGAAGATGTGTCTGTATCCAAAATCCTCCAAAATGTGAACCCAGGCTGGGGCTGTTCCCTACCCAGGCAGCTGTCTGGAGCTTGGTCCATGGTTACAGTGGTAGGTCATCTTGCTGCTTCTTGTGATTTTGGCCACCAGGGTGGGGGTACAATGTCTCCCTGGCTTGCAGGAGATGGAGACTGTGGGTGCCTGACCCAGTGCAGTCAGTGTCATGGGGAGCCCCATCAGTGATGTTGATGTGGTGGGTGAGCACAGATGGGCACCCATGAGGCTGCAGAGGGTATCAGCAGATCCTCTGTCTCTGTTAGGCCAGCAGTGCACTGGCAAAGATGATCCCAAAACTGAAAATGTTGTGTTAGTGATTAAATTTCAGATTTTCTCTAATTAACACAGATGCCAGGGAGACTCTTGAAAGACATATAGAAAGAATGAGAGTGTTGCATTTAGGATGAGAATAAATTTGGTAAGAGATAAATCCCCCAGCATTCTAGCTGGTCCTCAGAGATTAGAGGGGCTAGGGGTGGCTGGACTTATCCCTTCATAGGTATGTCAACTGGAGCTGTAACTGTAGGTCTGACCCAAATGCCCAAACAGCCCCTATGCTGTAGGTCTGGTTGCGTTCAAAAGAAGCCGTCAGATTCACAAATAGTGCAGATTAGTGGCCATCACTATAGGTCTGACCCAGCCCAAACAGCCCATATACTCTAAGTCTGGTTGCAGTCAAGAGCAGTTAGGACAGTTTATTTTCATGCAACATCTACAGATTCTTTTAAGATTGCCTATGATAAATGCACAAACTGCAGGTTGGCTCTATAGCACTACACGAAAGAAAAGGATTGCAATCCCACACACAAAGTTCCTGGGTAAACACTCGGCATAGCCGAGGAAATCTTATCAAAAGGTGTCCCTTTGGGGGGTGAGGGGGTGGTGTGGTGTGTGTGTGAGAGCACAAACCCATCGACCTGTCCCTCCGATTTGGTGTTGGCTTATCGTCCCTCCAAGTTAGGTACAAACTTGGGTATTATTTATCTTAGTAGGTATGGTGAGCGGGTGGGACTGTAGTCAAATAATACATTATTAGTTTCATGGTGCCAAGGGGTACAGCTGTTTTTTGTGGGAAAAAGAGGGAGGACGGGAAGCAAGGTCGACTTGGTACGATGGGTGCAGCTGGGTTGTGTGGGAAAGAAGGGAGGATGAGCACAGAGTTGGCAGGTTGCTACAAACAATCATATTTTGAGGGAACTGAGCAGAACAGGAGATAAATCTGTCCTTGAAGTGAAAGAACGGGACCGCATGGCCAGCAACCCGCTTCACATTCCTCCTTGGTGCCACATCACACAAATCACTGGACTTCTGCCTGGTCCTGTGTTTATTCTGGGCACTCTGTGTCAAGGAAAATGTATGCTTTGCAGATTTCTCACTGTTTTGCTCTTTTGCCTTCCTCACGCTTCTGACACCCAATTTTCCAATACCTAATTTCCAATACCTAACAGAGAGTAACTCAGCAGCGGTGGGGCTTTGGAGAACCATGTAGCAAATGAAGGTACCAATTTAGCAGTAGCAACAGAGGTCTAAGGGTGTAACATGGCAAGGGCTGTAGAGAGAGTGCATAAATCTCATTAGACCAGCTGATACTGCTGGGAGGAAAAAAAGACAAGCTCCTCTGTTGAACCTCCATGGCTCATCCCATAACATCTTTGACTGTGAGGTTTCCAGAAAAACATTACACAGATGCCACTTATATAGGAAAAGCAACCATCCTCTCAAGTCTTTTCTCTCTTTGCCCTTCAAAAGCTACCAAAGGGATCATCCAAAACAAGCTTGCAGGGAGTGTGCCATGCTAGAGCACCATGTGTGAATCCTGTCCTGCAGACATGGCCGAGACTACTGCCCACCACGGTTTGATCAAACCACGCTGTGTGCATCTCACACTGTGAAACCCTCCAGTCTGGGAGCATTCAAACGCTCTCACTGAAAGTGGGTGAGAAAACCAAACCTCATGTATCAATTTGCATAGCCAATGTGCATGAGAAACCCCCCCACCAGCAATGAGAGTCCTGTCCTCCTAAAGCAGTTGCTCTGCCCTGTCTCTGACCTCTCAAGCATGATCCTCCAGGGAGACCTACAAAATAACTTTGAAAAAGAGAAATATAACTTTCAGTAACAGGTTTTGTAATTTGTATCTCCACCAAACCAGGGATGCACCACCTTTGTCTGCCCTTGCTCTTGGCTAAATGCTTTTGCATTCAAAAGGCATTGGCAACTGGTGTTCTCTTTCTCTCTCCATTGCTGTGAAAGATGTAATCTCAGCTGTCCTATTTAGGGTGCCCCTTGCTCTTCAGGAACCACCTCCCGTTCCTCTCAAATTACTCAATCTTTTAACACAATCAAGCTATGCTTAGAAAAATCGTTCCCAAGATACCATTGCCCTCTCCCAGGTTTATAAAAGAACTTTTTTGGTAAAGATGTGAATCCCCATCCTACTACTCTGGGCAGCCCCCAGTGTGTCTACACACACATCTGTCCTCTGCCACCAAGGGGGAAAATGACTCAGGACAATGTGAAGCTTCAGCAGGCACATGTCCTTTGTTGGTCACATCTCTGTTTTTGTCTTTTCCTCATCAAAAACAAACTTCAGGAGAGCATGAAAACACAGAAGACTGAAGTTAAACAGAATTCCACAGCAATTTTTATAGACCCCTAGAAGGACGTAGGGTAGAAGGACCTCCTGGAGGTCCCCAGGCCAACCTCCTGTTTGAAGCAAGACTGCTCACAGACCTTGCTCAGGATGCCCTTAATGCATCCTTTCAATATTTAAATGGGGCCTATAAGAAAGATGGATAATGACTTTTTTTACCCAGACCTGTAGTGACTAGACAAGGGGCAAGAGTGCTAAACTGAAAGAGGGTGGATTGAGACTGGATATAAGGAAGAAACTTTTTAGCATGAGGGTGGTGAGACCCTGGAAGAGGTTGCCCAGAGAAGTTGTAGATGCCCCATCACTGGAAATGTTCAAGATCAGGTTGGACAGGGCTTTGAGCAACCTGATCTAGTGAAAGATGTCCCTGCCTGTGGCAGGGGGTTGGACTAGATTTGAAGTTGGTCCCTTCCAACCCAAATCATTCTGTGATTCCGTGATTCTGATGCCTAGGATGTATGTGACTCTAAAACTCATGACAGTGCCAGTTGAAAAAAAAGTATTTATCAGTCTGTGTGGAGGTGGGGACATTGGGGGGGTTCCCTACTGAGAACCAATTCTTTATTGATATTTCTGGTATTAGAAATTATGACAGTCTACCTGTGCTCTGTTTTTCTCTGGAAAGCAGCGAGGTTATGTCAGGCCATCACAAGCCCCATGTACAGCACTGGGGCTGTTCTGGGACACAAGAGAATGACTTAGAAAAAAATCAAAGAAAAGCCTGGGCAAAAAATCCATAACAACCAAAAATTAGAGGAAAACATGCTTTTGGAAGCACCTTCCCAGAGAACAGAGCAAGTGGAGCATCATGGTTATTTCTCTGCTTTCTCTGGCCCATGAACTATGCTTCTTACTCAGCTCATCACTTCTGCAGGGCAAAGTGAAGGTCTGTCTAGACGGGGGGCTGCAGGCAGGGACCGTGCACACGCCATCGGCTCACGGGGAGAACTGCTCACGCTTACATCCTGGCCCGGGCCCATAGACAGATGCCTCGAAGAAAGGAAACCTGAAGACAGAGCCCTGGGGGTGCACTGGGGCGGAGCAGATGTGTCCCAGGAGCAGGTCGGACCCATGTGTGCACGCTCCCCAACACTGACACCATGAAACCTCTCAAGACATGCACATCAGATCCTTGCCAGGCTCCCAGAGCTTCACCACATCAGCTCTCCTCCAGATCTCTAATGTGACAGCACTGGCACATATTCCCCAGGAAGTTTCCCTCCAAAAGCAGCTCAGGGACTCCACAAGTGAGCATCTGAGAAGCTGCAGAGGCCTCAGATAACTGGAGGTAAAAGCAGTCATTAAAAAGGCATAAACAAAGGGCATCATGATTGTTGTGCCACATCTCCAAACTTGAGAGGAGGCTGAAATAACCTTTACATAATCCCATTAGCATTTCCAGTGAAAAAACGTGCATTTTAGGAAGCAGAACAATGTCTTTTCTTATCATCCAGAAAGGTCAAAGGTATTTATCTGATTTAATATTTTATAATTGATATTAAGCAACACAGAAAAATAAGGCAGGCAGGCGGGAGATGGCTGCAGTGACACAGCAGAAGCTGCCCTCTACTTTTTGAGTTATGTATTGTCCTGTCCATCAGGTGAGCGAGGTCTGGGAGCAACACTTCTTTTCTATTGACTCTACAGAAAAGATGAGTTTCTGTCATGCCCTGCTGTGTCAAGGACCCCAGATTTAAAGGCAGGCTCCTCCATGCTCACAATGTTGCCACTGTTTCATCATCACATCTGTGCAGGAGCTGACACTCCGACCATTGTAGTAGTCCCAGGGGATGAATCATCTTCAGCCTGCCTGTCATCTTCTGTCCTTCTGGTCTTCTGGGCCCCTCACCCCAAAAAGGCCATTGAATGACTCAAGCGTGGCCAGAGAAGGGCAACGGAGCTGGGGCAGGGTCTGGAGCACAGGTCTGCTGGGGAGCGGCTGAGGTAACTGGGGGGTTCAGTCTGGAGAAGAGGAGGCTGAGGGGAGACCTCCTGGCCCTCTGCAACTCCCTGACAGGAGGGTGCAGAGAGGGGGGATGAGTCTCTGGAGCCAAGGAACCAGCACCAGGCCCAGAGGGAATGGCCTCAAGCTGCCCAGGGCAGGGTCAGGCTGGCTCTGAGGAAGGATTTCTGTGCAGAAGGGGCTGTTGGGCGTTGGGATGGGCTGCCCAGGGCAGGGGGGGAGTCCCCGGGATCCCTGGAGGGGTTGAAGAGTCGGGCTGAGCCAGCGCTGAGGGATCTGGTGGAGTTGGGAATGGTCAGGGTGAGGTTCATGTTTGGAATAGAGGAGCTTCAGGGTCTTTTCCAACCCAGATGATTCTGTGATTCTGCGGTCAGGCAGGGTGCTGGCACAGCCCTGGCCAGACTGCCACGTCCTCCATAGTGGGAGGGTGTAAGGCAAAAAGAAATATGAAAAGAAATCACTGTGGATGGGAGAGGAAGAGTGAGAAAAGAGCAAGCCTATAGAGACTGGCGTCTCAAAAATAGGTCATGATGCCCAGCAGGAACCAAGGCATTTAGCACACATGTGGACACGCATTGATGCTCTCCACAACAATGACTTTGCATCCAGAGTAGCATTGGGTCAGGACCATCACCCCTTCTCCAGGTCCACAAACTGTCCCATCTCATGCGTCCCTGGTCAGGCAGGGACAAGCTGTTGGCCCAAGGGACTCGTGGTCCAGCATTACAGCGGGTGCCTCACTGGTGTACGGGATCTGTGGCCATGCAACACTTGGGGAAGCATCTCACATTTTTAATCTCTGGTAGGGAATGGAAATTAGGAGGTTATTCTTTGCTGCAACATTCTGGAAAGTCATAGCTGAAATCTCTCACTTGTCTCTTCCATCTGTTTATTTTTACCACTTAATAACACGTCTGTCTTATCAACTATTCCTGACACCATGGCAAGAAAATCCAACTTAGTGAAGACAGCTTTATCAAAGAGACATTAGCTCTTTGTTACTGTGTGACACCACATCAGTTCTTGTGTGTATGAAGTCTGGTCTGTAATTTCAAAGAGTGTCTTCCATCTCTATGAGGAGGTGATATGGCCAAGAGATTTAAAATTGTTATTATGCAAAAGGTTATCCAAACCGTGAAGATAAGCAGCAACTTTGAGCACTTCAAGGATTCTCATTTGTTTGGTGATATGCTTTTCTCTTCACTGTCACATGATGTCATGGACCTAATTTTAAGCGATTAGTAACAATGGCAAAACAGTCATTGGAATAATCTTTGATAGAGAACTCTGGGACCATACAAAGAGGCTGTGCTATCAATAATTTCTCACCATTAATAAAGTCCTAGTCTGCAGGCTTCACCATGACACCAAACCTGCTTCCGTCTTTGCTTTCCAAAGAGACTTCCCAGCTCTCTGCAGATGGGTAGCCTGCCTGAATGCAGGTCAGCAGTGTTTATCTACTTTTTAATTTGAGTAATCTTGGGTTTATTGTCTTCACAGTGGGTGGCTTCACTCATGCATTTTGTTTCAAACTATCCTCATTTCATCACTGGGCAATCTGCTTGTTGGGGAGAATTGAAATCTGAACCATCTTATATTTTCAAATGAACTGTTTTACCACCTTTCCCTTATTTTCTAGACCTGCCATAAGTTTTTGTTTTTAAAAGTTTTGGAACCAGCTGAGCTGAACCAATGTCCTAATTTGCTTTTCGGGCAGGTAGCAGGGATATTTCACTGAAACAGAATCTTGCATCTCCCAGTTTGCTTGCTGTTCAGAATCACCCAGAATGTATACTCTTTTGAGTATATATTCTGGTAGCAGAATCACAGAAGCGTTGGTTGGAAGGGACCTAGTCCAACCTCCTGTTCAAAGCAGGATGATTGCCAGCATTAGGAGAGAGGAGAGCACTGCCGTGGGTGTCTCCATGTGAAAAGCATGACAGATAAAGGCCGTCTGTGACACACTGCCTTTGATAGCACCACCTGGATTTAATGATTCAAGATGTCCTTGCTAGTCCTGAGTCTGGCATCTTCAATTACTGTCTTGTCTATGGTCCTGTTATAGGAAGTAGACTTCCACTAACTGGTATTTCGAAGGGATCCTCAGCTAATGGCCTAACGAGTGCATTTTAGAGAAAAAACAATTCCTCTATTAGGTCAGTTCAAGAGATCATCCTATTTAATCCTTGTTTACAAAAAGGGTAGCATAACTGCTAAAGAACATGATAACCTGTCCTTTGGGAAACTCCTTCCTTCCCTGAGAAGGAATGGCCACCGAATGCCTTCAAGATCTCTCTACCTGTATGAGAACCTACTTCCAAAAACTAGGGAAAGAGGACCAAAACTGCATTCTTGAGTCTTGCAGTTTCCCTTTATGTCCCTCTGTATGTTCTACTGTACTGCACACATCCTGCCCATAAGGAGTCTCCCGGGCCCAGGCCAAATAGATTGTCTGTGCATCAGGAGGCTCTTCAGACCCCAATGTACTGGGATAAAAGAAAGAAAATTCTCAAGGTTGCAAAATTTCAAATGCTCCCATGGTCGGAAAGGCCAGAAACCAGCATGAGATTGGCCCACAACACAGAAAATTTCAGCTCATCACTTAACAGCTGTAAGCAACAGCAAAGAGCATCTACAGTGGGAGGCATCAAGTGAGCGTATCTTGTGGACAGCACCACTAGTTCTGCCCTGTAAGGAGAAGTAGAGAATGATCTGGCAGGTTCTGTAGTAGTTAGTATGGAAAATATCTATCAAGTGTAAAGAGAAGCTACAAGTTTCTAAAGAATAAATTCAAATTCACTCTTGTGTGAGGGAGACGGACTTGTTCCAAAAATTTGGAAAGAGATAAGTGAGCTGGTAAGTGAAATGGCTCAACATGCCCCCATATTGACATTTTTCCCCAGAAACAACAACTTCAATGAAATTACACTTCAGCCAGTGTCCCAGGTGTGTTGCCACACTGCTGCACTGCAGACATCTCATGACCACACCAAGGGCTTTCCCTGAGTTTGCCCAAGGATAGGAGACACCTCTGGGATGCCCCTTCAGCCCCAGCAGCCAACAGAGCTCCACATTAGGCAGCGTAACCCTGAGAAAGCAAATGACAAGCTGCTGCTTTGCATGAAGGAGGCATTTTCTGCTCTGTTAAGGCCACTTCAGTAAAACCACCTAGCCATCTTATCTGCACAACCCTTATCACTCCCTAAGGTATGCTTATTACCTTCACTTCATGCTGACAGCATACATGCCACCCATTTTTCTGTAACCTATCCAAGCTACAGCACAGCTTGCAAATCATCTCGGTCAGCTGGGCTAGTCCAGCTACAAGCATGTCACCAACCACCTGAATATCACTGGTTTTACCAGATAAGCTGTAGAACCCCAGGGTTGGCTAATATGGCTGGGATGTTTGTTGTTTCTGTACCCACTAATATGACTGTGGTAAGAGATGGCCCAGGAGTTGGTGGAGGCATTTCTGTCCCTCTGCTGTCACTCCAGCTAGGTAAGGAAGAAAACATGCCTTTGCACTACAGAGGATGGAAATGTTCTCAGGTACTCAGCAGTAAGTCCCAGTCTTTCTCTGTTGCCCAGAGGCAGTGGGGATGGCTCAGTGCCCAGTGAGAGGCGGTATGAACCAAGAAACATCCTGTGTTCTGCCTTGCCTCCATGCTGCTTCTTGGATACAAGAGAACAGCACATGGCAGGAATGCCCCAGTGGTGTCCAAAACACCCACAGTGATGTGCAGATGCCTCGGCTACCCAACAGTACCAGGAGGATCCTCTTGGCATGAGGACGTGCTTTGGTGTCATCTGCCTCCATAGCCGTGTCCCTGCCTGGCCTGAGACATGAACCCATTGCCTCTCTGCCTTCCTACCCCTAACTTGCTGCTCTGCTTGCGTGACCAGTTTCCCAGTTGCATAAAGACCTGCCTTATGCTTATCTCTTTCTTTGGTTGAGGCCGGAGAGTGGCTGATCTGGGACAAATCTATCCTTTCCTTGCTTTGGTCACAAAAAAGCTAACTGAGAACAAACCTTAAGGAACCTGCTGCAGACAGAAGGGTGCCAGGCTCAGGTATGTATGCCAGCACACATATAACATGCTTCTCAACCGCATGTTGGGCCAGTGATTTTCCAGTAACTAAACAGACAGAAATGGCATTTCCCTATTTTCACTGCCTTGTTTTCTCACTCTTTGGGCACACTTGCCTTGTTTTGACAGAAACTGCTAAACATCAGCACATGAGCTGAGAACTGCATCCCAGATGAACTCTGTAGCAGAAGAGCACATGAGGCTGTTGACCAAAGTCCTTCCCTTCAACACGCATACATTAGCAGAGAGGAAATAAAAGGGCATCTATCTAAAAATAAAATTATCAAATATTTAGGTGTTGCTATTTTCATCAGAGATTAATGAATGTTTTAAGGCTTCAGTTCACTCGGTGCTTCTCAAAAAAAAAAAAACGTAGCAGACTTGGGCAAAGGGAAAGCAGCTATATTACCTACACAAACAAATGCTTTTAAGCTGTTTGTAGCCTCTGGGCACAGACTGGCCCAAGCAATGGGAAGAGGGCAACGGCTCTGGTGTAAGTGAAGGTACAGAGGCAGAGAGGGAATGAATGTAAGTTAGAGCTGATTTCTTCGTCTGACTTTGCTTGCAGTTGTGCACCTAATGACGGAACCCCAGACTTTAATGGCTCTTGTAGTCCCTCTGGGAGAATCAAACTAAGTAATGGACTGGTTTTCTTACTAGTAGTAGTATGAAGACTAGACACAGGGGAGTCCACCTGTACTGCCCAGCCGTAAGATCTGTCCAGGCTATGACCCTGCAAAGAAATGCAGTGGGACAGCATCAAACTTCCATGTTTGCAAGTTTGGAGATACCACTTGCTACTTCAGAAAATGTATGAAAAGGCATGGATATCTACTCAAAATCAATGGGAACATGAAATGACATAGCAAGATGGGTGGGATACACATTGTCAGATGAGAAAGGGAGGTGGAAAGAAGAATGGCTGCTTGCTGTGGGGTCAGTGCTGGGGCAGAGGGCAAGCCAGAGAGATGTGGCAGCAAGAGGTGAAGTCAGGTCACACAGAGGTGGGGGAAAAGCAGCGTTGTCCAGGAGCCAGGGTGGAAGGAAGGAGCAGCAATGAAGAGAGAAATTAAGTGTTCAGTGGGCTGTTGGGACTACTCGGCCATGGGCACACTGTGAGCAGAGTATGAAACGCTGGTGTGTTGCTCAGAGCTGGGTTACTCTTTCCGGCCTACTCTCAGGCTGGCCACAGGGAACTTGTGGAGCCTGAGGACTCTGGCTGCAGGTCAGGAAGATAGAGGACCACAGTCATCTTGGATGAGTCTTCTGTTCTCAGTGCTGAGAGATCAAAACACATTCCAGAGAAAATCTGCTGGCACTAAACAAATTAAACGCTAAACATAAAACACTGTTCCACCACGGGGAAGTTTAGATTTCATGTGTAGGGTATGGGGATGAAGGCAGATATAGCTTCACCCCCCCCTACAATGAACCAGGCTGGTGGCAGGGCAGGAGGCTGTCCTGGCCAGAGGCCCCAGATGCAAACTCCACCTCTGCAATTCAGCTTTGAAGTGCTTGTGTGCTCACTTACACTGTTGACTGAGGTGCATGGAAACATGGTGGTAGCCCTGCGCTGGGCTGCAGGGTCTCCTTGAAGGAGTGGAAATGCTCGTGACAGGGACAAGCACTGTGACAGGAGGCCTCCTAAGCCTGACCCAGCCACCCAAGAGCCACACTTTACAAAGAAGATGGATAATTCACAATGAATCCTGATATTATTTTATCTACACATTTCACCTGACATGATTTCATCCTATCTAGTGTCATTTGATCCACCTTTTAAATCCAAACTTCAATATGCAGTTACCTAAAAAAAGAAACAATCCTCACATGTAAGAGCCTAGAAGCTAGAGTTCAAAGGATAAAAAGCCAGCAGGTCAATATTAAGTTGCACCCTAGCAATTAGAGGGAAAAATGAAGACACTTAACTCAGAGCCACATGAAGCTTTGCACATTCAAAAACACCAATAGTGTTTTATTCAGACAAAATAAACAGCCTCGCTTTGAATGAGAGTAACATTCACATGAGATGACATTTGTCATGACTATGTGAGCCAGAAACACATTTTGCCCCAAGAGTATAGGAGGGTGTGTATAATCCTCATAGAGACAAGAACCTCTCAGCTTCTCCCAAATGCCTGCCCCGCCATTCCCACTGACCTGTCTCAAGTTTCTGCTGGTGTTGAATTATCTTTGGTTCTCCCTTCAATTAGTTTATTATTTTCTGGTTTAGCTTCTCTATCAGTCCATCTTATTTAAACTGCATCCTGCAAATTATTTTCTTTTTGAGCTTTACATCTTTTCCTAGGACACTTTCTAGACTTCAGCCAGATGGGGCCTCTCTCCCTTGGCTCTAGTCGCTGTGAAGAGAGTAAAAGCCTCCTCTGTTCTCTTTGGACAGGATTCCAGCACTTGTAGGATGGTTTATCTGGAAGGAATATTTCCTATTTTTCCATGCTGTAACAGACATCATAGACAGAGATGCAAGTATCTTCACTGCTGAAAGGGAACCAAAACTTAGGAAGTGCTCTTTCCACCCCTCTTTTAGACCAAGAAAGAAGACAAGAGCTTGGACACTCCCCACCCTGTCATCCTTGAGTTCTCAAGAAGTCTTTGATCTCCAATTTCTTTCTTTCACAGGACCACAACAGCCAGAAGGGACTTCTGGTAGTCTCTGGTCCAGTGCCCTGACTGCTTGGATCAGTTCCTCAGCACCTTCTCCAGGCCAGGGTGAACTGTCCTCCAAGGATAGAGATCCCACACTTCACTGGAGTCACTGGTCCCTGTTAGAACCATTTGATCACCCTCCCAGGCTCTTGCTAAGCAATCACCTGGAGCGATGCTGAAACCTTTATCAAACAGATATTAGAGAAGTGGGCAGATGGTGCCCACACGGGTTGTCCTTTGGGCCCTGCTCATCTGTGGCTGTCTGGGCAGCTGGTTCTCCATGACAGGTGGTGCTGGAGGCTGCCTGCAGTGAATGCACAGACAGGCACTTAGAAAAAAAAAATTGCACTAATAATAACTTTTCTGAGGGTCTTCCTCCTCCATCCTGGTCTTTTCCGTCTCTCACATGTAGAAAATTCTGTATCTGAGAGGAACTCAGGACCACACAGGAGTTAGCAGCCTCTAATGCCCTGCATACCAAGCTAGAAGGGGCACGTGTAAGTATACCTGCCCTCTGGCTACTACTGATGGAAAACCAGCCTCCATTGTAAACACACACTTGACAGAACATCTGACCTTCCTTCTCCTGGCAAGCAATTGTCTTGCCTCAAGTATAAATACATTCTTTAGAAATACATAAATGCATAACTTAAAACCTGCTTTGACACAGGCAGGACTGTCAAGGAAAGGAAACCACACTGCAACCCTGGGGAGAGCTTATATAAGGGAAGCAGTTCCACCTGGTGCCCTGGGTCAAGCTTTGTGTCCCCTGCACAAGTGTGAGGAGTCAGCAGCTGTAGCTGGGTTTTGAGGCCGTGTCGCTGCTGTAGTACGGGTCTGTAGTGTTGAGGGGTTTCTTATCACGTTTAATACTGTAACGTTTGCTTTTAGGCAAAGCAGAAAACATCAGCTGGTGCCTTTAAGTGGTGTTGGGTTTTGCCTGGCAATGTTGTGACATGTCAGGTGGCCGGGTCCTCTGCCAGACACGGACACGATGACAACTCCTTGCTGATCCCTACTGCTCCCGCGGGACAGGGGTTACTTCCAGTGGGCTCCAGGCCCCACACGCCACAGGGTGCAGATGGGAGAAGACTTTCCAAAAAGGCAGACTTGGCCTCATTTGGACAGGGCGATCGCTGAGGCTGGAAAGCAGCTGATGGATTCTGATGCATTTAGCACTCGAATTACTGTTGCCTCTATTAAAAATAGCAGTTCCCAAGGCTGGGGTCAGGGGTGGTCCTGCCCTGGGCCAGCCCGGAGCAGTGCTGAGCAGAGCTCACTCAGGTCGCTCTCGTCGTTCTCCTCTGGCTCGCTGCTGGATTTGGAGGGGTTGCTGCTGGGCAAGCTGCAGCCAGAGCCTGTCCTCAGAGACACTTGCCCCTTTGGGCCAGTGCTCAGTGTCGATGCATCCTGGAGGCACATGCTGACTGCACAGGCAGGAGTTCTCTGGTAGTCTGGCTGGGAGTAATTCCTCTGGCTGAAAAACTGCCCCAGCAGAGATTTCTCGAGGGTTGTTTGCAGGCTTTCACAAGTCCTCTGCTTTGTGCTCAGCTGGGTGTAATGCAAATCCAACTGCAGGACCACGTCTGTCTGGAAGGGGAGAGCAAAGGACACAAAGTGTATCGGAGATCACAGCTTGAAGCAGCTTTTTTGCTGTTGTTGCTGTCAACAAAAATGACAGACTTGGGTGGCTGTTATGCAGGCTCACAGCCCCATGCTGTGGCGTGATGGAGCAATGCTACTGCCAGAGAAAACGAGCTGTTACATTCGCTCATGACATTGGTGGGCCTCAGCCATGGTTTCTGGATTTCAGGACTTCTCCTGAAATCAGGCCACCTCATATGAGATCTCATCAGCCCTGTCAGGGTACTGTCACTGCAAGCATCACCCCCAGGGTGCTGGCACAGGGTAGCTGGAGGGGAGGAGTGAGGGACTGCACCCACCCAAGGAACGGCATGACCTCCACCCTGGCCATGGCACAGGGCTGCTGCACACGCGGGAGGAAAGCATGCAAGGGAAGGGTCATGAACCACCTCAATAAAACACATACTGCAGGGTAAAAACTAACAGTTTTAAACAGCAGAGCTCCACAGGGATCCATTCACAGCCTAGTGCTACTTTAGATTTCTATAAAAGATGGTGAAGGAATAGAAAATAACCATATTTGTGGCAGCCAAATTCCTGAACGTGCCCAAAACCCTAGCATGGGGCTGTGCCTGAGATGCCTGGTTGTACGAAGCAGGGAGATGTATAATGGAGCAAGAAGATTTTGGCAGGCAATGCAGGGTCCGGGTCTCACGTCTGCACTTAAAAGCAATGCTGAACACTTGGGAAGGGTTCAGAAAAGAGCTCCAGGAACAATCAAGGACTGAAAGAGCTGCCATATGCTGAGGCACGTCACGCACTCAGCAAATGGAGCTCATGGTAGGCAGATCTAGGGAGCAGCTCGAGAGCAACAATCAGTGTGAGCCGGCATGGAGCAAAGCAGATAAGCAGCTGGCAAGATCCACTGGCTGGGTGTTAGAGGGGGAAAAAATTCAAATGAGAATCAAGGTGCACACTGCTATTTGGGGAGAGATAATCTGCTGGAAGAGACAAGGCAGGGGACTAGCAAATCTGACTCTCTCGTGGTCTTTAAAAAGCTCAAGAGTCTTCTGAAGTGTGTCAATGAGGCATAGCTTGGATCAGGCTTGATAGTGTCACCCTGATAGCAGGGGGTAAACCTTCCCACTGCTCGAGATCCTGGCCAGCCCATGAGCACATCTCTCAGGCAAGCACACAGCCTAGTGAGACATCCTTCATCTGAAATGTTTGGGCTAGTCTGATCTCCCCATGGCTGATAAAGGAAAAGAACAGCCTCCCTGGCTAGGCAGCACAGAAAAACAGAGCAAACCAAGAGAAAGAGGATGGCTTTTGTGCCTTGAAGATCAACAAGCTTCTCTAACACTGATCTGGATGTTACACTGACACAGGCATTGTCCACATGGAGTCACAAGACACACAGTCAGAGGGGCACATCCAGCTCAGGCCAGAGGGAATGGGGAGTACCAGTTACATGAGGTGCAGGAGAACTGAGGAGATTTGCACATGGCAGCTCTCTACCTGAATTTTCTGTAGCCCACAGAGCTGGAAGACGCAGTCTAGCTTCTCCTGCTTGTACACAGAGGCGAGCAGAGACTTCACTTGATTCAGGCAGCTCTCTTTCAGGGTGGCCACATCACCCATCTCCTGCATCAGGAAAACAAGAGGAAATGCAAGAAATCTCAGCATCAGCTTGGGCATGGAGGCACAACTACCCATCAAACATGCTGCTTCTCTGCACACAGCAGTGCCCAAGGCTGGCCTGTGCCCTTGACACACTGGCTGGTGAAAATGCTGCATCCCTTAATGGAAGTACTGCAGAGTGCATGCAGCAGAAATAGCGATTTTACACACTTGCCTTGTGCATATCAATGGGAAGACCTAGCTAAATATCCCCTGAGCACATCTACTGGGAAAACTGTGGTCTAATGGGATTTCTAGCAAAGCAGATAGCAGCAACAGCCAGTATTACAACTACCTGTAGCATACATGGTGCATCAAGAAGGGAGCAAGTCGTCCAAGGGCATAGCTAGAGGAAGCTCTGAGTTGTGCCGGGTGCTGAGTTAGCCCCCCATCATCTACAGAACTGTCAACTCTTCCTGAATTATTCAAACTTAACAAAAATAGTCCCCTTTCTATGAGATCCTCTTCAGTAAAAATCATCTCTTGGAGCCACTAATAGCACAGGAAGGGACAAGAGATTAAGGGCCTTATGAAACAGCATCTCACTTTGGATTTGAGCCCTCTTGGATGGGTGACAGCCCACAGCCTATGAGAAGGCGCTTCCCTCTGCTAGCTGCCTTGGCAACTGCCACAGTGTGATCCTGCTGGCCTGGCTTGGCCAGTGCTAGGATGTCCTGGCCTGGCTTTGGCCATGGGCACTGAGCAGCCTGGGCAGGCTTGCTGCAGCCACAGATGGAGCCAGTGGTGCACGAGCAGAGTTCAGTCCCTGCAAAACTTTTTCTCTGTTGGCAGGAGAAGTTGAACTGGACATGTGATGAAAGAGGCTGTTAGGACATTGCAGGGAGGCACAGGTTAGAGAAGCCCTGGGAGCTCTTGCTAGCCTTTACAGACCTCCCCTGAACTGCTGCCTGCAAGCAGCCAAAGCAATTTGTTTCTGGCCAGGAGAATATTGGCAGTAGAGCTAAAATGTTGGATCCCAAATGCTGGCTGGGATCTGCAGGCATCAGGGTCACCTCTGCTTACAAGGCTGGCGGAACAGGAGTAAACACCATTGCTGATCCAGTAAGTCCACTGAAGGCAGGCTGAAGAAACACCATTGATCTCTGTGCAAAGCAAAGCCAAATCCCATCTCTGCACTTGGCAACTGATTCCTGGTAAGATAAACTGGAGAGAGCTTAGGGAAGATCAGGGCAGTGAATGGAGCTGGCAGAAGGGGAGACGTGTGTGCCAGCAAAGGGAGGACACAGCTCACATGGGGATAGAGCAGCTCAGGAAGCCTCGTCGTGGTTCCTTCCACCCGCCTGAACTGTGCCTGAAACAGGCGACAGGCTGCAATGCAGAGCACCTTCTGCAAATGAACACTGTCCTCTCCTGCCCTCTCCCTCCCTGCCTCACTGCATCAGGTACCTGCTCCCAGCTACCCTGATGCCATCATTGCTCTGCTGAGCCCAGCAGCTGGGTTAAACTAAACCTGGAGACCAAATGGAAAGGCACAGAGCAGATCAGCCTAGATGCCACTAACACTGGCCTTGGGCAGGAGGACTTCAAAAAGGAGCAGAGTGGCCTTGCAGCGTCCAGCCACCTCCATCCTCCAACACATGCTTAGAGAGGGACGGGATGTGCATGCCACCAGCTCTGCCCAGGCTGAGCCCAGCCTGCCAGCCTCCTGCCATGGGAAAATCAGTGACTTTCCAATTCAAAGGTGGTGTCTGTGCTTTCAGTAGCCTTTATGGACTCTTATGAAAGCATCAAAATTATTTTTGAAACCTGCTGTACTACTCACTAGGGGGAAAATAGTCCATGGCCAGAAGTCCTCCTGATAAGTCACCCCACCAGCAGTCCCCTCCCTGATGATGCCAGAGCACTCTCCTCCAACATTCTCCATAGCTATCTCATTGCTGTTTCCTCACATGTCTTTTGACTTCTGCAGTCCTGCCTCCCCCTAGTGCATCCCCACTCCTGCAGCCTGTCCATGAGTGGCTCCTCCAGGGATCCACCAGCCTGCCCCAGCTGGGGTTGGGCCCCATTCCCCTTTGTCTCCTTGCAGGCACAGATGTGTTCTGGGTTGTATGACCTCTATGTACCTACTTTTGCAACTGTGTTAGCAGCCTTTGCAGACACTGTGAATTTTCACTGATCAACATCACAGCTGGGTTTATGCTAGCAGGGTGGGGATGCTCACATCTGTGCTAACGCACTGGAGTCTTCTCCCAAACGTCTGTTTATTGCTCTGCAATTCTGAGTTCCTTGAAATTGGGCTGCCCTTTTCTTCAGCCTAAGAAACACCCAGTGTTAATTAACAGATGTGACTAGCACAAATTAATTAGCACCATCCCAAGTTAAACCACAGGTTATGAAAAGCCAAGTATCATGAGGAAGTCTGGAAGGGGTGAACCACACAGCCTCCCTGAGTGGGATGAAGCCAGTCCCAAGCATTGAACAACCAAAAGAGTTTCTCTCTGGCACAGACTTGTGACCTTTCCCAAGCAAAGGAGCAAATGCTCAGCACTGCAGGGAAATGCTCAAAGTCCCTTCAGCATTGACATAGGGAGGATCTTCCAGCAGCCCAAGAGATTAACTGATAAAAAATCACCTTCTTTACTGTGCAGGCACATTGCTGGCTCCTGGTCAGCTTAGTCGCTGTCAGGGCCCCGAGGGCCTTTTCTGCCAGGTTGATTTCCTCCCTGTTGAGCCCCAGCTGTGCCTGTACATGGGGTTATTCCTTCTCAGATGAAGGACTTTGCACCATTAAATGATTCCGGATTCGAGAGCCAGCCACGTGCTGCTGACCTGCTTCTGCAGATGAGGTTCAGCCTGCATCCTATTCCTGAGGCCAGGACCCTCACCACCAGAATAGACCATAAGGGAGAATGGACCAAAGGCATCATGTGACCCAAACAGGCTTGGTAACACACCTCACACCTGACAGATGCATGTTCACATGTTCTACAGGACATGTGAACATGTCCCGTAATCACCCACATGGATGGTGATTCTGCAATGCCCTTAGGCACACCCCCCCCCTGAGATATTCACTCTTTTTACCATGAAAATGTCATGTCCACCTGGATCTTCCCTACTACAACTCAAACCCTGTCTTCCTTCCACACTGGAAACAACTGTTTATGTATCTGAAGGTCCCCTATCCACCACTTCTTGCTTTTCTTGCCTAACTCACAATTCTCTTGCTCATTCCTTTTATTACTCTGGGTGCACTTCAGTTGGCACACTTTTTTCCACGAAACATGGTCCCAAGACTGGACCAAGTACTGCAGCCTCAGCAATAGCAATAAAATCCAGAGAGGATCCCACACAAATCTTGGATCTCTTATTTACAATACTGGCACAGTTTCCTGCCCCACTTTTGTGGCACGAGCTGTTGCAGACTTTGACCAGAACTGGTCCCCCACTCACTTCCCACCCTGTGCTTATGCTACTGCTTATTCCTGCCCACATGCAGGAACTTGCATCTGCTGAATAACAGCCTTGGCCTCAGATTGCATCTCCAATTTATCCAAATCCTTCTAAAATCTAACCCTGCCTTTTAGCACCTTGCAGAGATGCCCAGTGTTACGGCATCTGTGTATTTAATAAGCACATGCTATGGCACATCACTGAGGTCATTAGTGAAAATAAAAAACAATTCTGCAGCCCTGGTTTTCCAAAAGAAACAACATATTCAATCACCCTCAGAGCAGTAAAGTTTTTTCTTAGTTTTAAATGGAATTTCCTGTGTTTCAGTTTGTGCCCATTGCCTCTGGTCCTGGCACTGGGCACCACTGGAAAATATCTGGCTCCATCCTCTTTGCACCCTCCCTTCAGGTATTTATATGCATTGATGAGATCCTCCTAAGACTTCTCTTCCAGGCTGAAGAGTTCCAGCTCTCCCAGCCTCTCCTCACAGGAGATATGCTTCAGCTGCTTCATCATCTTTGTGGCCCTTCACTGGACTCTCTCTAGTATGTCTGTATCCCTCCTGTACTAAGGAAACTGGACAGAACTCTTCAGCTGTGGCCTCACCAGTACTGAGCAGAGGGGATAAATAGGTCATCTCCCTCAACTTGCTGACAACACTCCTCCTATTGCAGCCCAGGACCCCTTTCACCGTCCTTACTGCGCAGGCACATTGCTGGCTCCTGATCAGCTCAGTCACTGCCAGCACCCCGAGGGCCTTTTCTGCCAGGTTGATTTCCTGCCTGTTGACCCCCAGCTGTGCCTGTACATGGGGTTATTCCTTCTCAGATGAAGGACTTTGCACTTTCCCTTGTTGAGCTTCATAATATTCGTGTTGGCCCATTTCTGCAGCCTGCCCATGTCCCTCTGGATGTCAGCACAACCCTCTGTTGCATCAGCTACTCCTCCCAGTTTTGTGTGAGCAGCAAACTTGCTGAGGGTTTGCTCTTACCCGTCATCCAGATCATCAATGAAGATGCAAACCAGTACTGGTCCCAGTACTGATGCCTGGGGCTCCCCTTTAGTGGCCTCTAGCTGGACTTCATGCCATTGATCACAACCTTCGGAGCCTGGCAGCTGAGTCAATTTTCAACCCGCTTCACCATCTACTTATTCTAGTCTGATATCTCATCAGCTTGTCTGTGAGGATGTTACAGGAGAGGGTGTCAAAAGCCTTGCAAAATCAAGATAAACAATATCCACTGCTCTCCTTGCACTTCTCTCACCGAGCTAGTCATTTCAGTGCAGAAGGCTCTCAGGCGATCAGGCACTGCTTCCCCATAGTAATCTATGTCATCTTCCCCCATGTAATCTATGCTGACTGCTCTCAGCCACCTTCTTGGCCTCGTGTTTGGAAATGGCTTCAGGGATTACTGGCTCCATTACTTTACCAGGGATCAAGGTGAGGCTGACCAGCCTGCCTGTAGCTCCCCAGATCTTCGCTCTTGCCCTTCTGGAAGGCAGGAGTGACCCTGGCTTTGTTCCAGGCCCCAGGAAGACTACCATGTGGTGGCCTCAAATCTCACTGCCAGCCCCCTCGGCACTCATGGGTGCACCCTGTCAGGTCCCATGGATTTGTGAATGTCCGGTTTGTTTAAGGGCTCCCTGGCCTGGTCCTGCTCCACTGTGTAGGTCTTTCTTGACCCAGACCCTCCTCCTGGCCTCAGAGGTCTGGGAGTCCTGAAGGCTGGTCTGACCAGTAAAGACCAAGGTGAAGAAGGCATCAGGTACCTCAGCCCTCCCCATGCCCTGTGTCACCAGGGACCCTGTTACATTAGCAGTGGGCCCATATTTCCTCTTGCTTTCCCTTTCCTGCTGAATACTTGAAGCCCTTCTTGTTGCCGCAAGATTCAGTTCCAGATGGGCTTTGGCTTTCCTAACCCCATGCCTACATGCTTGAACCACATCTCTACAGTCCTCCTAAGTCATCCGCCCTTGGTTCCACCTTTCACATGCCTCCTTTTCATATGCAAGCTCAGTTAGGAGCCCCTGGCACGTCCATGCAGGTCTCCCTCTGCCTTTGCTTGACTCCCTGTTCATCAGGATCCTTGAAAATCCACCAGTTCTCCTGGACCTCTCATCTCTCAAGGGCCGTGCCCGACAGGAACACAGCTCTCCAGCCTAGTGATCCTCAAGACATTCACCTGGGCAGGAGCTACCTAATCTTGAGGGATCAGTTAAAGCCCTGACACATGAGATTCAAATCCCCTCGGCTAACAGCAACTCCTTATCCACAAGTATCTGCACTCTGCTAAATTCCCAGCCTCAATAATCTCCTGTGCCAATGACTTCCACAATCTAATTACAGTGCATGCAGGAAAGTATTTCCTTCCATTAGTCTCCTTTATCATTGCTGGCTGTGTAGGAGTGAGGAAATGGAGAAAAGGATTTTCTAAATTTTTTTTTTAGCCAATTCATAATTATTTTTAAACATTTCCCCATGGTGGAATGCATTTTTTTAATGAAGATGATGCTCAGAAATTGGCAAGGTCAGAGTTTTGGCTGGACCAGAGTTTCAGACAGTCTAAATAAATTGGGGAAAATGTGACTGGAGAGACCATTAGGTCAAACAGCTCCATAAAACAAGGAGATCCAACATAAAAGGCTTTAAAAGTAAGCAGTAAACAGTAAAAAAGTAGAATGAAACAGTACAGAACAAAAAAGATGTGAATTTCTTAGCTCTCAGCATCACTGTTTTCTACATATGTCCTAGAGCAGCCTCTCTCTCTGAAGACAGTGCTTGTCAAGTAAAAAAGCAAGCCAGGCAAGACATGGGAGGGGAACACTACCACTGAACAACTAAAGAAAATGGATCAATGCTAGAAAATCCCATAATTGTCTCTGGCAAGCCCTACAGCAAACTCAGGCTCTCTGCCTAAGTCACCTAGATAAAACAGAATGTGGCAAATGGTGGGAAAACTATTTCCTCAAGCAAATGGCTCCCTGGGTTCATTTGCCAGGGCTTACAACATGCACCTCACATCCAGCCTGGTTTTGTTGGCCTTCAGCTCCTGCATCTCAGCAGTGCAAGTGGGGCTCAGACAGTCCCCCCGCTTCCCGCAGCATCCCCGAGGAGTGTCAGCACAGTGAGGACACAGCCAGCTTGCCCAGATCCTGAGAGGAGCCAGGCGCCCCCCTGCACGGGGGTCGTGCACTCCTCCCTGGGGCTGTCTGACAGGCGCAGATGCCCTGCCATGGATGGACGTGCTGCCACCTCCGCAGGCACCGCTGGAGGTCAGTGTGAGCCAGCACTGCCGTCCAGTACCATACCGATGGGATTCTACTCTCCTGGCTACATCAGCCCCCCTTTCTGGTGTCCCCAATCCCTCCTGAGACAGCTCCAGACACAGGAGCAAGCAGCTGGGTTCCCCTTTCCCTAAAGTCACTGATGTGGGGTGGATGCACACAAACACATACAGATAACTTTCATGCATGGTTAGGGAGCTCACGAGGGGAAATGATGCTCCAGCTTGATAATGGGCAGGACCAGGCTCCAACCTCCCACTGGACGCACGGCGCTGCATCAGTGACCACAGTGTACTTAGGGGCAGCATCCCTCCATGAGCAACAGGGGCTGAGAAATCCACCAGTCATGCTACGCTTCAGCAAAAGGACTACAGAAAGTGAGGAAGATGGTTAGCAAAAAGAAGTAGCAAATCAAATCCTTAGAGGTGGCATGGAGACCACCAGAAAAGACCAAGCTGGGCATGTGATCTGTTAGGAAAGGTGTGAGAAAGGGTGCAAGGAAGGTGGTACAGCTCAACAGAGAAGAAATATACTGTCACATTGAGATATATTAGCACAGAGGGCTAAGGAGGCATGGTTCTGAAAGACAGATCTGCTTCCAAACATGGAAACCAGAAAGGCTCTTCACCTCAGTCAGATTAAATACAATAATTTAATCAGGCCAGACAGAAATTGGTTTGAGGGGTAACTGGTTAAAGGCATCAAAACTGGCATCAAATCCTTTTTGTGATGCATTAGGAGCAAGGCCGGCAGTCTGTGGGGCCCTGATGCATGGAAGGAGCCCTCAAAGAGGTGCTTGCAGAGAGGATAATTTGCATCAGAAGTAGCAGAGGAGGGAATCCTTTTCCACATGGGTTTAGCCTTTCCCAGCCCTCAGGACCTCTTGGGCTCACTCTAACCACCCTCCTAACTCTACTCTGGGGAAAGGAGCCTGGTGAGAATTCAGGAGAAGGGGGCCAGCCAGAGGACTCACGGTGGGCCGGCAGAGCAGGAGGCGGGCGTCAGCGATGTGGGCCGGGGGGGGTTGCAGCTTGGCACACACATACATCACGTTGGAGAAGATCCGGTGGAAGCGGAGGGCTGCCTGTGCCCCGCAGGGGAAGGTCATGGTTCTGCTCAGCAGCTCTGGAAAGGAAAGCCAAGAGGCATCAGCTCCTCAGAGGGTCCCCCCAACACCTCCTGCAGACTGGTGTCCCTGAGAGGTACGGGGACCCCCAGCCTTCTCCTCCCCACACCTTGCATAGCTTACCGTGGCCGTGTCCCCAGTGCTCAGCAGCTGCTCCCGAGGGACAGATTGGGTCCGTCAGGGACCGGGCATCCTTCAGAGTGTGTTTGATCTCCATCACCTGCTTCCCAGTGACCAAGGGATCTCGGCCGATGTCTGCAGGAGAGAGTTCAGAGGTGCAAGGGTCACTCCAGGTTCCTTACTCACCTCCCTGCCTTTCAGACCCTATATGAGCATCTCTACTTCTGCCAGGATACTGACAGCTCACACGGGGCATGGCCTGTGTTTTGGTTTTTAGGGAGGGCTGGCTGGCTGGAATGGGGTGGTGTGGAGCCACTCGCTTTCTGCTTCTATTTCTTCTCACCCCTGCTACCAAAGCAAGTGGTTTCTAGCTCGTCCCTTACCTTCTAACACATCCTCCAGCATGTGTGTAACCTTCTTCTCTTTCAGAATATGCTTCTTCAGATATTTCATGAAGATCCCAGAGCTGAACTCCCCATCCTGCAACTCATAGGCTTCTGCATCTTCACTCCTGCAAGAGTAAGGACTTGTCCTCACATTTCTGCAATGGGCAGGAAGCCCTGGGCTAAGTCAGGGCTTGCCAACTCCATCCAAACTCTGTTGTCTGAATCCAAGTTAGATCCTCAAGCAATGTGCTTGGTTTTGGCCCAAGAGAGGGTGGGAAGGTCAAGGGATGAGAAAAAGCAATGGAGGGTGATGGGGGAGGAGGCCACAGCCTCTTTTGCCAGCCTAGGCAGGTCACAGCAGTTGAAAAGCCAGCGGAACTGACACTGGGGCAGTAAACAACCCTCATCATCTCAGGACGCTTCAGCTGACCTGCTCACACCTTGGAATCAGGCTCAGGCCTGGAAGGACAGATGGCAGGAGCTGATGCCACCTTCATGTATAACCTGTGCACAGGCTGCCACTAGAGATGTCGGGAGGAACAAAAGAACTGCCTGAACAGCACACACTAGAGATGGAGGGGGAGAACCAGAGGAAACATGAGAGAAGCCCTCTCAAGCTTCCAAAGACATCACATATGAGAGGATGTGAGAAAACTTGGTTGTGCCAGCACTTGATCCTGTATCACAGTGTGGGGACGACAAAGTGCACTTACGTGGCATAGCCATAAACGGTGTTGCCCCAGGGCTCCAGCGGCTGCACCTGGGAGAGGGCACACTCTGGGTTGTACCTGGAAGAAGAGATGAAGGCACGTGTCAGTGTCTAGGATATCTTGTCAGCATGTGCCTGGAGGAGACACAGCACATGTGCTCCACCAAGTCCTTCTCCTATAGATGGCAATAAGATCAACCCTCACATCAAATATAACCACTCATATTACTTGAGCAGCAACAGACGCTAAAGTTAGGAGTCCTACAAAGAATACAAACCACAGGGAAACAAGTAGATAAGGCCAGCTTCGACCTCTCTGCACTGGTGAGCTGCTCCCTGACCTGCAAGCAAGCCTGAAGCTGTGGGTGCAATCATGCCTCCTTCCCCCTGAGGCTGGTTTTTAACAAATCTAGGCAGTGGCACAGCACAGAGAACATACAGGTTCACTGTGGCCCAAGGGACAACTGTCCCTAAAGAAGTCACAAGTGTGCATATCGCATGGCTACGGCTCAACCACCCCAGGGGCCTGGAGTGCCCCACAGGTCCCTTCCAGACCAGGCACACGCAAACACCTTCTGCTGCAGGAAAGCAAAGCATGCCACGGCTGACACACCTCCAGATCTCCCTGAGATGAGATCAGGACACGCATCCAGGTCCTGACGCCAAAACCTGGTCCCAGCACCCTGGTCTAGATGCAGCTCAATGAGCACAGACCCTGTTCTTTCCAAAACTGGGTAGACCCATGGTGACAGCCCTGGTTTCCACCGAAGAAGATATCATGGTTGAACTTCATGGCCAAGCCCTGCCCATCTGACTGCAGCCAGACTGAACAGCATGGGGAACGGTGGCCTCCACAGTTATACACCAGTGACTTGGAGCTGTTCCCAGTCACACAGGGATAAGAGCCAGGAACAGAGGTGGCGTTACTCTGTGTTACTGAATTCCAGCAGTTTCCTGGGGCTGAAGCTGGCACATTAAAGAAAGCAGAAGGAATGGTTGTATTGCCAGCAGCCAGCACGCTACCTACTGCTGGTGGCGCAGTCTGAAGATGTTTAATGGCAGCATTCATCTGGCTTGTGGAAGTTTTCTGAAGATGATCAGAAAAGAAAATATGGAAAAGGAGATATGCTTCTAAATATGAACACTGAGCAAAGAGATTTATCTGCTTCTCAGTTGCTCCTGAATGAACGCAGAAATCTGGATTCCAGGTCCAGGGAGAAATGAGACATGGGATCTCAAACTAAGCTGAGGTCCTGTTGTCCCCATGCTGCAGATATCTACCCAAAGCTGCGCAGACACAGGTTGATGCAAACTTTTTGCAATGGCAACAGCAGACATCCACAGCTCCAGCAAGGCCAGCTAGTGCCTGCAGTAGAAATGCTGGCTGTGACCCCCTGCCTCAGAAGACAAGCTTCAGCAGGGGCATTTCCAGACTGTGACTGAACACAGGGACAGGCCTGACAGCAGAGGAGGTGGCAGCACTCCCTCCTGCTCCAGAACATAAAAAGTCTGTTACACAGCACATCTCATGCAATCTGTTTCTGATCTGCATCCCAGATAGGAGATGGTGTCCTCCTTCTGTCCTAAGCAGCACATGCTAGAAACCCTCATAAATCAGGGAATTCCTGGAAGAGGCAATCGCATCCACCCAAAATCAGCACAAAATGTATGAGGCTACACATAGGCTCTGTGTTCCTGGTTCCTCCTCTGCTGAAGCTGAACATCTGCTACCACTTGGCAAAGGGTGATGCGTTTCTCATCGCCTTGGCATTTCTGACGTTGGCATATGGGGTGAAGAGATACTCTGGGCGAGATCCCTCTTAGCACAGACACACGTCCTCCCGGTTCATGCATGGCCGAGCGAACTGTCAACAGACTTGCAAGCATCAGCACAACCAAAAGGACATTGGGAAAGGAGGCCCCAGGAGCCTTGTTCTACAGAGCAGTGCAAACACACGCAACTATGAAATCCAGACTCTTTGCTGAGCTGAAACAGTGATTTCTCAAGAAAAATTAGTTCAGGAAAGAGCTTCTACAGCAATCCCCCACGAGTTTGGGAATAACACCTACTGCACTACGTGCTGTGCTTGCTGTGGGAAAAGGGAGGAAACAAGTGTGAGGTTTGGGGGAGGAGAAAGAACAGCTGCACAACTGTACCCAAACGTCACAGCAGATCTCACACCGCATCCTTTCCCAAAGCGCCGCTCAGATTCCACTGAGCACAGAAACCGCTGGCAACACCGAGCAAGGAAGCATCAGCTCAGAAGCTGTTTCTCAGATTGTCACCATTCGCATTGGTGATCTCTGTGCAGCCTCCACGCTACCCACCCCCGCCCCCCATCACACGCTGCCCTCGGATGGGATACCAGCAGCCTGGAGGCACACTAGCCTAGCTCCACTGGTGCATCCACAAGAGCCAGATTCTGCTCAGCTGCAAGCTGTCCCTTGCCCAGGATCCTGCTGGGGAGAGCAGCGAGGTGCTGCCACGTGTGCTGGGGAGGCACTTGACAGTGCAGGAAAGCAACACGTTCTTCTCTCAGCAGCAGCAGCAGCAAGCAAGAAGGCAGAAAGGGAATGCTTCACTATGGGGCATTCGGGGCAGGTATCAAGGGACATCAAGTGCCAACAATGCTGGCAACTCAGAGCTGTGGCAGCAGGGTAAGTGGCAGCACAGCCAGCTTGTAAGCTATTCAAAGTGAGCATTGTCACCCCTGCAGCTCAAAAGCATCAAAGATTTAACATCTTTCCAGGGGCTAGCTGGTCTTTCAGGGCAGCAGTATCAAAACCCCTGTTGTCTCTCTGGTTCTTAGTGCAGGAACCACAGAAGGAAGAGGGAGACTTTTCTGCATGTGTCCTGCAGGTCCTTCTGACCTGTAAATCTGCCTTAGGAGACTGAAATATATCAACTAATGACAGATTCTACTGGACATTTTCTCTCCTGAAAATGGACAAGTAATAATTTTCTGCAGTCTGCAAGCTGCAGGATGGAGATCTGCAGGCAAAGGGGGGATTATAGGTTTTCCACAGAGGGAAAAAGCTGATCTCTGACCTCAGCAGCAGCCCAGGTCTCACTCTACGACATGACCACTTCAGAAGCATTTAAGGCCAGTAAAACCCAAGTAGCATGGCTTAAAATATTTTCCCCATCATGTGTACTCTTTTCAGTGTTAACAAAAACACAGCCAGGAGAAGAGAGGTGAACTAAACAGTCCCACCTTGAGCATGTGGGCAAAACATGAATAACACATGAAAATACAAGGTCAACAAGGTGCTGCTACAGCCTGCCAGGTCAGGTGGTTCAGTGTAGGGGGTTAAAACACAAAAAGACAAGCCCTAGGCTGAGTTTCAGTCAACAATTTCCGCCAGGGCAGAGCCATCCCTCCAGAGGCTTTAGGTGTCCTGCCTGTATTTGCCAGGCATCTTCACCCCAAAAAATCAAGGGAGGGTCTCCAGTACCTTCTCTCCAGCAGACCTCAGGCACATGACTGACTGGTCTTCTCAGGACATCCTGCAAGACCTGACAGTCTTGCTGATTTTATGATGCAGCCCAGTAAACTCTGACAGAGGTCTGGGCTCAGCACCTCAGCAGGGTACGTGGCCCTGGCAATACACAGGAGCACCTCATGTGGCTGTGTAGAAGCCCACTGCTGAAGCTGGGGCTGAGGCTGGCAGCCATTTCCCTTCACCCCTCGAAACACCACGCTCTGCCCATTCCGGGGAGGAAGGGGGAAGAGCATCCTACCATTTCCTGCAGGTGTCCAGCAGAATGAGGTTCAGGGCCGTCTGCTGCTGCTGCATCTTCTGGAGGATCCTCTGCACGCTGATGCAGTTCTCGGGGGTGTAGGGCTGTGGAGCATCAACGGGGACCATGTAGTTCCTCCCTGAATGCTCATACCCATGCCCAGCGTAGTAGAATATAGCTGGGAACAGGGAGAGGAGAGGATGAGTCGTGATGTGAACCTGTAGGTCTGTAACCAGCTCCCTGCAGCCATGTCCCACCCCCTGTCCCAACGGGATACTGGTGCAGGGCAGACCTAGACCAGTAGCATCTGTGAAACAGGAGATATGCTGACCTCACAATTTTGACTTTTTTTGCAGTCCATTCCCTTCCACGGAGTTGGAAGCAGCCTTGGGAGGCCCTCCTGTACTTGTGGTTTCCAGCATCATTTGTCAGGAGATCCCAAAGACACTGGGTTTACATGTTTGCATAACATTCTGTGCTACAATACCCAAGCTCAGCACCTGCCAGACTGAATACCATCTTTGTACAAAGTATTTTACCATGATGAAAAACATATTAAGTTTTTTAAATGAGAATCTCTTCAGCTTCCTAGTTTTGGAGGCAAGTCTAGTGATAGATTAGGTGATGGGAAACACTGTCCAGATTTCAGAGACCTGCCTGTATTTACACACCTATAAGCTGGTGAAAAATGAGAGAGAGATGAGTTCTCCAGATATCCAGAACATGTGGTCCACGTGCTTCAACAACCTCAGACCAGATACCAGCCCTGTGAGGCAGAGAGGAGTCAGACTCATACAGGTGTCAGTGGGAAGTCCAACGCACAATAAGAATTTTGATTTTGAGTTTTATGCTTCAGCACGTGAAACCTAGCAATAGTTTCTGCCTTCACAAGAGATGGCAACACAGGGACATTCAGCTTGGAAAGCCAGCACTGAGAAGCCTGGCATGGCCCAAGCTGGTGCTTCTCCCTGGGCACGGTGTTCAGCAAAGGGCTTTCCTGCTGCACAGGGATCACTGTGTGGGCTGTAGTTTCCTGAAAGGAAGCTGCATAAGGGCTGGCTACCCCTTCTCAGCACTGATGCAACTGCTTGGTGAAAGCCAACTTGGGGAACTGAAATGGGTTAAAAATAGCTCTGCGAGGTGATGCAAACAGTTGCACTACTGCAATTGAGGGACAGTGAAGAATGAGAGGTCAGAAATGGGAACAAGTGGCTGAAAGGCAGAAGCAGGAGAAATTCTTCAGTCAGATTTGCTGCCAAAGAACACGCTTCTTTGAGTATCCTCTCCTCTATTTTCCCTCCACTGTTTCTGCCCCTGTAGTTTGCAGGACACCTGCTTTGATCTCTGATGCTGCAAGGGATGCAGTGAGTGGGGCGGGAGTTGAAGGACTGAAAGCCTCATTGTATGGAGGATGGAAATCATCATCTCGTAGTTAAAAAGGCCTCAAGTCACCTTTGGTTTCTATTCTTAGAGGACGATGAAAAGTTACTCAAACAGCTGTTTTCACAGGTGCCCACTAGGTTTTGGTTCCTCTTCCTGTGGATCGACAGCCAGAGACAGTGGGCTCTGATTTGCAGAAGTTTTAAACTTTCATAATGTGAAAAAAAGTCACAAAAACCTCCCCCGAGACTACAGAAAAGTATAAAACATGAAGCCTTCTGGAAAAATCAGATAGAGGTACTTCAGGTTTGGCCCCTCAAGCCACTGAGAACTGATGGTTTTCATCCCTCTGCCTCTCCTCCTGTACGTGAAAGGGAAGCGATGACATTCATTACCAGGCAGCATCACTGACACTTTGAAAAAACTGAAATATTATAGAAAAGCCCACAAAGAATGAGTCAGTCATTTCATCTTCTAACTTTAGAGTCTTGTTGTGCACCCTGAATGCACCACCAAGTGCTCCCCATGTTATATAAACCACAGACTCATGTTCAAATCAAAAAAGACATGCATTTCACCTCAGCTGAGCAACTCTGAAAAGCTCTCCTGGACTTAATCTCTTCTCCTGAACCAGTAAGTCAACAATTTGCCTAGAGAAGGAAAGGGTTTTTTTATTCTGAGCTAGCATTTCAATGCTCTTTCCACATCTTGTGAGTCAAAACTGCTGAACAGAAACAATCTTCCGAGTACCAAATTAAAAAGGGGAAGCTCCAGGCACTGCTTATAAATACAGGAAATGTCAGCATGTGGCTTAATTAAGGCATGGCTGCATATTCCTAGTATTTAATCTGAAACTTTCTGCTCTCATTGCATTTCTGACATTATTTCTTTGACTTGGGACTTTTTAGGATGCTCAAAATAACATCTGGGGGCATTCCTTGTTCGCCTGAGGGTTGCATAATTAGACCACTCAGGGGTTGTTTGGGGCCTTCAAAAACCCTCTGCAGCTTTTCTAAGAGGAGACCTGGAGGAAAAACAACCACATGAGCCACCTTCTCCATCTGGTGAATTAGAGAAGCTTTTGGATCACCTCAAACATGCAGCCATACAGTATTCCTGTGTGTGAAAACGAAGCCAGTTTTTGCTCTGGGCCTGAAAAATCTCAGAGAAGGTTCAGTAATAAGAAGGACAAAGTCCTGAGCTGGGGAAGATGAACCCAGGCAGCGTTTTGGCTAGGGCTGAGTACTGGTTGAGCTGCAAGCCTGGAGATAAGGGCCACAGTGGACACTATGCTGAAGATGAGCCAGCACTGGCTGGGGACAGAGCTACACTAGGAGATGCAGGATAGCCAGGGAAGCTGTCACCACTCTCACTGGCCCTGAGTAGACCCCACTTAGATCCTGTGTCCAGTTTTAAAAGGAAGGTGGAGAAGTTGAAAAAAGGCCAGCAGAGGCAAACAAGATGTTGGGGCCCAGGGCCTGGGAGGAGAGGGGGAAGGAGCTGGGCTGGGATGATCTGGAGACGCGAAGGCAGAGGAAGGTGTAACAACAGCCTACAGTTCCCGGAGAGGCAGTTACAGAGACAACAAAGCCCAACTCTCCTCATTGGCGTCGAGCATACAACATGGGGCAATGAGCACCAACCCATGGAGGGTCATGTTTGACAGGAGGAGAGACTTCTCTGGAGAGTGGTGCACCTGGGATAGCCAGGTGGATAAGTAGGGGGTTCCATGCCTGGAAGTCTTCAAGACCTGATAAGGAGCACTACAACCAACCCAACCTTGTGTTGATGGCTTCAAATCCCTTCCCACCAACCCCTGTAGGAATGTAAATCACAGACAGGTCAGTAAGGACACATAAGGGAGGGCCAGCCATGCAGAGAGCTCTGCAATAACAAAGAGGTCTAGGGAGGTCAGATGCATCTTCCTCAGCTTTTAGCGGCACCCTGAAGCAAAATAAAACTCTAAAAGCAATAACAAGCACCGTGCTCAAACACCAACCCACATGGCTAAGTTCTCTCTTCTGATCTGCACCAGCAGAAAGACATGAATGCCCCAGCATCTCTGCCACTGGAGCAAAGCTTCAGAAGACAGCTGGACTCACTTCTCAGGCACGCTAACAGGTGTGTCTGTTATACCAGAGACTTCAGCCCAGCGACAGTCTTTCACCAGCCAGCTCGCTCCCCCCAGCTCCCTGCTTCGCTCCATATGTCTATGCAAAGCTCTCCTGATTTCAGCTGTGGTGGTTGCTACACAGGAGATGGCACCTTCAGGTTCCTCAAGCAAGAAAAAACTGGTAGAAGCACCACCACGCTCTGTGCAGGTGCACATCTGACATGCACAAGGATGTACAGGACCAGGTATCACAGGCATCCCTGGGGTCTTTGTAGTTTTAACGGGCAGCCTAGGTTGTTCCTGGAGCTGCCGACTCACTGCTATCTTCCCATGCCTATGAGTTACATGAATCCTAAACCTCTCAGTCAGTTCTAGATGTTTATGGTGGAGCAGTGCCTTGAAAAATCGATACATAGGGTTTAGGATGAGTTGTTAGCTTCTTCTAAATGTGCATTTTTATTAACAAGTTAATTTCAATTATTTGTATTTCACCTAATTCTTTTAATTTTATGTAAGGAAAACAGATGAAGAAATGCTGGAAGATGCATCACAGCAAGAGGCACCACACTTCAGATGAAGAAACCCTGGGACAATCAGCAGGCATCACCCAGTGCCCCACCATTAAGTCTGGATGCCACCAATTACAGCAACAGTCCTGAACTCAGTCATGCTGCTGGAACTAGCCTGCACTGGGGTTCAATGCCTCCAAATAATAATAGACCACTCATCTTAGAAAGCTGTGAAGAAAACCACCATCCAGAGCAGGCTCTGCCTAGCAAACACTTGAGGCTTATCAAGGTTCAGTAACTCAGCTGTTAATGTTTTCCCTGCCAGTGCACAAAATCAATTTTGCCAGGAAGGATCAGTGGCCACAAATGCAGAAAAGCACTAGAAGGTTAAATAAGGCATGACAGCATGAAAGGTCTGCTGTTTCCAAACTTTTTTTTCTCTGCAGTGCTTATGAAAACAAGGGAAGCACCATGAATGAAATGTCATTTGGTCCTCATGCACCATAGACAGAGGGTAGGAATGGCAGTGCCATGGGAAAAGAATAGCAGCCCCCCAGTGATGATGCTGGCCTGGGAGAGGAGGTAAAGCCTGAGATGAAAGGGGATTTCAGAGAGCAACCACAAAAGGAAGCTGCAAGTGAAGTCACAGGAATATGCTGTCATCAGATGACGTGCTTGGCCAGAGTAGCAACAACCATGTACTGCCCTTCCCCGCCCGCTCAGACTCCCTGAGTCAGTGTTTCCCGGAACGAGGTGACTTTGCAGCATTTCACTTGTGGCCATGTCTCTGCCCATTGCACAAGCTTCAAACCTCATGCTGAGCACCAGGCTGGAATTGGCCTGTGCTGACTTCGGCTGATTGACTGCCCTGGTATGTCACACAGCTGGGAGGGCAGTGAAGATAAGCCTCACACTGAGGTTTGGAAGCAAAAAAAAAAAATCTGAAAGGTGTTTTCAGGGTATTTGTCAGGCTGGGAGAACCTCAGAAACCCTGAAGCAGCTATGTTCATCACCAAATCTGAACACCTGCTTTAAGACCTACAAGATCTGATGGTTGGTTTTGTGTTTGAGGCACGCTTCCCACTGAGGGCAGCGTGCGATAAGCTCCAGTGCCCACCCTCAGAGCCATCTGCAGCTGGGAATGCTCTTCTGCAAAAAGGTTGTCAGAGGCCCAGATGAGAACATCAGGAAAGAGAAACAAGGAAATCATAGCCAGCTGTAGCAGTCGTGGCTCAAAAGGAGCTCCCCTCCTCACAAAGTAGAGTGGTGGGGGCAATCAACAGTCAATCTCAATTTTGTCATCTAAGGGAAAATCAAAACACCATCTCCTATTCGCCACCAGAAGCACTGGCTCCTCAAAACCTCAGCATGACACCACACTGTTGGAGTTGGAGGTGAGCCATGTGATGGAGAAACAAACTACTTTGCCTGCCTGTAACTTGGCCAAAACTAAAAGGTGTTTACGGGCTTCTGCCAAGCCTGGCACCACTGCAGACCATGCTGCAGGTCTCCCTTGCTCTCCTCCACCCAGGAAAGTTCTATTTCTTCTCTTTTAATTCAACAGCTGTTCAGAAAATTGCCAAATCCCTGCTCCTCCCTGGCATGGATGGCTGTCACCTGCACATTGGCTGCTGCTGGCTCAGCACTGGCAGGTAGCTGGGCTGGCTTTGCCTTACCGTAGACTCCCTTCCCCAGGAGCTGCAGGAACTGACGGACCGCTGTCACCATCTCTGTCTTGTTCAGATCCAGAAGGGAGACAACCTGGAAGCCCAGCTTCTCCAGAAGATGGCTCAGCTCAAACACATCTGTGACGGGAGCCATGAGGTTGGGATGATGCTGGTAGTGGTTGTTGCCCACTAAAAGCGCTATTTTGCCTGTAGCTAAAAGAAACACCGAGAGACAAAGCTGTAAATGGTCAGCAGGAGGCAAGGTCTCACCTGCTTCTGCTGGACTGAGGACATGGGAAATCTTTGCTTACATCTAGGAGGGAAGGACAGACCCTATGCTGCTAAAAGCTTGAAGTGCCCTCCAGAAAGTCACTGACTTTCTGAACACTGACAAAATACACAAACCATCATTCTGAAAGAAAGACTTGAGAAGTTTTCACTTCACAACCAAAATCCCAGGAGTGTAGGAGCTTATTTCACACTGCCCTATTGTGAATGGAGGTCCTGTATGCCAGTGGTGCCTGGGAGGAGGATGCACTGAGCCAGCCTAGGAGGTCCTTGCCCCACAGAGCTGAAGGAGAGAAACCCCAGAGTCCTGCTTTCATTTTATCCCCACCCTCCACTGCAGAAAAAGGAGCTCCAGTGGTGGGAGCAAGGAGCTTTGCCCTGCTCTGAGGAGGTACTTCAAGGAAGGGAAAAGGTGTTATGTGAACACCACTTTTAAACTCATTTGGCAGGCATAAAGGTCAAGACTGGGTTACTCATTATCTTACTCCACTTGCTGAGACTGATCAGGGCTTGGCAGGGGGTGGGAGTCATCCTGTGCCTTGCAGGTTTGATCCCAAAAGCGCAGAGCCCCTGACAATGTGGGTGTGCTGGGTTTGTGTGGCAGGGCTTCTGGTAGCAGGGGAGTAGGGTACAGCAGTGGAAGCTTCTCAAAAGCTGCCCAGGCTCCAGGTTGGACCTGCCTCTGGCCAAGGCCAAGGCATTTAGCAATGGTGGCTGCGTCTCCGCAATACCTTAAAGGAGAACCTAAGAGGGGGGAGACTTTGAGGAGTTATGAGGGGGACACCTGTGCAAACACCAAGGTCAGTGGAAGGAAGGAGAAAGAAGTGGGGGGTGTGCTGGAGCAGGGAGCTCCCCTGTATCCCATGGTGAGACAGCAGGAGGCCACCGGCGGAGACTGTGGAGGACCCCCAGGACCCTACAGGAGGAAGAACCCCCGATGTTGTAGCTGAGTGCTGGGAGAACTGCACATGTGGAGGTGACCCAGGCTGGAACATCCCAACAAGAATGGACCCCGTGGGGAGGACTCACACCAGGGAGTTTGTGGAGGACTGTTTCCCATGAGAGGGATGGCACATGGAGCAGCGGGAAGAATGCAGAAGGGTGCTGCCCCCCACATCTTGGAGGAAGAAGCGGTGGACTGACTGCACGCCCCATCCCCTGCCCCACTGAGGGAAGGAAATAGAAATATTGGGAACAAAACTGAGCCTGGGAAGAAGGGAAGGATGTGGGGAGGTGTTTTAAAATATGGTAACACTTCTCACTGTCCCATTCTGTTAAGTGTTGGTTTTATTAGTGTTTGAACTAAAGTGATGTTCTTTTTTCTTCCCTAAGGAGCCTGTCTTTTGCCTGTGACCATAATGGGTGAGCCACCCTGTCCTGTCCTTATTTCCATTCCTGAGCCTTTTGATCCATTTCTCTCATTCCCAGAACTGTGGGAAGGGGTGAGTGAATGGCTGAATGGTGCTTGGTTACCCTCTGGGCTCAGACCACAACAGTGGAAACAAAGGCTTGAAGGGTCTCTGCAGGAAAAGCACCCCTATGCCCTGTCCTCCCATCCACCCCAGAGCCTGGCTTTTAATTACAGGAATAATTGCTCAGGAAGAGATGACAGCACTCACCAAAAAACTTTTCAGAGTGACATGTACCTGGAAAAGAAAGAGGGAATGATAAGCCTGTGCCCAGTGCCCCAGTGCTGGCTCTGAATCCTGCTCCAACATCCCCCAGCAACGCAGAGCTGGATCAAACACTGCAGAGCATCCTCACAAACAACACTCACTGCCTGATTGCTGAACTTAAAGACACTGGTCTAGTGATTTTATCCTGCCTGATTTATGAAATGATAAGCAGCTGAGAAGCGAAGCTTGGAGAAGGGGCAGAGCAGGGGAAGGAGGGAGAGCACAGGGGAGCTCATACCCATCAGCAGGTCTGTGCTACCCATACCAGCCTTGCCTGCCGCACTTCCCAAGATGACTTGCCTGCTCCCTCACTGCAGCAAAAGCAAAGGAAACACAACTCAAGGTCAACATAAAGCTTCAAAACAGAGAGCTTCTCCTCGTGAGCGGTCAGCGCAGAGGAAGCAGACTGTTTGCTTTTGATTGCGATAATATTCCCAGAGCCTTTCACCACCCTGCTTTGCCTTTCCCTGCCTTTTAGCAGTTTCGGTGCAGAAAAGCCACCTCAAATGTGACTCACTTTTGCAACCTCCCCAAGCTCCCCACCCAAGCACTCCCAGCCTCTTAAAATCATCACTACCCTAATAGCCCCAGCTTTTCCTATTTAAACTCAAAATTAGGAAAAAAAAATTCCCAGGAGGAAACTGTAAAGCCCTACAGGCTCTAAAAGAAGCAATTAAGGGCATAATTTTTAACTGCATAAATCTCAGGGGTCTGGAAGATGTTTAGCACCTGAACTAGTGTTGCTAATGTACCAGAGATGCCTGGGAAGCCATCAGAACAAGCCCATTCATCCTTTCCTGCCTCTGACAGAGCTGCCTGTTGTATGTTAAAGCTACCCAGCTGTAACATTTTGAGCCCAACCCAATCTGGTAGCCTCTTTCTTGCTGTCTGTCCCCCCTGGATGTTGTTTTTCCAGCTGTGAGGGGACAGAGAGAGTGCTCTCTAGCTATACAGGACCAATTTGCACTCTGGAGAAATTTTAAAGACAGTCTAAAAGGCAAGATGAGAAGCTTATGGCATAGGAAAATCTCTAGATGGAGTAAAGAGCCAGCAAAGCTAGACTGTGCTATTCTTGTCTCACAACAGGGTGAGGGCAGAGGGCCAAAGCGGCCGTCACACAGAAGGTGGAGCATGCCCAAGGCTCTGGGGACCCATCTTCTCCCTGGGATCCATCAGCTCATGCAGCATCAGGGCTGGGCTGCCACCACAAGGGGCCTGAACCTTCCTGAAATAAACACCATCCTCTCCAGCTCTATGTGTCTGAGTGCACTGCTTCATCTTAGCAAGGCTGTAAATGAGCTTTAGCATAGGAGCCTGCTGTGATCTGGCCAAGGAGCTATTAAACCAGTACCTTGGCAAGGCACAAAAACCACAGTGAGCATCTCAGCGTGCTCAACCTGCCCTAACGTGGCAGGTTTCTGACAGACTGCAGGACCCAGCAGCAGACCACGCCACAGTACAGTGTATCACCGGGCTTTGGATTCTTTCTTTCACAGATGCCGCTTCCCTCACTAGCTCTGAACCCCATTATCAAGGAATCCTATTTACTAAGGTGTGGCAGGTGCCTGTGCCTGCTCTTCAGCAGGGCTTGCCCAGCTCTGCTAAGATAACCCTATCCAGCACACCCGGGGTGCAAAATGGTGCTCTGCAGGCTGTTCCTTGACAGCTGCTGCACGATTTCCAGGACACTCCAGCTTCCCTACAGAGTCCCATGTGCTTGTCTACACTGAAGTTTCTTACCTTCAGCTGCCTGCAGAAGCAGTAGTTAATACCAGTAGCCTTTCTGTTTGTTAAAAAAAGCATGCAAGATCCATCCAAGCTGGGAGAAGGTACAAGCATCAGGGCCACACATCCTACTTCTAATCCCACGCCCCGGAGCCCAGCTTCCCCTGCACCGACTGAGCCACACACCAGCACCGGGCTCCTTTCTCACTAGCTCAGTGCTTCCAGGCAAGTTCTTTTCATGCTAGAAGGTGATTTGCAGCAAAATAGACATGGGTTGGCTCTGCTCACCTATGTGAACATCCACGGCGTTGGTCCAGTGCTCTCCATGGCTATTGGAGGCACAGCAGAGGTATGTGCCAGAGTCACTGACCTTTGCATGGGTAATCTAGACAGATGAAAAGTTAAATCACATTATTTATGGTGGAAGTCTTCAGCCCCCTGACAGTATCTGCCAAAGGCACACATGTTCCTGGAATAAAAAGTCTTTTTTCTTGCTGTTCACTGAGACCTCATTCCTTGCCTCATAAAGCTAAGATGTCCCATAACTTTTGTCTGCCTAAGAAGCTCACTAAGGCCACATTCTAAAGTCTGCTGCTGACCCCAGCTTCTAGAGTGCAAGAATTCTCTGCCCAAATGCCTTCCATTCTTTCTCCAAGAGCCCTGAAACCCTGTATCATAGCCATACTCTGTCCCAGGAGCCACACTGAGAGTGCACAGTCAACATCAGAAGATTGCCTCTTTTTCCTCTTGGGTGACATTTTCTAGATCATGCCCATTGCTCTCTTCTGATGAGTTTCCAACTCTTATCCATCTCCCTTGACGGGGACAAGAATCAGAGCAGTACTGGCTGGTGAGGACCTCTGTGGTTCTTCAGCCCGGGCTCCTGCTCAGAGAGGAACTAAAGCCACCACTGGGTCAGGCTGGCCATGGCTGTCTAGTCGAGTACTGAAAACTTCCAAGGACAGAGATCTCGCTGCCTTCCTGTCTCTACTCCAGTACCACCTACCTCCAAATGAAGAACCTCTTCCTCATCCCCAGCCTGAACTTCCCTGTGAAAAGTGCACTCTGAGGCCACTGTCCCCTTTAGTATCATCTACCACTACTGAGAGGAAATTGGATCTCCTCTTTGCTACTCTTTACGTGATGCCCCATAAGGAAATCTGACTTTCTTGCTTCAGGAAGACAGCACTGATTTACATTCAGCCGGTGACCCAGAATAAACCCAGACCTTTTGCTGTCTCCCTGACTATTTTCTGTCAGGACTAACCACTTTTCCTTCTAGCTCTCCCAGGCAGGCAGCACTCCCACAGCTCGCTCACTCTGCAGTCCCCTGCACAGACATACAATAGCTGTTCCTGTGCCACTGCTGCAAAAAGTCACGAGAGATGTGCTGAGAGCCCTTGATGCATCTGTGAATCAGTTACTTAGAGAAACATCTACAGCTCTGAAAGAAGCCCATAAAATGTATTCCCTCTTCATCCAGAGTCCTTCAGTCAGCTACGAAAGCAACAGGGGTGATATGTGGAATGCTTTTTCACAACCCTGAAACACTGCATGGAAAGCTAGATGAGCACGAGGCTGCTTCTCAAGGGCTGGAGACGGGGAGGACAGGCAAGGAGACTGCTTTCTGCTGGCATTCACCTGATCACACAGACCAAAGCACGCTCAAGCCTTGACAGGCAGATAGGAGTCAGGACTGCCACCTGCCATGTCCAGGATGACAATAATACAATTTTCAGCAGTCTCTCCAAGGCTTCTGAGGCTATTCCACACCCAACATCCAGCAACCAGCTTCTCCCATCACCCAAAGTTTCTGAACTATCTCAAGACAACATTACCCAGAGTTTTTTTTTCTTCTGGTGTTCCAGCAGGTTCCCATTCCGGTACCACTGGTAGCTGGGGGCTGGGACCCCCATGGCGGCACACTGCAGCTGTAGCGGCTTTCCCACCTCCACCCTCTGCTCAGTGGGGTTGAGGACAATGACTGGCTCTCCTTGCCAGGGCCGAGGGGGCACTCCTGCAAAGCAGTGACACAGAATTGGTCCTCCCTCCACAAGGACAGAAAATAACAGTCATATTCCCTCCCTGTATAAGACCCTGTGCAAACTGCCAGAAAAGCAAGCTCTTTCCACTGCACCAAAAGATGCTGTCCCACAGTGTCGCTGCTGCACCTTTCTGCTTTTGGAGCAGGGAATCCTTGAGAGCTACATCCATGATAGTAAATGACACACCAAAGCCCTGCCTCTGGCTTTCCAAACCCGACGCTTGCCCTTTCCTGCCAAGGGCACAGTCAACATGCTGAGGTCAACCACACCCAGAGTTATTTTTGATCAGTTTTGAAATAGCCAGATTGCCTCTTCCAGTCCCTCTGCCCAGCCTAAACAGGCAAACACTCAGTGTAACTCTGGGAAAACCACAGCGAGTGATCAGCAGGAGGAGCAGGTACATACAGCCAGAGTTACTGGGACCATGACAGGGACCTGAACCATCCAGAGGGATGGACACAGAGGTTTGGCTTAGGCCTGCAGGCTCACGTTGCTGGAGCAATCCTTTTGTATCACCATTTTCAAGCTGGGAGGACCCACTGCCCTGGGAACTGCACAAGATCACTGTTGCAAGGGTGGGCAAAGCACAAAATATGGAAAAGCTGAAAGACATGCTCATACCTCTGGCGACACACTGATGGACCTCCACCTTCACCCAGTCAGAGAAGACGGCATTTTTGTAGAGGTCATTGATTCTGCAGGTGTAAAGTTGGGTCTGCTGTGCAGTGATGGGCAAGTCTTGCTTGGTGGCACCAGGAATTTGGTGGCAGACAGACTAAAGGGAAAACACGGGTGATGGGCAGTGAGTCCTCCCTCGTTGCTGGTAACAGAAGGTCCCAAAGGCCCCTTGTAAGCAGGAAAAGTGGTAGTCCCTGGTTTCCTCCCCTCCTCCAGCTTCAGGGATGCAGAAGAAGGAGCTTTTCCATTGCACGCCCCACCCAGCATCTGCAGGATCCCTAGTCATGGACATGCATCCAATCTCCCTCTCCTTCCAGCCTCCTGGTTCCCCCCAGGGCTGCTCACAGAGGACCAGCTCCACCGCTGCGGGCAGGGATCCACCTCCGCTCCCACCGGTACCTGGTGCTGACAAAACCACTGGTACTGCAGCGACGTGCGTCCCTCGGCTCTGCACCGCAGGGTGAAGGAGTACCCCACGGGGACGGAGGCGGACATTGGCTGCTCGGTGATGGCAATGGCTGCGGAGAAGCAGGACACGGAGGTGGAAACACTCTGGGGATTGCTCCCAGCCAGCGGCCAGGCACCCAGGGCTGCAAGAGCGGGCCCCCAGCACCCACCCTGGGCGGGAGGTCCGGCAGAACAGGGTGCTTGGCCTCCCGTACCCACGGGAAGCCACGGGGCTTTCGGGTGCTCTCCTGGGGTGCGAACGCACGGGAGCTGCAGGGCCGGGGGGCTCATCCAGGCCGAGGCGCCCAGTGGCTCCCAGGCGGCCGCTCACCTTCC
>NW_020799112.1:167769-173986 GCF_003259725.1 Athene cunicularia | reverse complement strand
GCCAGCCGGGCCGGGGATCACGAGGGCCCCAGGGGAAGTGGCGCCGGGCCAGCTCGGCCGGAGGTTGCACAAGCCCATCCGGGACGGGGCAGAACTGGGATGGCCGGGGGGCAGCCGGGGCACTCTGCTCTCGCAGGCCCAACGATGCGGCGGTGAACATCAGGGGCATGTTGCCGCTGTTAGGGCAAGTAAAGTCACGGAGTCACAGGATCATCTGGGTTGGAAAAGACCCTGAAGCTCCTCCAGCCCAACCATGACCCTCACCCTGACCGTTCCCAACTCCCCCAGATCCCTCAGCGCTGGCTCAGCCCGACTCTTCAACCCCCCCAGGGATCCCGGGGACTCCCCCCTGCCCTGGGCAGCCCATTCCAACGCCCAACAGCCCCTTCTGCACAGAAATCCTTCCTCAGAGCCAGCCTGACCCTGCCCTGGGCAGCTTGAGGCCATTCCCTCTGGGCCTGGTGCTGGTTCCTTGGCTCAAGAGACTCATCCCCCCTCTCTGCACCCTCCTGGCAGTGAGTTGCAGAGGGCCAGGAGGTCTCCCCTCAGCCTCCTCCAGACTAAACCCCCCCAGTTCCCTCAGCTGCTCCCCAGCAGACCTATGCTCCAGACCCTGCCCCAGCTCCGTTGCCCTTCTCTGGCCACGCTTGAGTCATTAAATGGCCTTTTTGGGGTGAGGGGCCCAAAACTGAACCCACTCATTGAGGGGTGGCCTCACCAGTGCCGAGCACAGGGCTCGGATCCCTTCCCTGTCCCTGCTGGCCACGCTATTGCTGATACAAGCCAGGATGCCATTGGCCTTCTTGGCCACCTGGGCACACTGCTGGCAGACTCATTAAACCAAAACTCGTTATCTTTCAAGAGACAGGAGGACCATGTGGAAAGGATCTGGAAATGGCAAATGGAGAGGATGGAGAGTGTCCATGGAGTGACTGGTTGCCATTCCCAAAGAACTCTGAAGTGACTGGGCAGGGAGTGTGACACAAAGCCACAGGGGATGAAGCAGCTCTGGACTCAGGACTTGGGGGGTCCCAATGACAGGATCCCAGACTCAGGGCAGACAAATTCCCATCAGGCTACCTTCTCCCCAAGCCAATGGTCCTGGGCACCAGGTGCCCGTAGTGCCAGGAGTAACAGGGACCACGACTTCAGCATGAGGGGAACCATGGACCATTTGGAGAAGAAGCTGTGAGAAAGACTCTTGCTCCCTTTCTCTCCCCTGGGGCTGCAGGAGTGGCTGTGATGGGGGCTGACCAAGGAAGAGCAAGGCCACCAGGGATGTGTCTCTCAAGTGCCTTCAGCTGCAGCATGGAAGGGTGCAGGCAGGTCTCCGGAATGGCGGAGGGAAGTAGTAGTGGCTGAGAGCGGTCATGGATCAACTCCTCTGGGTGCCCAGGGCAGAGTTGAGCCATGCCATAGGGTCAGAGGGACTAAGCAGGGCTGAGGGATGTGCCTCTACCTGCTGCCTTTCTCTTATAAGGGATGAGGAAGAGGATGGTAGGAAAAAAACCAAACCCAGCACGACTGGTAGTTGGAGGAAGGATTTTCTCCCTCCATGTCCTTTCCTCTGTGCAGGATGAGTCAGTCACACTGAGCCCCTACAAAGGAAAATGTGCTACACCCTGTCTGTGCACTATGATCCAGATCAGTCTCTGCTCCTACAGGGACTGGTCCTTTCCTTCCCTGGATACATGGGAGGTGATGCTTAGCATAGACTTGTAGGACTGTTCTTTGTGCTCATGTCCTCAGCTGTCTCTGAGATCACACAGACCCTCCGCAATTTCTACAGGGTTCAGCCAAGCATTTGAAAATATACCCTTGAAGGTTTAAAATAAACAGATTAATGGATTGCAAATGAAAGTTATGTCTGAATATGTGCCAGTAGCTCCATGTCGTACCTGTGATGTAGAGCTATTATAAATGCAGCACAGGTAGCTAATAAAAATGATCATTAAATTACCCCCAGCACTTTCCTGGAGCTAAAGATGACAATTCTGGTTGATGCACCATCTCTTCAGACAGTTGGAGGTTGCTGTGTTCCCCACAGACTGCTCCTCTGGGCTTCAGAGAGAGCATCCTCCATCCTCCATCCAATACCTAGACAAGAAGTCCACCGTGCTTGTCCTCTGTAGGAGCCATGCCCTGGCTCAGTCTGCATAAATATTTGGTGAAGAACCAGGGGTGAGAGCTTACTGACAATACATTGGAGAGCAGGAAGAAGCCTGTGATTTTAGAAAGGGAAGAACCTATGGGTATGTGTGCAGGGTGGGAAAGGGAAGGATATATGCTGTGACTCTTGCCGTGAGCCAGTGCTGGATTTGCAGGCAGAGGAGGAAAGCTTTGCTAACAAGGATTGAAGCCTTGTGGCTGACTGGCTTAGGCTTCAAAAACTAAATGGTGAGAGAGTGTGTTTCCAAATGGAGATGGGAGCAGAGGGCACTGTCACTCTCTGTGAGCAAAATTACAAGGAGAGCAGATGCTGTAAGAGGAAGCTCTGTCTCAGCAGGGCACCAGAACCATTCAGAGACAGAAAGGGCAGAAAAAAAATACATCTACCGTGCATCTCGGGGAAGGGTCAAACACCACAGCAGGCTTTGTCTCACCGCAGTCAAGCTAAACCTGTACTCACCATCCTGGTTTCCCTCTGCTGCTGGGGTGAGGCACAGAACCACAGTATGACTAGGGTGGGAAGGGACCTCTGGAGTCCCCACTCCAAGCAGGATGCTGATCAATTGCTTGGCACCTTGTCCCATCCACAGTTGACAGTCTCTCAGGATGTAGATTGGCTACCTCTCTGGGACCCTGTTGTATTCTTTGATTACTCTCACAGGGCAATTTATTTTCCTAACTTCTAATCAGAACTTTCCTCCTTGCCATTGCATTTGTTGCCTCTCTGTTACTCTGCACCTCTGGGAAGTGGCTGGCTTTGTCTGGTCTGCACCCTCCTGTGAGGTAGTTGAAGAAAGAAAGGAGGTCTCCATTTAACCCTCCCCTGAAGCCTTAAACCCAGTTTCTCTCATCTTCTCCTCCTACGTCATGTGCCTGAGCTTCCTTAATCATATTGGTGGCCTTCACTGGACTCACTCCAGTACACAAGTGTCTTTCCTGTGTTTGTGAGTCTGAAATCGGACACAATTACAGGCCTGCCACAGAGACCTACCTGTTCTGGACACTCTTCTCAAGGTGGTCTGGGCTCTCCTCTATCAGATCAGCATCCTAGGGGATAGGGCTCATCATGACGGGATAGTAAAATAACATGTAATTCATATGCTGGGACTTGAATTCAGGCTTCCTCAAGCTGTGGGACCTGAAAGTCCTCCTTTCAGAGAAAGGGATGGGAGCAGGAGAATGCCACCTTGAGTCCTCCCAGCCTAGCATCCTGACTCACACATTTGGGCAGCAGCCAGGGCACAGTGAAGGGTGTGAAATGGGGGCATGCACACAGTACATCTTTTGTAGCTTGGAGACTTCTTGAACCAAAGGTAGTATCTCTGACCTGAGTAAACCTCAAGAGATTTTCCTTCTACAGATTTGTCCTATGGGGCTTCTTAACCCCTGCTGACACTGAGCAGCCACAGCAATTTGTGGCAGCAGCTTAATGCCAAGGTGAGGGAGGAAGCATCTCCCTTTTACTGATTTTACTTCTAATTTCACTTGATGCCCCTGGTCTCCTTGTCCCTCACAGCTGTGTATACTTCTGTTATATGCACCTCATATACATAGAGTCCCAGTCTATGTAGATATTAATGCAGCAGCCATTCTGGACCTCTGGTCATCCTTGCTGCCCTTCTGGGAGTTTTGGGTTTGGTTTTTTTCAGCTGTCCTGTATTCTGTTTGAGATGGATTATTCCTGAGTGGCATTAGCCCACAATGAGCCCACTGCTGCTTATTGAAAATGAGTATTGTTGTGACCCCTATGGATCATGTTACGTTCATTTTATGCAATTCCATCTGCTATTTTACTGCCTGGTGAAGGTGAGATATTTAGTCAGCCCTCTGGGACCACCTTCTTTCCCCGTCACATTCTTTTGCATTTGTCAAGACCAAGTACCCTCTCTGGTATCACAGGTCCAGCTATTTACATGTCTGATAATGTGATCACCTGCCACAGTGGCCTGCAAAAAAGCAAATAAACTCCAACACCTACACCTGAGATGACAGAAGGCTCCCTCCAAAATACTGCTCAAATGCAAGACTAACCTGAGATCTGAGCTGAGAAAAGCTTTCACTGGGGCTTGTGTGGAAGAACAAGTCTGATCAGACCACTGTCAGCCAAATGAACAAATCCAGATTTGGAGTGCTTAAGACTACATCATAACTGCTGCAATCATAAAAACCAAATTGTTGACTCAGTATACACTGACCCTGACAGGTCAACAGGATCCAAGAAACTTTATGAGAGTAAAATTCACTTGGGGGTTCTGGCTTTGGATCTGGTGGTGTCTGTCAAGTGCAGTTCAACTAGACTGCATGGCTGAATCCTCCTCAGTCACTGCCTGTCCCTGCAAACTTCTCCCCAACCCCCTGTCTGCAGATGTCACTGCCCTCCCAGGCTTGGGCATCTGCTGGGCTTGGCAATTCTCTTGGTGGACATCAGGTTATCCACATGCAGATGTGGCTCAAGCTGTAACCACCCCTTTCATGTGGACTGAGGTTTGATATACCAGTGATGACAACAGCTTAGGTCAAGGCTGAGTTACCTGATGCACACACTGTGTGTCCATGCATACTCATGTGCCCCTGTTTGGGTGGTGCACGACCCTGTTCCTGTACAGGTGATGCACACACTGTGCCAGTCCCTCTACAAAGTCACCATTCAAACACAGTGTTTACTGGGGAAGAGGAATCAGAGGTCTCCTGCACCAAGTGATCCAGGCAGCCAGCACCTGCCCTGCTGCTTGCAGCGGCATTCCTTATCTCTCCTGCTCAGGAAGGATCAGCTCAAAGCCTGCTGTCTCCCAGTCTGGAGCTCTCCACCATCATCTTCTCACTTCTGCAGAAATTGCTGCTGTGCAGTCGTGGGCAGAGAACTGATGTACAGCAAATCTGCTCCATCCATCAATCCCGTTCCGGAGAGACACGGTGCCACCAGCGACGTGCCTGCAGTGTGCTGTACAGCAGCTTGACAGGCAAGATGAAGGTGGAACAAGAATAAATCCCATTGTATTGCGCGCTGTGTTTTCATTTGGTATTAAATCACTGCTGGTAATATTTTGTGACATATACCCACCTTCTATGGCCCTTTTTTGTTCTGTCCTTTTCATGGAGACTGAATAAATACCATCATAGACATTCTCCAGGATAAAACCAGGCTGTTTGAGGCATGAGGGGCTCCTGCGGCTGCCATGAGGGTGTGAGAAACTATGGGCTAGGGTATTGTTTATTAAGACTTATGTTAAATGTATGTTAAGCTCAATGTATGTTAAGCTCAATGTAAAGGCTAGGCAACAAAAGATATGAAATCGCTTATGCAAACAGCTACCAGACACCGCTTGTATAGGGTAAGATAACCACAATCGCTTACACAAACTAAACCAGACACCACTTAGGGTAAGATAACTGCAATCGCTTACACAAACTAAACCAGACACTGCTTGTGCAAGGTAAACGCCAAGATTTCCAGGAAATGCCAGAAATAAGAATAACTCCAGATAAGGACATATGAGCAAGGAGTCAACTATGAGGAAGACTTCTTACTTCGGCCTCAATGACCACCAGGAGACAGAAAATGACCCCCTAACAACAACTGAAGCATGCGCAGAGTACCTCTACTACTGCATGAACACGGAAGTAAAGATGTATAAAAAGGGACTGTTTGAACTGCTCAGTACGGCAGTTGGCGGAGCGCAGACTCCCCTGCCGTCCAGCGCTATCTTTGCTCATATTCTACTTGCTATAATTAATAAAATAATTCAATTGAATGATGATCCATTGCAGTCTCAATTTATAACAAGGGCACAGGCTAGTGACGCTGCCAGGGCAGGAGCCGTGTGCCGGCAGGAGACCAGGGAATGTTCTAGCTGATCCTGAGACATCTTCGAGGTGTGAGAAATTCCCTAAATCGAGCTGGAGGTGGGTTATCATGACAAAATAGCAAAGTACGCTTTCTTCCAAAAGGTGAACTGGGGCTGGCAGGGGTGGGAGTAGGCGGAGGCGATGTTGGAGGCCGGGCCGTCGGCCCCGCGGCAGCCCCCGAGCCGCCCTGCCGCGGGGAGGC
>NW_020799112.1:122654-167719 GCF_003259725.1 Athene cunicularia | reverse complement strand
AAGCGGGACGAGGCGCAGAGGGAGGAGGGCAGGCTGGCGGCGAACCAAGCCGTGAGGCAACACCCCGGCCCCGAACTGACCGAGGGGACGGCTGGGCTGGGAGCAGCAGCCTGGGCCTTCCCTTTCCTGGAGATCGGCGCGAGGGTGGAAAAACCAAGCCATGGCCGGGCCTCTCCAAACCCGCCCGCTCGCTGCGGACCAGCACCTCACTTCCAAGAAACAGGCAGTGTTTATTGGCAGGTGCTGCCCGGGCAGGGGTTGTCAGTGTCACACATCGTTTTATAGCAGGGCAGGTGTACCAAGTCCGTTGCCTTGCTGTGAAATCCTGACGGACATGAGCTGCTGTGGCTTTCGAGTTAAACTTGCGTAGAGGGGACTGCACTGACCTTCCCATCTTCACTGTAGTGAAGCTGCTTGTGTTATCGACACCAGCCTCCGAGCAAGGGGCCCGCTGTGCGTGTGCCTTATCTCGTTGCCAAAAAGGTATTTCTACAATGTAGATATGGGCTGAGAAACGATGAGAACAGCATTCCTGGGTCAGAAATGTCCTTAGGCAGGGTGTCTGCGGTAGGAATAAGGCTTTGTTCACACGGCAGAAGGTATGATAAACATGTTGTCAACTGAGACTGGATGAGGTTAGCAAATACAAAAATACAAGGCAACCTGCCAGTGAAGGCAAAGGTGTCAGTGATTGTGTTAATCGTTCAAAATAAGGTTTAGAAATTACTTTGATTCACTAGGAATGCTCTTCAGTCTGTAAGCTCTTGAAACAAGTGTGCCTCATCCCTGTTGATGATTTATAAATCAGACATTTCCAGCATGTCAAGCACTGATGCCACAAAGAATCAGAGATTCATAAAAATAAATACAGGACCAAAAGAAATGAAAACATGCTGCCTGGAAGTCAGATGTTAAAACTGGGGTAATGCCAAAGTTAAGTTGCCTTAATTCAGTTCCTTTGTGCTTGTATCACAGTGAGCAATCTAATTGCAGTCTGTCTGCATACCCTAGCATCTTCAGTACCAACAAATGTCTGTGCAGTGTCCATAACCAATATGTGACCTCAAGCCATACTATACTATAGAAAGGAAATCTGTAATTGAGACTGATGACCCCATTCTGCGGGTTACAAGTAGAAGAGAGTCTTTAATAAATAAGATGTTGGGGTGGTTGCCTATAGCTTGATTTTGATTCCCCCCAGTATGTTCAAATTGCAGCTTTAAACAGTTTAACCATAAAGGAGGGTTCATCAGTCCTGCAAGCAATACCTCTGGTGTTCCCAGCTGGCTTCCCCAAATCCATGAAGTTTTCCTTAAGGCTGCTGAGGAAGCGACAGAGTGATGGTTGATGGTACTCCCAGCAGTGAGACTGGTGTCTTCTGTCTGCGTTGATGCTGTGGCTCAGACATGGTAAATCCAGCCTGTGAATGCAAAGCTCTGAGTCCTGAACACCTTGTCAGGCTAGTGCTGCAGGTGTGTGCGCCCCAATTTCTATCTGTGGGAGCCTAATGCTTTTGCAGGCAAAGTGACACTGTACTGCTACACTTTAATCAGCAGTGCATTTGATTTCCACGAATTGTCCAATTCTTTTTTTCAACCCACTGTGTACTTGCTTGTCAAAGCCTGTGGCAAGGTAATTTCGTTTTGCATGTTAAGTGATCTTACTCCTGTGCTCAGCACTGGTGAGGCCACCCCTCGATGAGTGGGTTCAGTTTTGGGCCCTTTACCCCAAAAAGGCCATTGAATGACTCAAGTGTGTCCAGAGAAGGGCAACGGAGCTGGTGCAGGGTCTGGAGCACAGGTCTGCTGGGGAGTGGCTGAGAGAACTGGGGGGGTTTAGTCTGGAGGAGGCTGAGGGGAGACCTCCTGGCCCTCTGCAAGGCCTCTCTGAAAGGAGGGTGCAGAAAGGGGGGATGAGTCTCTGGAGCCAAGGGCCCAGTGCCAGGCCAAGAGGGAATGGCCTCAAGCTGCCCAGGGCAGGGTCAGGCTGGCTCTGAGGAAAGATTTCTTTGCAGAAGGGGCTGTTGGGCGTTGGGATGGGCTGCCTAGGGCAGGGGGGGAGTCCCCGGGATCCCTGGAGGGGTTGAAGAGTCGGGCTGAGCCAGCACTGAGGGATCTGGTGGAGTTGGGAACGGTCGGGGAGGGGGTCATGGTTGGACTGGAGGAGCTTCAGGGTCTTTACCAACCGAGGTGATTCAGTGGCTGCCCTTTCTGTTGTAAGAAGCAGCAAATACATTTTCACCAAATAGCAAAACTGAACTTTCCCTGTGATGATAACCTCCTCCAGCCATCTTCCCTGACTTCTCCATGAATTAAGGAGAAGTAATGTAAAAGTCTCCTTCCCTGCACAGCACTGAGAGCACCTACAAGTGCTGAAGACTTGAGCTGGGATGTGTGGAAATTGTGGTGTCCAGTGATGCAGGGCAGGGGCTTGAATGAATTTGGGCTTTTTGTCCTGTAATTAAATAATATATAATAACAATTCTGGAAAGCAAGTGAGTGGTGTAGCAAGAAGACTTTCAGAAAGCAATTATGAGTTTAATTAAATCCAGGAACATCTGGAGAGCTTGCCTGGGAGAACTTGAAAAGCAAGATGAGTGACATGCCTAATGGCAGATAACATTCAGTAACTCTCTTTAATGTAGAACATATTTGAATTTGGTGCGTTTGGAGCTAAGAAAGTATAAGACAAGTGATTCAGACACACAGTTGTGTTGGGAGGCTGCTGTGGTAGTTAGAAAGCAAAAGAGGATATTCTGATCTGAAGAAAGTGGGTTTTTTTTCAGGGTTCTCTGTTGCTGTCTTTATATGCATTTGTAGAATGTGTTTAACCCAATATTTGCCTGCTCTATTCACCCATTTGTAAAGCAGTAGAAAGTGTAGTGACATGGTAGAGATACTTGCAGACATGGAAATATCTGTTTATGAAAAGAAACTGAGGTTAAGAATCCCTGCTTCTGAGGTGACTCATGGACATATTTCACCTATATGCTTGTGTTCTTGAACCATGTAGAGTGTAGTCTGGATGATTTTACGTGGTCTCCCTAATCCTGTAGGAGGAAAAGGGGTGTTGTGTAAGTTGAAGGATACTAATTTGGAAACTGGTATATGCTTTTTTGTTTTTTAACTTCTAGAAGTCAGAGGTTGTGCTGTGGGGACCAAAAGAATAGAGGTGCTGAAAATGGCTTTAGAGAGAACATAATCCCTTTATTAAACAGAGTATTCAGCATACTTACTTTTTGTGCCCTTGGGAACTGGTCTGCAGGAAGAATCTTCCTTGTGAGCAGATAGCTCAGTGACAAGAGATTACTTCCTTTCATTTGCTGGTCTTTTAACATACCTGATAATGGACAATGTGAGGAGCAGCTTATGATCATGGTAACTTGCCTTCTGCCCTGGAAGTTGACAGAATTATTTTATTTTGGGGTAGGTTTTTTTTAAAAAAACCTCTTATGTCTCAAAGCACTTGACTATAATTACTTCACAAAGTGAGAGGAGAAGCTGTCAGTCCTGCCTTAGCTGCATTCATGGGCCACAACTTCAAGACATCTCTTTAGGTATCCTTTTTTGTTAAGAACTATCTGAGTCTGGAGAATGTCTTGTGCAGAGAGATGCATTTTTATGTAAAAACTTCCAACAGAGGAGTTTGCCTAGGACTCAGATGAAGTGATCTGCACCTCTTGTCTAATGCAGATGTCTGCTCCTTGGTCTCATTACAGCATTGCCTCCTTGCTTAAATATCTTTCTACTGTCATAGCTTCATCATATGCAGATATTTATAGAGTATAGTGACATTGCCTCTGATCTTTTCTTGGATGGCTGTCTCTGGCTGTGGTGGCAGTTGAGCTCAGGAGAGTGCCTTGCCACCTGGCTTTTCTGGACAGGAACTATTCCCCACCTTGTACCTCTTGCTTTGCACATAATATCAAATGAAGGTGAACAATTGGTTACTATAATAAAATTAGCTGAAAACTCAGGAGTACTTAGTTCCTGAAAAGCATATTTAGCTTTCTTAGTTCAGAGGAATTCCCTCTTCAGCAGCTGGGCACCTGTAATGGGACCTTGCTTTTGACAACAAGTGGTGTAAATCCCTGATGAGAAACCAGCTGTGGCATCTGAGGGAATTTGGTCCATTTGTCTTGTCAGATGGAAGTGTCTCAAACTCAGAAAGGAGGGACATCTGGTACGTACTGGAAAGGCAAAAGTAAAGGCACTGATGGATTAATCTCGAGCCTGATTTCTAGTATAGAGGCATCTTTTTTGGGTTGGTGTAATTATCTGCACAGGGGTGCCTTGTTTTGGGTGGGGCTCCTTGGCAGTTGTGCACAGTGAATAATAATCCCAAACTGCACTTTTCAGCCCCCTTTCTAAAGCCTCCTGTTCCTATCTCCTAGAAATTCAAGGGGAGCTGAGTATGTGGGCTGATGAGCTGATCATGACTGGAAGATGAAGATGTGGAGCTGGACAAACAGTGCTCTACAGGACCACTGTTAAAAGACAGAATGTCACACGTGTGAACTTTGCTTTTCTCTGGAAACCTCATAAATGGAGACACTTCCCACGCCTGGGATCTGACTGCGTGGTCTCCTCTGAACAAGGCACCTCTTCAGAGGCACCACAGTAGAAGCAGTTCCCAGGAGATGGAATTAAAACCTGCTCTGTCCTCACTCTGTTTCAGTGAGGGGAGGAAGGTCTTGGGTGAATGAGGCTGTTATCTCACACCAGTTCAGTCTCACACTTCACAGCATTGCCTGGTCCAAGAAGAAGGTAGAAGAGCTGTTAGGAACAACTTGCTTCTTTTCTAACCCACAGCCACTAAAGTCTTCTACTCACAATGAGTTATCAAGAAGATATCAGCTTTTCTGGGCATCTCATTGTCCCATATTTGCTTTGTTTCCTTTCTCATTCCTTTATGTCTTTCAACTAACTACTAGATTAATTTGGACCATAAAGGCAACAATAATTCAGAGTTAAAAATCACAGATCTGAGCCATCTTCAGAGTCTTAGAGGCTGATACAGGAATATGTAACAATTTATTTTTTTCCACCTTCTCTGTTAATGAAATCTAGCTCTAAATTGTTGCATGCAAGTCTGTGTTTATCTCAGCTCTAAGTAAATTACTGGCAGAAAAATTGCCATATTTCTCCAGCTCTGACATAGATTTGTTCCATGACCTTGACAGGGAAAGACTCAATACATCCATTTTCCAGTCTGTGAAATAACAATGTGTCTTGTACAGCTCCATAGCACTCACAGCTGCTTTATCACAGGATTGCTGATAATTACTGCCATGGTATATGAAACAAACACACTTGTTCTGTGTGTGCATGAAGTGCTTGATAAGAAACAGGACAAGTGGCAGGAAAGAAGCCTTAAACATAACCATATGTACATGAAAGCTTCATTGTTGGCTTTTAAATGTTGAAAATGGTTAGCTACTGACAGCTGAGAAGATATTCAGCGTGGCTTGTATTTGTCTCAAGTAGTATTAACCTTGGAGGCAGAGAAGTTCATATGAAATCTTATACTTGGAAGTCTGCATGTGCAAAACATGCCCAATAATGTCACAGGTCAGAGTGCCAGCAAGAGGGAGTGCCTGGAGGGGATTGCCAGGGCCATCCCCCTGTCCTGCTCACAGGATGGAAGGGCTGCCCGGTTCTCAGTAGGCTCTTTTAAGCAATGCTGTTTCTGTCAAAACATAACTCAGAGGTCTCAGCTTTGCTGTCATTGACAAGTTTTGCTGTTTACTTGCTGCACTGGACAGCTTGTGTGGCTCAATTTTCGAGCTGTGGAAGAGCACTGAAATATATTAATAACTGTTGCAGCTCAAGCAGATCAAGTCCATGTACTTGTATGTGTACATGTGAGGATGGAGCCACTGTGAAGCCTATTTCAGAGCCTCCTGAGCTCTTGTTGACTTCTATATGAGGACATGAGCTGGAAGGAGAAAGATTTCTTAATCTTGTGGAGAAGAAATACGGAAAGAGGAGATTTTCATGCAGTGATTGTGTGAGAGGCTTAGAAAAGGTGCTGGAGTTAACTTTTCAGTGCCAGTGGGGTGATATACCAGCCTAAGCCATCAACTTGAGCAATGTTCTCAGCGATTTTTAAAAGAAAGTGGCTGGGGTTGACAGTTCTGCCTCCTGCCCTTGCAGCAAGACTGAAATTTGGCAAGTGTATGAAAAATGGAGAAGACTCTCTTCACTTCTGAAGAAAATTGAGTAGTTGAAGGGCTAAAAACCTTTAAGAGGATGATAAATGTCCAAAGGAGTTTGAAAGCATCTGATAAAACAGAATTTAAAGAAGAACTGGGGCTGCTAGAAGGTGCATAGTAGAGGAGTATAATTCCACAGTCCAGTGCCACAGCAGTTAGTAACCAAACCTGTATGTTCAGGTCTAGCTTTTAACAAGCTGTACTGCACTTCAGAGATGCAGAGTGCCTGAGGAGGCTTTCCTCCCACCAATGCTGGACATGTCTGAAGCAGACCTCTCTGAGCTCCCCTTCTCCAGTGAAGTGAAAGCAGTACGTTTAGACATTGATTCACCCACTTGAGATTTGTTCCTCAGGATAAAACAAGCATTTGCCTTCATCCAGTAACTATAATGACCCCAAACTTGATTGGAGGGGGGGCACATCTGCTGCTGGTGCTGTGTTTCAGCAGCAGAGTCCTGTCCTGTGTGCTCTAACAAGTCTCTGGGCAGCTGAAGACACAGACAGCCCAGTCCCAGAGAGTGTCAGACGGGCATGCTGGGGCAGCTGTTGTGCCTTGCTCAGGAGTCCCACATTTCCAAGTGGGAAGATTTGGTTTAGAATCTGTAGTTATGCTGTTGCAGCTCTGTGCGGGTATGCTGTGAATGTAATTAAAATGAAGTGAAATGCCAGCTGCCTGCAGGCAGGGCTGTTCTGGCTGAAGCATTCAGAATTTGATCTTGCTCTCTCTGGACTTAAATCTCTAGTCTGAAAAGCAAATTTTGCTTGGTTCCTTAGCATATTGAGGTTAAACTTTAGTTAATATGTGGATCTTTGGTGATGGCCTGTTTCTTTTAATAATATCCAGGCTCCTCAAGAGACCCTCAGTCCAGCATTTAGCACTGTGTTGCAGCATGTGCAGTGAATAAAGCCCAGGGTGTGTGCTCAACACTGGGAATTAAAAAAAAGTACTGATGGTGCTCACTGTTTGATCACATTCATGAGCGCAAGGAGCTTGTGCCACAGGCACCCTTTATTCTGACTCTTGCAATTTGAGTGATTTTCTTTACATCCCAGCCAAGACACCTTCCTGCTTGTCTTATGCAGGACAGTGTGATTAAAACCACACTTCTGCCTATACTAACGTTCTCCAGCAAATGTTTTAGGATCTTCCCTGCTGGCTCCTCAAGCGATGCCCAGGTCCTTCGTATTCCTGGAGGCTATAAGGACTTTTTTGCCATGCAGTGGTAGGCAAAATGTTTTGGGGTTCATTCACTGTTGGAAAAGCTGGTGGTTGAGACTATTTAAGCCCGTGTTTCCAGCTAGACAGAGCTTCCTGGGGGCGATCCAGAACACAGGGATGCAGCCCGTCCGTGCTGCTGCCCTGGGATCTCCTGGGGTGGCTGTGCTTGGGCCTGGGAGGCTTGTGGGGAGGAGGAGGCTTGATCCCCCTGGGAGGTCAGGGCAGGGTGAGAGCAGCTGCAGGTGCAATTTGAACTTTCTAGGCTGTTAGGGTGGCTGGGAATGATGAGGACTGGGTGACTTGCTGGTCGGTGAGGCAGGTAATAAAAGCATGCCTTGAAGTGCTGGGCTGGACATGGGGCTCAAAGGGATGCCCTAGGTGGTGGGGCTCAGCAGGAAAGACAGAGTTCCTCTGTCTGACTTCTCCCATGCGCCAGCACAGTGCATGCAAGATGGATCGGGGTGCTGATCCTCAGCCTGTTATGGTTAGTGTTTGAATTTTCCAGCTGAATAACACCTCATCTGATCATTTTGTGGCTGCATGAACAGCAGTTGGCACTGGAGAGGGATCAGGATCGTGTGGCTGGGGGTGGAGAGGGTGAAGCTGCTGCCAAAAGGGCAAGTGCCACCCGTGTTTGTTTGGTTAAAGCTGCTCCTGAGTGGCTGTCTAAAACTTCTGTCTTTGCTCTCCTGATCAGAAGGAGTCAGTGAGCTCTTCAGAGTGCTGGTTTTCTTCTCCAATGAAAATGTGCAATTTGTGTGTAAAAGTGTCAGGCCTTCAAACTGAATTACTTTTTAACTTATTCACATGGAGGTTCTGTCTTCACAGATGGAATTGCTATATGGTTGGCAGGAGCAATTTTTGGAGACCGTATGTGATAATTTTTAGAGCAAGACTTGAAGTCCTGTTGACTTATGTGCAGTTGGGACTTGCACAGAGCCTGGATACGGTCATTTGGGTAGGAGACCTGACAGGATGCACCCTTCTGGGTTCTTCACGCTGTATTCTGTAGCATCATCGTAAAGTGCTGAAGCTTGGTTGTTCAATGGTGGTCTTCAGTGCACAAGGCTGAGAAGGTTTGATCTCTCTGCATGTACCGATGTGGGAGTCTGACTTCTTATACCCCAGAAGGGATGGCCACGCTGCAGGCTATATGGTGAGGTTGTTGCATAGGCATAACTAACGTGTATCTTAGTGTGATTAAATCACTGAGCTTATGTGCTGTTGATTAGCTGGTACCTACTTAGTTTTAGGCTTTTGATTGCCATGTGGGTGAGCTCAGGCTCTGAGGAACTGCTCCTGACTGCTGAGGGTCAATGCTGAGAGGTTATTTTCTACAGCCTGCAAGAGGCTGCTGCCACAATATGCAGTGTGGTCTTTTGGCTAGGACATGAGTCCTTGAAGACACTCCTTTGGGAGAGCTGATGGCCACTGGTAAGTAGCTCATCTGGGGGTCCCTTGTGTAGGACTTGGGTGGTTTTGTTGTTTTTTTTTGTTGTGTTTTTTTTTTTTCCCTGAATTGGTTAATGTTATGTTCCTGCAAAGAAAACAAAACTTGTAGATTCCTGTAAAGTCCACTTCTTTTATTTTATTTTAATTTTTTGCCAGACCTTAGTGAGTTGGTTGGCAAGCTGGAAAGCGGTGTATAGTGACCAGAGAGTTTTCAGCTTCTCCAAAGAGCGAGCTGTCCTTGGAAGCACAGAGGGTGACCAGCTCAGGCCACCTGCTTGCCAGCAGAGAAGTGGGCTTGCAACGGTCTGTACTCCTGCCTGCCGTTTAATCGAACATCTCCCGGGGTGGAGTTGCCTGCTTTGAGCACAACGCTGCGGATGGTGCATGGAAGGCTCAGGTGCTGCTTCTTGGAAACCTACTTGTATAAATGTCCTTACACTTATTCTTTGCGGTTAACGACCATTTCATTTTTACAGCCTTTGATTTCAATTGACAATGTGGCTTGCTCATCCTGGCAGTCAGCCCGAGTAAGGCAGCTGTACCTTCTTTTAATAGGAACTCTGACTTGTGCAAAACGACTCATCATTAATACATCTCTGTAATGGTATTTCTGCTCCTTTCCATGCTTCTACATCTAATGAATTTTATGCTGTTTTTTGCTTAGCTTATCAAGCAGCAGATTCTCTCCCTCCAGTTTAGGAAGGTAAAACTACATTGCATTAAACTGCTCTGTCCAAACACTTTGCTGAATCTGACTGCACATGATTAATCAGTAATGCTTTGGTACTAACTAATTAGTAGAGAGCCATGAAGTGATCTAACAACCTAATTCTGCATGATTGGATCCCTAATACTTGCTTGAACTATAGAGAGCAAAGTGAATGTTCATTGTAATTCCTGTGTTAAGGTGCAAGAAGTACTCCTCTTTCTTAGCCATAGGATGGGTGTTCAGCTACTTCTTGTTATTAAAGTGGGACTTCCATACAGAGACATTAAAAATTAGATGTGCCTGCCCTAAGATTTTCAGAGAAGAAATCTTCTTCTCCCCCTGCTATCCTGTGCTTTATTGTGAAGATCCTCATTCATCTGGACTCTGCTCTGAAACGCACTTGTAGCATTGTACTTTGCCTCTGGCAAACTAACACAACTGGAAATCATTTGACATTACTGGTTTGCTGCAGAAGCAGGTAGAGGAATGACCGTGGAGGGTACAGATCTCTCCAGAATACCCCAAAAGCTGTGGGGTTGCTAATCAAAAAAATCAGGAAAAGAAAATCATGATGAAGAAGGATATACTTCTTATATCTTTTTCTGTGGACTGATTTTGTATGGAAATCCCTCTTTAATGTAAAAGGCTACTGAATTCCTGGTGTCCTCCTCTTAGGCTCCAGGGCTTTTTCTGCAACAAAGATGCAGCTCTCCAGGAAGGCCTGGAGGAAGAGCGGCTGCTGCTTATATCAGATTTCTTGAATGCTCTGAATTACTGGTTTAGAAAGCAATTTGAATTGGACAAGTCTGTTGCAGCTGGAGTGAGTCAGCTGAGAGCCCCACAGTGCTGCAGTCTCTAAAAGCCCCCTGTGACTAACACAATGGTTTTTTTGAAAGATTAAATAGACCTTCCAGGGCTTCCTGCCAGGTGTACATTGGGCAAGTCTCTTCTGATTCATCTGCTGTGCCTGTGGAGCCACCAGCTTCTGGTGATGCTGCTTTCCTAAACTATTCAGTAGCCTTTGTTGGATTTCACCTGATTGTCGGATTTGCACTGAATGGACCGGACTTATTCCTGGTGCTTCCTGCTGGTATGGGTGGCATGGTACTGGGATTAAATTTGGTCCCGAATGTCACTGTGTGTGCGCATCACTTTTTTAAAGATGCTGATCTGGTTGCTCTTCTGCTGGGGTATGAAATGTTCATTGATGCTTGGGAAGTTCCTTATGTTAATCTAAAAGGCATTTACTGGTCTAGGGCTGGGGATCTGTATTGAAGGGGTCTTCAAAACCCCGCCAGTAACTGTCTTGATATGGGATTGTCTGCCTTGCTCTTTGGAAATTGGAGTTTTTTCTCCTGGGTTTGGAGTATGGAAAGGTTTCTCTGGTATGAAACAGCTGTTAGCTCCCACAGGCCTTTCCTAGCCCTGTAGTTGTGTGGAGAGTTGCTTGCCAGGACCAGTCTCCTGGGGACCATTGATTTCCACAGAAAAGAGTCTGAGCTGTGGCATCTGTTTTTCACCCCATCCCCCACGTGTGTTTGAATACAGACAGTGCTTATAACCCTTGTTCAGTAGATGAGTCAAGTTTGCAACAGCCCTAGCTGCTCCTGTCCTGTACCCTTACCCAACACAAAGTGCCTGGGGGCTGGATGAGACTCCCATGGCACCCTGGTTGTTTGTTACTCAGGGGTTCTTCTCCCTGTGTCTCTTACAAACCCATTCTAGTAGGAAGCCAGAGTGAAAATCATAACACCTCCAGGTAAGTCTTCTGGATGGATGAAGCAGGCAGTTGCTGTGGCCATAGCTATCCTGGCACCTTCAGCTGTATGTTGCAGTTCAGTCCCTGTTGCAGAGCCTGTCAATGTACCTGACCTTGCTGGGTTCATGCTAAATGTGGTTTCTTCTTTTGTTTTTCCTGAACAAGTCTGCTTCCTCAGCAGGTAGAGCATGAGTAGCAGCAGCACCAGCATCCTGCCTACAAGCCGGGGGCTGCTTGTGAGGCTGGGGTTTTCCTTGAGGAGCCCTCACTACGTGCTATGAGCCCTTCTGCTCGTGGTGGAGCTGTGTCAGGAATGGTCTGGGGGTTTGTTTCACCTCTTGCATGTCTCTAGAAGCTGATCACTTGTTTAAGGAATGTTTTTCACTACTAAAAATGATATAAGTAGAGCTGCCAGCTACTGGTTCTCTTGCAATATTTGCTGTTTCTCCTAAGATCCTTGCACTTGAGACCTTGAGGTGCTCTCTACTAGTGTAAATGTGTAGTGTTCTAATTGCAGAGGGAGAAACAAAAGAAGCAGCTCTTCCCTTCCACAAGCCCCAGAGCACTATCCAAATGAAGACCCCAACTTGGAATGAATTAATTTTCCTTTAATTTAGAAAGCCCAGATCTTCTGGGGCCTCTCCTGGTGATGCTCCAGCAGGGTTGGCAGTGCTGTATGAATATGGTGATTTGTTGCTATCATTGAATAGTGCTTAAATGACTGGAGAATCTAAGGTCCATGTTGAGCTTCACAGATTGCACTATTTGGATAGTTCTGGCTATTTAGGTGTTCCAGCCTAAACTTTGAGGTCAGTACCTGAACTCATGGAGTATGTAGTGTGAGTGCCTGCCTGCAGCAGTGAGAGGTTAAACAGGGAATGGATGTCAGCTTCACACATAATTCCTGATCTCAGAAAGCTGCAAGTCAGGCTCAAGGTCTCCTTCACTGAGCTGTCCCCACAGCAGTCATCTTTTCTTAATTCAAAACTTTGAAAGAGGGCTGTTGTATTTGGGAGACATGTTTGGTTCACACTTGGCCTGAAATTACATATGAAGTCTTCACAGGTAAAGAATCCCAGTGAACAGAACAATACTTGAAACACCCATGGTGCAGTACTGGGAATGTGAAGCTGACTTTGTTAGGATCTTGCTTTGAGCCTGCTGGCTGATCAAAGAAATGTTCTGGTATAATCAAGAACTAAAATGGTTCTGAACATTCATTACCCTGATCGCCATAAGGGCTAAGACATAGGGAACTCCTCTTAAATGACACTTTAAATTGACAGTCATTTTAGGAATAGAAAAAGTCAGATACCCTGACACTGGACTAGACTTGTGAACAACCTAGTGTAGGGATGATGGGAGGGAAGGAGGGCATTTACAACAAGAACACAGGCTTCTGAGGTGAGATAGAAAGTGGACCCTTTGATTTTTCTAGTACTTTGATCTCTTAAATGCTTCTTGAATCTTCCAGGAGCACCTTCTGCGCAATCATTTCTCAGCTGACGGAGGAAACCCAGCCACTATTTGAAACCACTATCAAATCCCGTTCTGTGTCCGAGGACTCTGATGCTAAATTCACGTGCATAGTGACAGGTAACAGTGTCTTCAGTTAATAACCTGGTCCTGCCTCACTTGCTGGACTTGTGCTAGTTAAACTCTAGAGCAAGTGATAACAAGGCAATACATTAACAAATCCACTGTTGCCAGACTGCCAAGTAGAGATTCAGCAATTGCATGATGATTTCAGCTTTAATTTAAGAGGGGGGGAAACACCTGAGATTGTGAAGAGGCAAAGGCATAACCTAACATCTCAAACAAGGCAAATTAAAGGCCAGAAAATGAAATATGCTGGTTACTGCTTGGGCCAGCTACATTTTATTGTCTTAATCTCTGCTTCTCTAATCCTAGACTCCATAACTCAGGAATGTGCAGTTTTGAAGACTAAGGCTATCATACTGGATCCCATTCTGGCTCTCTTTGCTGGCTGTAAATGATTAGAGTGCAGCTGTGTTTGCATCAGTGATAAACTTGTGTGTCTTTCAACATCTGAAATAAAAGCTGGTTTCTGCCCAGTGAGCTAAAATCTAACTTTGGGCAGGAAGTGGTTAGGCCAATAAGAGGAGGAGGGGGGAGTCTGAAAGAGAGCTGGTACTAAGGCATTGTGATGGTGCATGGCAGGCATTGGTGTAAAGGCAAGCAGCTCCTTTGCTGATGAGACTATGTAAAGACTCTAAAACCTCTTTTTTCATACATATTATGGAAACTTTTTACATACATAGTATGTACTTGTTTATGACTTTGTGATCCTTCCTGATGTCACTCATGTTAATTTTTATGACATTCACTGATACTCAGTGAGAGATGTTAAACAAGTTTGTAAGTTTTGGAAGGAGGAGGGTATCTCCAGTGAGCCTCTTAGTCACAAGGACCAAGACTTTCCTAAGATGTAGAAAATCTAATTTACTATTAGAAACATGCTGTAAATAAGCAGTGCACCAGGAAATGCAGACTGAGCCCTTCTGAGAGCTGCCAGCTTTGAATTCTTGGCTCTTCTCTAATGTATTCACTTCTTTTGCAGGTCTGACTTTCTGAACTTGCAAGGGTGCAACTGATAGATTGATGCTTAACTTCAGCAGACGACTTCCTGCTTCTAGGGCAAAAGTGAGCTGCTAGGGAGATGCCTCCAAACCAGGCCCTTCATTAGAAGGACTTTTCCAACTAAAGTTTTCTGAAAGAAAAAGCTTGACATACTGTGCGGTAGAATGGAACTCACCATTCTGCAAGCCATGAGCATCAGAGGTCAAAAACTGAGTGATGTTTAGATATGTTAGGAAATCCTGAGCAGATACAATTCTGTCTTCCACCTCCCCTTGCCTGAAAGTGTAGAAGTGCTGCAGATCCAGAGCATGGCTCTTCCTGCAAGGTTATTCGATAGCACTGCTCTCCTTCCAGGAGTGCTTGCCCCTTTCCAAGTCTCTAGTCCCAGCTTCTCTCACTGGCTTGAGTCTTCACCAATTGCACTTTGAGGTTGACAGTTTCCTCTAACAATCTTCATCTCTTCCAAAGCCCAGGTGACAGCATCAGCTCCACATGGGCTCTGTCAGGGTGAGGTGCATTTGTGCAGATGAGCTCTAGTTCACAATGAGCTCTGCATGTGTGGTGCCCAACATGCAAGTTTCCTTTCAAGAGGAATGGAGAGGAGATACTTTAGTCAGTGCTACCAAGGAGGCATTGTAAACTCAGTGTCCATGTCCTTTCCAGCATCTCCCCTGGAAAAGCTAGAGAAGCTCTTGGAACTCTTCACTCTATATTTTCCCGGAGACATGATGTCAAGGAATAACCTTCTCTGCTTGTACCAAAATTCAAGTATTGACTGTAGCCCTTCCTGCAGTCCTCCCTTGCTCTTGGTAGGCAGGACATTGCCTTCTAGTTTTGGATAGCCTGCTGGTGCTATGTAGCACAACCTGGTGTGTTACACCAAGTTTAAAACTTGACCTGGTACCGATCTCATTTTCTACTCAAGTGAAGGAAAGTATCAAATGACCATCTTCAGCATCTAGCCTATCACAGTATTTTTGAACCTGTTAAGCTGGATTGGGGGATGTCTTTATGCACTTAAATTAATAGACTTACAAAATTAGGAATTTTCATGGGAACATCCTTAAAAGCAGCCTGGACCATCTATACCATGTGGTCATCTTTTGCATGTGGTCCTGTGGACTGGTGTAGGAGCTCAGGATCTCTTTGTAAGAGAGGGGCACAAGGTGGAAAGTGAACTCTGACTGCAAAGTCTGATCAATAGTTCAGATATCTCCCCCTGCCATAATGTTTGCATTTAACTGGGAGACATTACAGGGAGAAAGGAAGTGGTGGTGGCATCCCTGGCTGGTGTCCAGAGTGGAACCAGCGCAGTCCCACTACTGTGGCTGGAGTCCAGGGACACTTTGGTTCATAAACTTGCAGGAGGCAAAGGGCAGACTGTCAGCTGCTCTTGTTTTGACTCTCAAGCCACAAATGTACGTGACCTACAATAACATCTTAATATTTCTTTGCTGCTTCTGACTAATAATGAGAGTTACAGGATAGTCCCCCATCTGTGAATACCAGTGTCTTGCTGACCATGTCCTGGAAAGGCAGCAAGATGCAGGTGTTTGAAGAACCAGTCTCCCAAATGTGTTGGGTGGTGCAGGCAAGTGGAAAAGCAAGCCAGGCAGAGGCAGACTTCCTGATGCTCTTAGGTGGTTGCATAAACACTCCCTTCCTCCTGTTACTTAGTTCTGCCTCTACTGGTGTCCCTAGTATGTCTGATTTGATTGTTTTGGTCAAATCCTGCATCAGTTATGACATGTTTTCTTTTTTAGACAAAATTAGTTCATCCTTTGTTCTCCGTGACATGTGAAAAAGGAAACAAGAATGTTTCCATTTACTGTGCAGTTTCTTACAGAGCAGAGCGCACCCTGCTTTCTGCACCAAGTGTTTTCCCTGGTGGGTTTGTCTGGACTTCAGGATCTTAAGGGTCATCACAGATCCTTCCCAGTGAGTGGGTGTTGGGCTCTTCTCTTCAGAGAGTGGCCCTTATTGGAGGCTTTTACAACTGTTCAGTCATATCTGTATAGCATTGGCTGGAAAGGAAAGATGTTGGCTGATGAAATGTGGGGGCTTGGATGAAGGAGCCTGGGTCTCTGACTGCTTGTTAGAGACTGAGGCCACCTGGGAGAGGTGCTGACTGGATGTAACCAAGATCATTGTGTCAGTCCCACATATTGCCCTCTGTTGTGCAGTGCCATTTCAGCCCTCCTTAGGCAGGCTTAACCTCTCTGCCCTGCCTACCCAAATCATCAGATCAGGAGCTCAGTTCCATCAATCCCTTTGTGGGTCAGTACTTGTGCTGAAGAAGTGCCAGCCTGGTACCTCTCCCATGCTATGCAGGTGCTCCATCATCTGCACTGTGGTGAGTAGCATGTCCCCAGAGAGGATGGGACCAAAGCAATGTGCCCAGAAACAGTCTAGGTTTATTGTAGGGCTGTGGAGGGGAAAGGGCTTGGGGAAGAGAGTTGGAGTAAGGTGAGTAGACAGTCATGTAATTAGCAGATGAATTTAATAAGCATAAAGGAGTTCAACTCGTATCTGTGGTGGCTCTTTTAGAGAAATGTTTGAAGGATGAGAGTGAAGTGCTTGGATGGAGGATGTCTGGAGAAATGCAGGGGCTGCAAGAGGGGTGGATGGGTGGGTTTGGGGGTGAGGTAGTGAGTGCAAATGCAGAGAGCAGGCTGGTGGGAGATGAGGGTGCCTGAGTTTGAGGCAGCCAGGGTAAGAAAGGGATAGTGAATGAACACCGCTCGCAGCTGGTGGCATGGGGAACTACTACACTTGGTGAGCATCTGTCCTTCCTGTTAGTGTTACTGGAAGCCTCCTTGTCTTCTTTAAATGCCAGAAAGGGTGAGATCTTACCATGATTTTTGCTCCCAAAACTGCCTCCATGTAGCTTGTGTAGAGCAGAAGCAGATAATGGTGGAGATTGTCTAATTGCTATAAAAATATTTCTACCTTCTTGAGTTTCAGAAGACTAGCTCCCCTCAACCCCTGCCCCAATAATAAAAATTAAAAAAAAAAGCTGATTTAAACAGTTTCTCTGGGTGATTTTTGGATAACTGTTGCAAGAACTTGTTTGGAGAATGTCACCAAAGCTTTGAAGACTTCTCAGACTTCAACAGCTATGGGAAAAAGAATGTTTGATCTAAACCCTGCAGTCTTCATGCAAAAAAGTGCCTTGATCAGGAAAGTCTCCTGGGCTTGTAACTGGCCTCCTCTGGCAATAACTAGCCATCATGCCAGAGCAGTGCTGCTGGAAGACATGCTTCCCAAAAAAATTTTGCTGGGCTCAAAGATATGAAGCAGATGCCTGCTCTCCTCTCCAGGAAGGCCCGGCACCGCTCTGTCTGCAACTTCAGGGCACTTGCTGGTGGATGCAGGGGACCAGCTGCTGGCAAATCCCTGTCAACACCAGCTGCAGGGGGGGGGTTCTATGGGAGTGATAGGTTTTGGAAGGGCGAGTGCCTGATTTATGAATGGCTGCTCTGTCTTGCGACGTGCTTGTGTTAAGGGTGGGCATCCGACTCCCTGCAGCATGGCACTGCCTGCCAATGAACCCTGTGGCTCCACCACTCTGGCCCACTGGCACCCTTAAAACTGGCCTGTCTTGGCAGCTGGGCAAGCTGCGGATTTTGTGGTTTCAGGGGATGTGCTGAGAGTGATGCCTGTCCCCCTTGCCCCCAGACCAGGTGAATTTATTTGCTCAGCAGCCTGAGGATGGATGCCTGCAGTGTCAGCTGCAGCTCCCCCCCCAGCGGAGCACAGGGCATGCCTGGAAGCCTTGTCCCTGTGCAGGCATCTCTCCATCCCCTGCTTGGATCTGGTTACAGCCCCTGGGGAGGGATGGCTGGTGTCTGAACAGGCAGCTGAGGCTATTGTTTCTGAGTGGGAGTTGGGAAGCCTGTCAGCATCCCTCTGCCTCTGGATTTCCAGCCAGCACTTGCCTGTAGCTCCCTTTTGCTGCAGGCCAGAGTGTGTAGCAGGAACTAGTCCCTCCTTGCCTGTGCTGGGCTGGTGGGGTGGTGGACCCTGGTAGGGAGCAGATAGACTCAAGGACACAAGTACTCGGGTCAAAGGGAGTTTAGGCTTAATAGGAAAAGCCTTTTGTCGAGGCACTGCACAGCTATAGAAATGGCAGCTCTTTCCAGCAGATGTCAGCTGGGAATGGAAATCAGCTGCAGAGGCCATGGGGGGACATCACAGGGCTTCTTGGAAACGATGTACTTGTAGTTCCCAGAATGAAGTACTGTGATTGCTGTTTGCAGGGTATTAGGAAAATCTACCTGCTAGCTCCCTGCGTTACAAACCGTGGAGGCCTCCTGAAGGTCTTGCCTGCAGAAGAGCACTTGGGAAGGGTAGGATTTCTCTGGGCAAAGTGTGAGCTGTGTATGAAAACTGTTTTGTTCCTCATCCCTGGAGCAGAAAGAAATCACCACAGGCTCATTCAGCCCAGGGTCCTGCTGCCAAGTATGGTCCGTAGCAAAGATTTATGGAAAATATAAGCAGCAGCGTTGATCACTGATGATCCCATTACTGGGATACTCTCATGGCCTCCTCCAGTTAGCAGTTTAGGGCTCATTCAGTTCAGCTACAAGTATCTGAGGGCTTTGCACTTCTAGAAACTGGTTTGGAGGGCCAGAGCAGCAGCAAAGAGCAGATGGTGGTGAGACAGGGACTGAAGGAGACTGATGGAGAACTTGCAGGTAGGGCTTCAGGAGAAAATCATGACTTGGCTTCCTGCAGAAAGGGAGGAAAGAGGCACTAATCAACAGAAAGCCAAAGCTGCCAATGGCAACAGTGGGAGGGGAATGAGGCAGCAAAGGATGTGAGAGATGTACAGGCAATGAGGATGGGGAGGGTAGATGCCAGGGGCAGTGCAGTGTGAGAGACCTTGGTGAGGAAAGGAAAATAGAGTAAAATCTGGTCTGCAGGGGTGTCTGGGCTATGGGGATGGCTGTTGTTCATGGAGGAGGGCAGGAAAGGGAAACTCTTCTGACACTATTTCCCCAACCCAGTCTGGTTCCAGTGGGTTAAGTCCCTGGAGGGGCCAGAGGACACTGGAGAGCCCCAACAATGGATAGGGACAGAATAGGTGGGGGGAACCAAGGCATACATGAGGAGATTTGACCTGTGCTGCTTTTCTGGTCAAAGGCATTTTGAATTGGCCAGAACTAGGGTGAATTCCTGCTGATGAGTCTTTGCTCCTGGTCTTTTGCTTCCACTATGGGACCTTCACTGGAGCAGGTGTGAGCTGGTCTCAGGCATTGCTACAGGCGGCCAGCATCTCTGGCTGGTGTGAGTAGGAGGCTTCTCACCCTGGAGATGAAAAAGGTTTTGGTAGCCCTGAAACCTATTGGTTGGCAGCTGGGAAGTATCCAGGATAAGTAGGTCGTGCCCTGTCCCTGCTCTCTCTGCTTCAGACCCATCAAGTCTGGACGCTTCAATATTCCTGGAGAACCCTCGCTGGCCCCATGCCATCGTTGTCCATTAGTGCTGGCCTTCTGCAGCATTCAGAGGCACCAGGAGCTGGTGGGGAGACCCTTGGGGCCCGGTGGAGGTGAGCAGTGTGCCAGTCTCCTTCACTTCAGCCACACAGAAAGCCAGCAGGGGCATTTGCAGGAGATAAGCTTTGAATAGCTACCTTGGGACTTAACTGTTGAGCGCATGGGCTTAAGTGGAGGCATGATGTGATCATTGAAACTTTTATCCCATGCCCTTAGGATCAGCTTGGCTGTGCCAGGAGTCCCATGTAAAGTACAGGAGCCAGTGTTGGCCACTGGCTCAAGCAGTTTTCAGAGGAAAACTGCTCTTACTGTGAGCTAGAGCTGCTGTTTGTGGGAGGTGAAGGCTGTGGCTCGTACTGGTCCATGTGGGGCACTCATGCTGATCCACCTCTGCTGTTGGTGGCAGGGAACATGGCTGTGCGCCCGGCCTGCTAGGCAGCCAGTCACACATGTCATGATGTCATTCTACTGAAAAGGCAGGTGACATCTGTTGTCAAGTGACATTTGTAGGACACCAAGCTGGCTATGATGCAATCAAGGTTGTTTCTGTTCAGTGGAAACTTTTGGATCAGCTTTCAGGCTGTGACACTTAGCAAAAGGCTCTGTGAGCTCCACGGAGGGGCAAATGCCTGTTTTCTAACCTTAGCCTTAGTCTCATCAAAACATGACTCTTCACATAAAAGTGACAGTATGCTCACCTGCTCCTCCCAGCCAGTGTTACAGGAGCTGATTTTGTGATCCACTGCCCTCTGTTCAGGAATGAAATGCTGAGATTTTTTTCTCAAAAATAGCCCTATTCCTAGGAGTGATAAAACACTTGGATAAGCCCATGAGTTTTTCACTCACAGTACTTTTTCTGCTGTGTGATTTAAAGAATGCAGTGAGCCCAGAATAACATGTATCCTATTCTGCCAGAGCGTTTCATTTTGCTGTTGATGCCTTGTCCCCATGGGAGCAGGCTTGCTGTGCTACTGGTTGCAGTGTTTCACACCCTCTTGTACCATCCGTCTCCTCCCCAGGATACCCGCAGCCAGAGGTGACATGGTATAAGGATGATGAAGAGATGGACCGCTACTGTGGCTTACCCAAGTATGAGATATTCCGTCATGGAAATCATCACACCCTCCAGCTGTACAAGTGAGTAAAGAAGCTGGGGAGTGGTTGGAGTTGGTGATGGTAGCTCTGAGCATGTTTTCAGTATTTGGAGGAGCTGTGTGTCAGCAATGATCTCCCCCCGGCACCTGTGCTGGCTCCTTCTGCTCCTCATTGTGATGTTGCTGGCTGTCCCTTCCCCTTCAGCTCTTCACTTTGATGTCTCCCTGATCACATCAGTATGAGATCCATTACTGCCTTCAGATATAGCTGCCATGCTGGGAGCAAAAAGAAGGTCAGGAGAAATTCCTCTCTGGAGCTTTCTAGTGCTATGGTGGCAGCATGAGCTATGGCTGCACTAGGCAAGTGCTGAGCATTAGGGCTGGATGAAGGTGAGCAAAAGCATTGGCTGCCTGCAGGGTGATGGTCCAGGGGATCAGGCAAGGCAAGGACAGGAGTAGTTGATAGGACTATCCTAAGCAAGAATAAAGAGGGGGAAGGGCTGCAGCCCTGTCCCAGGATGGCCTCTGACCATGAGGTCAGGGAAGGAAAGGGCTGCTTTGGCGCACTCGACTGATGGAGCCAAGGGCCTCCTTTATTCAGCCCTGACTACCAGCTTCTTTTAACTTTAAATGAGCACTGTGTTTCTGGAGAGCCAGTCACACCATGTCCCCAGCAAACAGAGACCCATTGCACCTCAAATCCTGAATTTGGGATGTCAGACAGGCACAGCACTGTCTGAAAGTACAGAATGTTGGTCTTGCTGATAGTTTTGTCATCCTCATGCTTCTAGCCTGGGCTTTTCTGCTGCCCCAGGTGTGCTCCAGGTTTCTGTCAGAGGCTGGCTCACCTCTCACAGGAGCAGGGCTCTCCATGGACCAGGCATCTCCGAGGGGTGACAGCAGAGATGTCATGGACATGCTTGTGCTGGTGTCTGAGGCAAGGTAGGAGGGCTTTGATAAGGCAGTAGGGTGAAGGAAGAACAGAAATGTCATGTAGGCTGTGAAGAGCTGAGAGAAGATCCTGCAGAAATGTGGCCAAGAACAGTCAGGAAGCCTGGTGCTAGCTGTTTCCCCTCCTCCATCACAGCCCTCTCTTATCAAAGTTAGAGCCCAATGGGGAGATGGGCACTGATTTAGTGTCCAACTTGCTTATCTGCTAGTACTGAGTACAGGCAGAGCCTGGGGAGGAAGGCCAGCCCCAGGCCTCCAGACCTCCTGTGGGCACCTCAGAGGCCATGTCTTCGTCTTCTGGCCCCTCTGGAGCAAGAAGCGGGAGAGTGTGCATGCCTGCGTGCCCAGCAGTAGTGCCTGGGGAGGACGGGCAGGTCTCACACAGAGCTTTTGGTTTCCAGGTGCCGAGAAGAAGATGCAGGCATTTACCAGGCCTCAGCTAGAAATAACAAAGGCATCGTGTCCTGCTCTGGTGTGCTGGAAGTGGGAACCATGACGGAGTTCAAAATCCACCAGAAGTGGTTTGCCAAAATTAAGAGAAAAGCTGAAGAAAAACTGCGAGAGATAGAACAGGGCAAGAAGCGAGGGAAAGAAAATGTGGAGGTGGAGAAGTTGCAGGGAATGAGCCCTGATCGGCTCCAGAGAAAGCGGAGGCTGGCCAGGGATCTGAATCTCCGGTTGGGAGCCTCTCCATGGGAGAAGGAGGATGCAGCAAAAGTGCATGTTGCCGATTCTCAGTCCAGATTACAGAAGGATGTTGCCGAGCCAAAGGAGCAGCCGGTCAATGTGATGACAGGCTTTCCAAACAAGCTGATAGCACCTTTGAAAGCAGATGTGACCACCAATGGAGACACTTCTTTGGAAAGTGTGGAGGAGAACGGGAGCAGCTTCCTTGCATACATCTATGAGACAGTGGAGGACCTAGCGACTAAGCCAATGGCAAAAGACTCTGCAGCTAAAAAGAAGAAGGTTGTGGCTCCTCCAGCAGCAAAGCAGGAAGTTTCCAAGCGAGAAGAAACTGGAAAAGACAGGCCTAACCCCTCTCCAAATCCAAGGTTTGTGCCTCCTGTCCCTTTACGCAGGAGCGCACGTTTGAGGGTGGCAAATGATCAAGAAGTGGAAAACAATCAAAAAATCAAACAGCCTGGGAAAGCTGTGAATCAGGACACTAAAGTCAATGGTAACATGCACTTCTCTTTGAAAGAGATGTATTTTGATAAGGAAGAGAAGCCAGCAGCAGGGAAGGAGGAGGCAGGAGCCAAGGAAGAGGTTGCAGGCGAGGCTGCCCTGCAGCCTGTGGCAGCTGGCAGACGGACAGAGGATGCTCTGTCGTCCTCAGAGGTGTCGGAGGCAGGATCTGTGCCGTCCAAGGGACAGAGAGGCCAGCAGCAAGCCCAGAAGTTGGCGGGAAACAAAGCCATCGGTCCAGAGGTAACTAGAACAGAAAGCAGCCAACGCAGGGGTTGCAACAAGAAAGTATTTGTGCTGCACAGTTGTGTTGTCCCACAGGATCTGCTGCCGAGGTTTCGTAGATGTCCACTGGCAAAAGCACCCAGAAAAAAGGGCTTTCTGAACTTTGTGCGCCCAGACAGCAGAGCTTCCACCCCATCTCCAAATAAATGTCAGATGGGGTGGTGAGGAGAGATGTACGTCAGGGCCCTCTGGCCAAGCAGCTGGTCTCTGGGCGGCCTAGGGCCTGCTGTGAGCTCTCCTGTTTAATCGGCAGGCTGACCTCATCCGAAGTGTTTCCAAATCAGTTAAGCAGGGAGCACTGAATGGCTATTTATAGTTGGGGGTGGATGCCTTGTGCGTATAACAGGCAGCGAGACTGATGACATTTGTTCAGTTTAGCAACTGAACCTGAGCTTCAGCTGGCGTTTAACGGGCCCCCCATGCAAATGAGTGCAGCGTGCCAGGTATGCCACGTGAGCTGTACTGGGCAGGGCATTGAATTTTGTTTGCAGTGCAACATGTATACAGTAGATCTGGGCTATTTTTTGGCTCTTCCCTGTTGGAAAAACTCTGTTACAAGACTCATTGTGGTGGTGACACAGCGCCAGGGCACAGCACCTGCTCCTGACGCTCACTGCATCTTTTAGTCAACTTCTATTTTTGGCACTTAACCTGAAGCATTTTCCATCAAAATATTAGACTGGAAGCTACCAGTCCTCTTTTTTTTTTCCATTTTTCTTTAGTAACCCCTTTTGTGGTAAAATCGTCTCCAAGTCCAATTTGCAGGTGCTGTCAGGGTTTGGTGTTTGAGCTATGGTAGGTGCACACTCTCAGTACAGACCAAGGTTATCAGAGACAATCTGGGTGCAGCACGGCTCCCTTAGTAGGTAATGCAAATACTTCAGAATGCGGAAACATCCATGTTACGGAAAGTGGGACTGCCAGCTGCTCTAGTGAAAAAAAAAATTCCTTTCTTCTAGATTTCTTTAGCCAAAGGTAGGAGCACCATTTACTGGTAAGAAACCTGCTGTTATGCAGTGAAGTGAGCATCTGGGTCCTGGCCTCACCACAGTGCAGCGCCCTGAACCTATCTTTAACCTGACGCATCACATATTGCTGCAAAAATTATTGCTGTGCATGCAAGCCCATGGCAAAGCAATTTGTTTTCTCCCTCTCTGCTCATTTTTATGCTCCTTGCTCTTAAGAAGAGTGAAAAGTGTTGGTGGGTAGCAGTCAGGCTTGGGCTGTCATCCCTGAGCCTTTGACATGCATCAAGGTATTTTTCCTCTTCAAAAACCCACTCACAGAGGGAAACCTGTAACTTGTCAGCTTGTGTGCCTTTGAGTAGACAAAAGGGAACACTTTTTATTTGAATTTGAATGCTTCAGCTAGTTGGTGATGCTGGGGAAAGTGTTCAGGCTTTTGTGTGACCAAATAAGCTATTTTAAAGCCCTTCAAAGCTGAGTCTGAAGGTGTTTGAGGATATTTTCACTCCCCAGGACGTGGGTTGCTTGTCTTTTTAAATCCCTTAAACAAGACAGGGTTGTAGCATGAGTGTTTTCCTGGCCTTGGAACCTAGCTGGGCCTCATGCTCAGGGCTTCTCTTTTGAGCTGGATTTATCCATAGCAGAAGGGCTTTGTAAAATGCCAGACCATAGCCAGTATCTGAACATCCTCAGGCACAAGAGCAGAGAAGAAACTGGATTTGTGTGATGATCACTCTTGCCTAGCTTAGAAACTGGTGATTTTATTATATTTCTTTTATATGCCCCTAGTTTGTGTGTTACGATTACGTAAGGACAGATGCTTTTCAGAAAAGCTCCCAGAAATATTTTCTGAATAAGCTTCGGTTTGTGCACCAATGATAAGCAAATCCCTCCCCAAGCCCCAAGTTGTCTTCAGCCAAAGAGATGTCCCCATTGACCAGCACTGTTGCGTAGAGCTGCCTCTTTGCATCCATCTGTGAACCACCAGCTCGAGTCCACATCCAGCCCCTGTGGGCACTGTGCTGCTCAGCCCCCAGGCAGAGGGACCAGGGCTGTGTCTGTCCTCATCTCTTTCTGTGCCACAGAGGACCAGATGCTGTGGAGGAGGTTTCACTGCATGAAGCCTGTCTGTCTCTTAATAAAATCTTTTAATCCTGAGCACTGGGATGCTGTGTTGTGACATTTAGCCCATTGAAGCAGGCGAGGACTTGGCTTTAGGGGGACAGCAGCAGGGACATGTGGCATCTGGGGGTGCCTGTGCGACCCTGTGAACTGCGGACCTATTTCTGCACACCCTGTGTGTGGAGACAGAAACTGCCTGGCCTTTGGCATCCTTTGGAATCTACTAAGGAAGCAGACATGAATTCTGTGTGCAGGAATAGCCCCACTAATGCTGATTTTCCTACCCCAGTCCTCTGATACTCACATTGTCATAACAATTCCTTGGGGAAGAGCCTGCTCTGAGATTGGCATTACCCTTTCTGATTTTTCCAAGCATTCAGATGAAGCTGAAGTGGCACAAAATGGAAAGGCTAAGTGCCACAGTCCTCCTTTCCCATGGACATCATTTTGGAGGCTTAAAGGTCAAGTTGGAGACCTCAAGAGAAAATCCTCAGCAGCAGATCCTCTGGGATGGAAGGGGAACCTGTAGTGTGCATGCCCTGTTCCCCATTGTTCAGGGTTGTCCTGATGTTGCAGGCTGAGCATCAGCTGGGTACAACGTGTATCAGCAGTATCGCTGCCTCCCCTGAGCCTTATCCTACAAAAATAGATAGTGCCTCTTGGCTGGAGGATTTTGCCAGATCTCCTCGGGATAAAGCTCAGCCGTCACAGTGGGCAGTTTGCTGAAATGTCTGCTGGTGTGCAGTTGTAGTCGGAAACATTTGTGCTTCCTGAATGTCAAAGAAACAGGATGGTTGAATAGTGCAGATAACGTCATGGTGTAGAGTTTCCCTATAAATCATGCTGATCACCCCATCTCAGAGTGGAGATTGCAGATATAGTGTAGGGGGAGCACTGAGTCTTAAAAAAGAGCAAGGAAATTATATGAGGTCTCAGCAATGACTGGTGAAAATGGGAGTTTTCCTCCTTGGGAAGGTGCTGTGTCAGATAAGATTGAATTAAAAGCCATTTAATATTTTAGAGAGGCAGATCTATCTCTGTTCACAACCAAGGCATTGAAAGACAGAAGAGTTGGGGCTGATTTAAAAAAAAATTATGCAGCATGAGAGTGGGCTGTGTCACTGACTACTGTCAGATGACGATGAAGCCAGGAGGCCCAGTGATACCAGGTTAATACTTACAATTCAGGCAGATGCTGGGCAGTGCCATATGGTACAGATGAACCACGAGCACCACTGAGTAGACCCAAGCAGTAAAATTGGGCTGATTTTCTGTTTTGTTTTTCTAACTAGGTGGCAGCAACAGTGGAACAGTCCACTAGTGACCTAAAACATCCAGTGTCCGGTGTAACTGTAGAGCCTGGTCAGCAAGCCAGTAAGCTAGAGGAGCTCAGGAAAGATATGCCTGTCTGCCAGGAGACCAGGGGGGCTGGGAAAAGGACAAATCCTCGGCTGAGGCTTCAGGAGCCACCAAAGCCACCAGCAACTTCAGAGCATGTGCAGTCCAGCAAGGAGCACCCTCCCTCTAGGAAGCAGGCAGAAGGACATTCCCGTTCTCTTGAGGGCAGAGAGACTCAACAAGGACTGTTAAATCAAGAGGCCAAAAGCCAAGGTGAGGAAAAGCCATTGCTAAAGAAATTGTGTCCTCCAGAGCCTGCAGAAAGCACTCCTCTTGAGCAGATCACACGTCAGACAGTAGTCAAGGATGGGAAGAACAAAGAGGCGGGAGCAGAGCTGTCCGGGAGCCATCCTGGTCCGGAGGCAGGAGGGAGCAGTGCAGCATCTCCCGGGGCTGTGCACAGAGAGGTGGGAGGGACACCTTCAGGACATCAGGAGACTGAAACGCTGGCTCCTGCTCCAGTTCGACTTGCCAAGGAAGAGCTGCGTCCTGCTCCTTCAGCAGGGACATCAGTGGCTCGGGAGGCACTGCTTGCAGCTCACAGTGCCTCAGAGATGGAGGCCACAGTGGGAGAGGTCCCATCTGGAGCCCAGCTGCTGCCTGCTGCAAGCAGAGAAATGGAAATCAAAGAGGCAAATGGATCTGCCCAGCAAGAGGTATTTTCAGCTAGTACATTAGGGGAGGAGAGTGCCAAACCAGCACCTGTGGGACCTGGGGGAAAAGAAGAAGAGCAAACAACCACAGCTCAACACCGGGTACTGGCAGCACCTTCAGGTGCTTTTGAAGGAGGTGGTGAGGTTCAGCCACAAGTGCCTCTGGTCCTGCCTAGCCCTGAGAGACCTCAGGAGATGTCTTTGGAGGAAAAGGTGCAGCACAAAAACCTCGTTTCCTCCTTGAAGAACTATCTGCTGCTGCTTTTAAAAATGTCAGATAGCAGTAAGGGTGCCATGAAAGAAGACACTGACCCCAGGGATGAGGAGCAGCCTGATGCAGAGGAAATCATGGTCCCAGAGATAGGCATTGCAGGCCTGAGCCCCCGCACCTCAAGGAGAGTTTTGGAAAAGGTACAAAACAATCAGCTCTTCCAGACAGCAGAGAACCTGCCTCTGACCCCCAGGACATCTAGGCGGATCACGGGCATGATTAACGAGGAATTTGTTACCAGCAAGGAGATGCTGGCTTGCAGACCTGTGCCACCAAAGAGACGTACCCGGGTGGCTCCCGAGGCAGAGGGGTCACCCCAGCTCTCTGTGCCCTCCATCGTGGTGGGCAGCATTCTGCCAGCAGCAGGAACAGAACAGCCTCCTGATAATATTTCTGATTTGCCTCCAGCAAGCCCTGAAAAAGAGAGCCCTGGTGACCCTCTGGCAGTGCTTCCTTGTGCCACGCCAGAGGAGCTTGCTTCTGGGGCCCGGCGCAAAATATACCTGCCAAAAACCAAGCAGGTGGGTGAGGAAGAGAAGGAAATCTCAGAGAGCTCAGGGCACATGAGAAGTCCTACCGTTTCACCACGGCAATCCAGGAAGAACACGGCCCTTTTGCAGTCGCCTGCCCTGGCTCCATCCCCTCCCACAGAACAGCGCTCTCCAACCCTCACAAGGAAGATGGCCACGTTGGAGGTTCCAAAGCTCTATGAGGAGCCCATAGGTGACAGCAGTGGTGACCATGAGGTCCCTGAAGATGCTAAGCCAGAAGCACAGCCAGCGGAGTCCAAGAAAGCAAATAATCCATTTAAAGGTAAGGGAAGAGGTAGTCCTATGAAGCAAGTTCCCTTGTTGCCTATAAAGGAACCCCGGCCAACTGAGATGGTGATAGTCAGCTGGGACCATGTGATTTTTCTGCATTTGCAGGGTTTTCAGCATTGCCCTTTGGCCATGTGAAAGCCAAAAGTCTGCCCCAAGATTTCTTCCCTAGTGCAGGGAGGGTAGAAGAAGACAAGAGACAGCAGCACTGAACTGGCTGTCTCTACAGCTTGGACTTCCCTGGCCAAAGGAATCATATAATCTTTTTGTTCTTGGTCTCTATGTCCTAGTCCTCACCATTCCTCGTGCTGGTAAGGGGTCCAGTGGGCAACAGTAGGGTGCACACTTCTCTTCCACCTCCATAGTCAATATATTTTGATCCTTTGTGGCACTAAATTAGAAGAGTCATAATCCTGGTGTTGAAATGCTTGCGGGTGCCATGTGGTACCTTCACAGAAATCAGCACTCTTGCAAAAGTAAGGGTAACCTTGATAAATCCCCACTTCAGCAGATAAATGTTTCCTCCAATGTTGCATAGAGTTTTTCTGCATTGCCTCTGGCTGAGCCCTACTAGGTATTGTAGTGCTGCACTGTTGAATAAATTTGTGTCACTTGTATCCCACTGTATTTATCCGAGTGGAGCTCTGAGGCCTTTCCAGGGAAGGTGATGTTATACCAGGCTGTGTGAGATAACCTGAGATGCCCAACACCAAAGTCCTAAGCAGCAGCACTGGGTCAGGCTGGCCTGTCCCTGGAGCTGCAGCCAGCGCGCGTGTCTCACATTCCATCTCTTTTCACCCTGTCCTTAGCTCCACAGGTGATTCGTAAGATCAGGGCAGAACAATTTTCCGATGCATCAGGAAACCTGAAACTTTGGTGCCAGTTCTTCAATATTTTGAGCGATTCTAAGCTGATGTGGTACAAGGACGAGATCCCTGTAGCAGAAGCCCAAAGGAGGTAACTGACCAGCTTCACTTTGTAGTCTTTGTGCATAGCCCAGGGTTGGTGTGTTAAATTCAGCTCCTTGCGTTTACTGGCGTGGAGGTGCCTCTTCTGTTAAGGCTGCATGGGAAACTCATTGCATGTTGTGAACTTTATCTTCTCGGTGCCCGAGGAGGGAGGGATCATCCAGATGGACAATTGCTACCAAATTTGTCCTGCTGACACTCTATCCAGAGCCTGGCTTAAGGGCTGGTGCTTTGAGTAGCAGAGCCCTGGGTAGGGCAGGGGCTGAACACAAACCTTGGGGAGGGCAGAGAAGGTGCTGTGCCCACCTCAGAGTTTGAGAGCTGGGTATGAGCTGCAAAACTGGGACCCCAAGTGATACATGTGAGGGTATGGCACACTGCACCTGAGCAGGTGCTCCCATGCAGCCACTACTGGCAAGCACCAACAGGGAAAAAGCAGCTCTGGCTGTGCCTTTTCTGTCCCTTGGTACCGCCCTTACACAGGGACAGCATGTCCAGATGGCTGGGTGGCTTCTATCCTGGATGCTCCTTTGGGTGCCTCATGTTCTCAAGCCCAAGGGAGCTTGTGTGGGAACATCATCCACATTGGACAGGATTTGCCTGATGCCTTTGAGCATCTCTTGGGGCACTTTTATAACATGCAGGCAGAAAGAGGTGCTTCTGTGGCAGAAACGATCTCCTACAGCAGATATTGAGCTGGGACAGATGGGCCAGGAGGGGCCGTTGCCTTGTACCTGACCACAGCAGAGCCTACTCAGCCAGCAGGTCTCAGGATGCCGGTCCCACCTCTCCCATCTGCGGCCTGTCATCAGCCTGCTGGTTCATGCTGGCCATATGGGGCAGAAACAGGCCTGTCTGCAAGGTGTGTTGCCACCTGGGCTAGAGGAATTGCCAGCCCAAAACTTGGTGCTGCAGACTGGAGAGGACTGGCAGCCTGCTGATATAGAGCTTGTGCTTTTCCAGTCCCTTGGAGAGGGCCAAGCTGCAGGATGGGGAGTGGTGTCTGCCCTCACTTGAGAACAGCTGAAAATGAAGCTGAAAATGTGGCTGTTCAGCTTCCAGCCATCCCATCCAGATGCAGGTCTGTTAGCTCAAGCACAGCCCTGGCCCAGCCACTCAGAAGCAAGTACCTTTATCAGTCTGTAGCCCAATCCGGGACAGATTTTGTAGGGCTTTCCTGGAAGTTGAGCATTTCTGTGAGTACAAACTGCAGGGCAGGACTCCTGGTGCTGTGATGTGCCAGGGGCACAACTAGGATGCCCTTGGGCTGGCTTCCTTTGTAGCCCTCTTCCAGCCCTCCAAGGGCAGCATAGTGCCCTCCTGCAGTGCCTGTCCCAGGGACCCTGTGTGCCCCCACACGTCGTGTGGGGCTGAGGCCGTGCTCTCTGGTTTCACAGAATCCCAGAATCGTTCAGGTTGGAAAAGCCCCTCGGGATTATTGAGTCCAACCCTCAGCCCGAGTCTACAAAATTCTCCCCTACCGCACATCCCCCCACAGCTCATCCAGATGGCCCTTAAACACTCCCAGAGATGGAGACTCCCCCCTCCCTGGGCAGCCTGTTCCACTCTCTGACCACTCTTTCTGGGAAACATTTTTTTCCTAATGTCCAGTCTGACCCTCCCCTGTTGCAGTTTAAAGCCATTTCTGGTTTCTTCCAGTGCTGGGGACGAGGGCCAGGCAGCTTTGGCTCTTGTGCAGGCGTCTCAGAAGGACTGCGGGGTGTACCGGTGCATGATCAGCAATGAGTACGGCACCGACTCCACCGATTTCTTGCTCAGCCCGGAAGGTGAGGAGCCCTCAGCAGCCTGGCAGCTCTCCAGCTGCCCAGGTGTGCCGGGGGGTGGCGTGGCAACCTGCGGAGAGGGTTTGGTGCCAGCCTGCGGACAGGAAGCCTCACACAGCCCCTAACACCACCTCTGTGAGGTGCATCTGCCTCCGCATGCTCAGTTAAGAGTGATTCACACCACCCTCCTTTGCTGCCCCTTGGTATGGAAGTGCATGGCACAGGGTGGATCCTGGCAGGACCTTGACACCTCTTTGCTTCTGTCTCCTCTAGTGCTGTCGGGATTTATCTTGCGGGAAGAGATCGAAGGTAAGGGCCATGTGCAACTGCTGCCCCTTGCTGTGCAGGGGCAGGCAGCTCTGTGGTGGGGGCAGGACATGCCCCTGTTGTCCCCCCTCACAAACTCTTCCCTCCACCAGTTGGAGAGGAGATTGAGATGACGCCCATGGTGTTCGCGAAGGGTTTGGCTGACGCAGGCTACTGGGGAGATAAGCTTTTCGGGCGCGTGATAAGCGAGGACGTGGAAGTGGGTGCTGGTTTCCTGCGTAAAGCCTGCCGTGCCAGAGCCATCTACGGCCTGGAGCCCATCTTTGAGTCTGGCTGCACTTGCGTCATCAAAGTGCACAATTTCATTGTCTTTGGGACCAAGAATGAGAACAGCCTCATCGAGAAGAACTACGATATCACCATCCAGGTGGGCATCCTTGTGGGACATCCTCTGCCTGTCTCCCCCACACCTTCCCTTGCCTATTTGTGCCACAGGCCCCAGCTCTGTGCCCACTTTCTTCATCTGCATCCACTTTCTGAATGCTCTGGAGGGGTTGAGCCATGTTCCAGCGGGTTGGCAATGTCCTTGTTATTCTTGGCTTCAGCTCTCCTCTCTGAGCAACATGGAGCAGCTTGGAGCTTTCCTGTCACTGTCCTTTGACCACTAGGATAGGGAAATAACTGGCAGTGGTCCCAGGGGATGCCTGGCTGGGCGGGGGGTCCCAGGGAGGTGTTGGTGCAAGACGGGACAAGTTTCTGACTCTTCTGTTTGCATCTCCAGGAATGTAAAATCCAGAACTCCAGCCGTGAGTACTGCAAGATCTTCGCTGCTGAGGCACGAGCTGTCCCTGACTTTGGAGCAGTGCCCGAGTAAGTAAGGTGCTGCGGCTCTGCTGGGTTGACATCCCAGCAAAGCGTCCCGTGGGTGGTGGAAGGGTTCCCCATTGGTGCTGAGGACATCCCGAAGGGCAGCATGCTCTTCTCCCACCCTCAAACTGAAGGGATACTGGGGGGGGGCAGGCAGAAGCCAGGGTTGCAGACTGTGGTGTGAATCTCCACTTGCTGCGATGGGAGAGCTCATCAGCTGGTGCTGACCCCCTCTGCGTGCTCCCATGCAGGATAATTCCTGTGTACCTGATTTACCGACCGGCCAACAACATCCCTTATGCCACGATGGAGGAGGACCTGGGTGGGCCCTGTGAGCAGTACTGTGTCACTGAGAGAGATGGCAGCTTGATGGCACGAGGCACCTCGGAGATCGTGCTCAAATGCTGCACCTTCCAGCATTGGGTCTACCAGTGGACAAATGGAAACATCCTCGTGACTGACATGGAAGGTAATGGGATCTCCTGTCTGATTCCTGTGACTCCTCACCACTCTGGCCTGTGAAAAGAGGAGGAGAAGCCCCAGCTTTGCTCTCCTGCCTCTTTCCCCACGTGCTGTTGAGCCCAACTCACAGGGCAATGACCTGCTCTTGGTGCTGGTGCCTGTCCATCCCTGGGCAGAGCCTGGTTGTCTTCCCTTTCATTGCAGGAGTGGGCTGGAAGCTGACCAATGTGCGGATTGCTACCAACCTGAAAGGGTGAGTGGCCCTGTGCTGCTGGTGCAGGGTGGCCCTGGCTGTCCCCAGCTCCACTGCTCATGTGGTGAAGGGCCATGGTGGTGAGGGTGGCCAGGCTCCGTCCTTGGCTCCCTGCTCCAGTGGGATGTCTCCAGGTGTGAAGCAGGGGCTGAGATGGCTGTGTTGGCAGGTACCAGGGGCTGAAGGAAAGCTGCTTCCCCTCCCTGCTGGAGCAATTCGTGGCTGCTCACCAGTGTAACCGTTACTGCAGCATCCTGGGCCTGAAGACGCTGGAGCCAGCCAAGCCCAAGGGCTCCAGAAGCCCCTCCATGGGTAGGAAATCTGCTCAGTCCAGCCCCCAGCTGCAGAAGAAGGGTTTGGCAAGTCCCCAGGGTACCCGCAAGGCTGCCGTGAGCCCCAAGAGCTCCCGGAAGGCTGCAGAAACAGGGGAGGCCCTGACAGCCTCCAAACCCGGATCAGGAGAGAGTGGCAGGTCTGGCTGCCCTCAGTAGCCCAGGACCCCAGCCTGAGCTTCCCAGAGGCAGCATGTGGCCAGGCTAGGGAGGGGAGAGCCCAGCAGTGGTTGCTGCCACCCCACTCTCCTCCCTCTGGCTCCCACCCTGGCCTGCAGCCCTTGCCTTGTGTAGTGCGTGCTAGTGTGAGCGGCTCAGCTGGGGTCGGGGGGGCTGCGAGCCGCAGGCAGCATGGACCCCTTTGCCCATACCTCTACAGAAGCTGCTGCTTGTGGTGGAGCTGGTGGGGCCACGTGCTCCTCCATGCTCAGGCTCAGCTGCCCTCTCTTGACTCTCCTGTCTGCCTTCCTTAAGGCAGGGGCTGTCAGACCTGCTCCCTCTGGCTTTTCAGGCACCATGCCCCCTGCTTGGTTTCCCTGAGCAAACTGGGATTCCAGGCTGCCTTCCTGGCTCCCAGCACCTCATGTCCTTCTTTGTATCCTCTGTAAAGCGACTGTACCAAGCCCTGCCAGAGCTCTGTGCCAAGGATGTGAACCCAGCAGCACCCAGATGGGGTCATTTGTCCTGGCACACTGATTTACAAGGTTTTCTGCAGAGGGGTTTAGTGGCGAGCTGAAGGGGTCCTGCTGCTATTGTGTGGGGCTCTGGGGTGCAGGCCAGTCCCCTGGCAGGGCACTGGCATTTTGCCCCCCTTCCCTCGTGGCCCTCCCTGTGCCCCAGGGTGTCCCTCCATGCCCTTGCTGGGTGGATACTGAGGGCAGCAGTGCTGCTATGGGTGCCAGCCGGCGCCACAGCAAAGATGCTCTACCTCACACAGGGCACTGGGTGCGGGGTGAAGGGGACACCTCCCCTCCATGCCAGGGTGCTGCTTCAGCATGTGGGTGTCCAGCCCCCAGGACTCAGCCCCCTCGCCTGCCTGCCCGACACACACCCCATAGGCCCTGCCCAGCCCCCCAGCACAACCTGCTCACGCTTGGTTGCCATCTCCTGCTTGGCACAGGCCCTACTCCAGTGGCAGCTCACAGCACCTACTCCAGAGCCTCCTGCCACGTGGCACGAGGCAGCGGGGACAGGCAGCGAGGCCCGTGCTGGAAGCTGCAGCACCCTCCATGGCATCAAGGCTCCCTTGTGCCCATCAGCTCACTCCGGGGTGCGGCGAGCAGCAGAGTGTGGTGGTGGGCAGCAAGGTGTGCCGAGAGCCCCTGTGCTGCCCACAGACTGCCCCTTCCCTGGGGCTGTGGAGGAGGGGGCCAGGCGCCAGCAGTGCTGCCCCACAGGCTGGTGCCCAAAACGGTGGCTCAGTGCAGCCTGGCGGAGGAGGGAAGGGACCAGGCAGGGAGCGCACCGTGCTCTGGGGTCCTCGTGCTTTGTTGTTGGGTCATTGTAAAATGATGATGTACATAACATGGCCGCCTTGGTGAAGGGAGGCTCTGGAGTGCAATAAAGCCAGAAGGACTGGCCTGGTCCCCAGCCCTGCAGTCTCTGTCAAAAAGATGCACCCAAGCACAGCAGGATGGGGTGGCTTTGTGTTCGGGGGAAGAAAACATCTTCAAGTAATGGTTTTACCCCCATCCACACCCTGCAGGGGAGAAGAGGGTGCCTGGGGCCAGACCCCAAAGCTGGCAGCTGGTGGAGGCTGGGCTGCAGTGGACACTGGCTCCAGCAGCCGCAGTGGCGGGGTGCAGCCTGGGCAAAGCACCTCGTCCTCTGTGGGACAGCCACGACCAGGGGCTGAAGTGGGGCTCAGGGCAAGCATACAGGGATTTCTACGATTTATTTAGGAGTAGTTCCCTTGTGTCTGCGGGTCCAGCATCTAAGGGTGCGGGTTGCAAGGTGCATGTGGCTGTCTGTCATCCCTGGAGGGGAGAAGATCAAACACACAGATCTCTGCTGGTGTTTTTTCTTACATTTGGGCCCAGGCCTCACAGACCCTGGTGTTCCCAGGCCCTCACCCCCAGAGCAGGCAGTTGCCTGTATGTTTCTAGGTTGTCCCCGTGCAGGACGTGTGATTGTAGTGCCCACAGCACTGTGTCAGGCACAGCACGCTCTCTGCCAGGCCAGCCCAGGCTCCCGTGAAGGAGAGTGTCCCGTTGGTGAGCACTGAGCTGGAAGGAGAGAAGCATGGTCAGGACGAGCTGCTGAGCCACCACCTGGATCCCCGGGCAGGACCACAGGGCTTGGGGCCCTTCCCACCCACCTGGCGAAGAGCTGCTTGCAGCACGTGTACATGGTGTAGCTGGTAGAGCTGAAGTTGGCGGTGCGGAGAAAGGTCACGCAGTCGCCCACCTCTGTTGGCACATACAGGAGACCTGGGGGACAAGGTCTTCTGGTTGGGGCTCCTGAGGGACCATGCATGCAAATCCCACACCCTGAGCACGCTTGCAAATCCTATACCTGGGACAGTGCTTGCAGGTCCCAGGCACTGTCCCCCCCTCACCCCGGAGATGGCTGCAGCAGTGACCCCAGGGAACTCCTTGCAATGCCCCAGAAGCTGCCCTTGAGCTGTCCCCATCCCAGCCTAGATGAGGATGAGGGGCCCCAGCAGAGCCATTGGGCTTGGGCAGCCCCTGGCAAAACCATGAGGGGAAAGCAGAGGGTTTGGAGGCCTTGGCAGAACCATGGGGAGGACAGGCCAGCCATCCCCACCCCTGCACCTGTATTTATAGGGGTCTTCAGCCCTTTGCTTGTCTCTCCCCGCTTCTTTCTGGCCCCACTGGTGGTGGGCAGGGACCTACCTGCCAGACAGGCGTTGAGCATGGAGACACAGATGCCAGTGAGCAGGGCTCGCAGCACGATGGAGGCCAAGTCACCCTTCCGCTCGGGTACCATGGAGGCTGTGGGGGCAAAGCAGAGACTGGGATGAATCAGATCCTTGCTCAGGCTCTACCCCAGGCTGGGGACAGAGGGACGTGTCCCAGGTCCCCAGCTGTCTCTGCCACACAGTGCCCTGCCTGCCCCAACCCCTGGTGTCTGGGGGACGTGGTGATCCCAGCCAGCACCCAGCGTGCTGTCTGCCCGCCCTGGCAGTGGTGGGTGCTGGCAGAGTGCTCTGCCCACCCTGCGCCCGTGGGTGATCAGCCAGAGCCCTGGGCACTCTCGGCGGTGGAGTCTCTGCCCTCTGTCCCATTGCTGGGCTTGTGGGACATGCACATGCTTATCTGTGGGTGCAGTGCAAAATCATCCCTCTCACCTCATGCAGATCCACTGGCAGAGACCACACATGGAGGCTTGAGGGCAGCAAATAGCTCCTGACCCAGCTGATCCCTTGCTCCCTGGGCCCAGAATCCCCCTGCATCGTGCCCAGGCACCCAGGACATGGGTCACACTCACCCAGGCCTCCGAGCATGATCCCGATGGAGCTGAGGTTGGCGAATCCACAAAGTGCAAAGGTGGCAATGCTCTCAGATCGCTCCTGGAGAGCACAGCGTCAGGGGATGGTCACCTCCGCCCAGGAGCAGCCCCAGAGCACCCAGTGCTGAGCACCATGTCGTAGCTCCCAGTCCAGCCAGACATGATGGAGATGAGTCTCCCATCCTAACCCTTTCTCCAGGTATTTTTGGGAGCGAGGATGCAGGGGTAGGCAGCTTGCCCCTGGAAGAGGCTGGGCTGGGGGGACAGGGGGCCCCGTAGCACCATGGTCTGTCCCACCAAGGAGCAGGGTAAATGGGAAAGGGTTTCACTGACTCCTTCAGGATGGCCCCGTACCCAGCAGTTAGTGAACATTAAAGTCTAGTTGGCCATGGGTGCCCTCCCACCCCAACAATGTCATCCCCCTGCCCACCCACCACCTGTCTGCCTGGCCACATCCCATGCCCCATTTCAGCTGGCTCCATCCCTGCCCTGTGCCCCGCAGGGCAGCAGGTTCCCCTCACAGATATCCACTGCTTCCGGCTCCCGTCCCACTCCTCCAGGCCCGACAGACGGTTCTTCTTGTACGTGGCCAGCTGCTGGTATGCCACAAACTCATTCAGGAAGATCTTCATCCCCAAGAGCTCAGCCACCAGCGGCGAGTCTGCCCAGTTTGCTCCCATGAGAAAGGCCACAGGCATGAGGACATAGGAGCAGATCACCTGGGAAAAGTATCCCAGAAGGGAGCAGCTCAGAGCTGGCCGGCTGCACAGCCCCCAGCTTGGACACCTGCTGCCAGCATTTGCCAAACACCCAGCAAGGGGCTTGGCAGTGGGGATGCAGGATCTGGCAGCTCAGACCATGGGGCTGCCCTCAGGGGTACCTGGAAGGAGAGCCCCTCGATGTCTACCATCTCCCCAAACCAGCGCAGGGCAGCGTTGATGAACTCCAGCATCGCCAAGAAGGCAATGAGATTGGCCGCAATGTTGGCCACGAGCCCCACGGAGGCAGCAGCCCCATTGCTTGCAGCTTCCAGGATGTTCCGCTCTTCCCTGTGTGAAAAGACACCCCAGTGGGCTCGTGTGGCTGGGAACCCCCTGTGCAAGGCCCGCTCTCATCCCACAGGCTCTCTCAACCACAGGTCACCCTCAATGTCCACTCAGGGCACAGGTGGCCCCACTCCGCCATCCCCCTTCTCACACTCACCCACTGGAGAGGTGGATGCTTGCTTTGTCCTTGAACTTGGACTCTTCCACTTCAGGGTAGACGAGTTTGGACATGGCGAGGGCACAGGGTGCAGCCATGACGGAGGCTGCGATCAGTGATGCTGCATCTATCTGCAATGTGCAGACCGTGGGCTTAGGCACCTCTGTGCAAGGCTACGTCCCGTGACGTGCCATCTCAGGGCAGCCCAGCATGTGGCTGGCATCATCCAGAGATGTTTTGAGCCGTTCAGGGCTCTCCATTTGCTCAGGGTGAGAAAAATGAGACATTTTTCCCATCTCAGCTGGCTGCAGCACGTAGGGCAGGTCACCTGGGTGGAGGCATTGCTGGAGCTGCAGCAACGGCAGCCTCAGAGGTGATAATCTCTCCTGTTTTTTGACCTGATCATGATGATTCTTGTCCTTTTTTATCAATATCAAAGCAATAGGTTGTGCAACAATGCAAACTTCTATCTGCTGACAAAGAGCTGTGCTCCCAGTCTCACTCCTCCCCTGCCTGATGAGTGACGTCTCCTTTCTCTGACCTTTCACCCTTGACTCCCCATTTAAGGAGCCTAATTAATGTTTAAGTAGCAGGAACTCATCCAGCAGGTCGAGGGGAAGGTTTATGCCCCATTATAGAGCACTGATGAGGCCACGTCTGGACACTGTGTCCAGGGCTGAGACACTGATGAACTGGAGCGGGTGTCCCTGGCGGGGTTGGGGCACAGGACTGTTAAGGCCATGCTGGAGGAGGGGGGCTTGTTCGCCTGGGAGAAGAGAGGACTGCACGGGTTGTAGTTGCTCTTCCCAACTACTTAAAAGGGCATTGGAGGGAAGACACTGCACAGAGGTGCCCAGCGAAATGGTGAGAAGCAATGGCACTGTTTCAGTGGGAAAATTCCAGTTGGATATAAGGAAAAAAAACAGTTCCACATGACCGAAGCACCTGTGGGTGGACCAGAGAGGTGGGGAGAGATCTTCATCCATGGGGGTGTTCACCACCAACCTGGACAAGGCCCTGGGCATCCCCTTGGTCTTTGTCATCACCTCGTTTGGGCAGGAGGGTGGGTCAGAGACCGCCAAGAGGATCCTTCCAGGCTAAATTATCCCATGATTCAGGGATATTTGCCCTGCGCACTGTGCAAGGAGTGTAGTGAGGGTCCCACGGCAGGGCCTTCTAACTGGAAGGTTCTGGGGCTCTGGCCAGGCCAGTGAAGCTGAGGCTAGCCTTGGAGGTACCCTGACCTCCTCCTGCTTATGGAAGGGGACCACGGGACATCTGCTGGGCATCTTCCCCCACCTATCAGTCTAGGGCAGTTCTTGAATGTCAGGACCCCAAAGCAGGGAGCATGTGGCATACATCTGCTCATGCACTCACCCCAAAGGATATGTAGGCACCCATCACGCTGCCTGCAATGGTGGAAAATCCACCAGTCATGACTGCATGGATTTCTGAACGGGTCATGTCTGCAAGGTATGGGCGGACGAGCAGTGGGGCTTCAGTCTGCGAGAGAGAACACCCTGTTGTCCTTGAGACAGGGCCACGCAGGGCCACAGGTCTCCTGGGAAGGGAGAAGTCCCTTCCTTCAGAGCAGGCTCAGCTGCAAGGGCTGAGGAGCTGGACCTCCCACCCAGGACTTTACCTGTCCCACAAAAATGTTCCCTGCCACACTCAGGGTCTCAGCAGGAGTGGTGCCCATCGAGACCTGAAGCAGCCAGGAGATCTGGGGAAAGACAAGACCACCACGTTCACAAAGGCTCCTGGCACCCTGCCACTCACCCCATGAAGCAGGGCACTGTTTGGCCCTCAAGCTGCACAGAGGTGATCTTGGGAAGTGCCCACAAACCAGATAGCAACATCAGCTCCAGGGTTGGGCTTTCTCAGGAGGACATGCAAGAAAGAAGGTGTTTGTGCCTTTTAAGCAGGACAAATCACCCTAAAGTAGTACCATGCCAATTTTCCTAGGACACCCATCAGCTGATCATAATAGATAGAGAACCCATCAGGTTCTTCTCCTTTCCATCACCACCCCAGAGCCAGCTGTGAGGCCCTACCTTGACAATGAGCCACTGCATGACACCGAGATAATAGAGGATGGACATCACACAACTGAAGAAAACAACGATGGGCAGAGTCTGCAGGCAAGACACCAGGGCACGGAGTCAGAGAGCTGAGCAACACATCTAAGTACACTTGGGGACCAAGCATCCCTGCCCCATAAGCTGAGCATGGCGTAGTATTGCACAGCCAGCCCATGCTATTGGGGTGCCACAACACTGGACCGGGCTGGCAGGAGAGACAGGGTCTAGCACAAACCCCCCATGGCACTGGGGCAGCTCATGGGAGGGTACAAAGCTGACAGAGACCCATCCTTGAGGTGACTGAGCTCTGCTGCAGCAAAACTGTCTGCGTTTAGCTTGGTGCTCCCCAGGAGCCAGCAAGGCAGCCAGACCAGAAGAAAACCAGGCTCTACCTCTCCGTCCCCATACCCCATTCCCCAAGCTGACCTGAAAGGCAAAGACTTCTTCAATGAGTGTGTTCCCAAAGACGAAGCTGGAGCCAGCTCTGGTGTAGCCCAGGAAGAACTGCAAGTGGAGAAGTTACATGGTAGGATGGAGATCTCCATTGGCTCCTTCCCTGACATCTCAATTCTACCTAGTAGGGGTCTGTGCCCCCAGCCCCACAGCTCACTTCACTACCCGTCCAGAGAATGACCCTCTGAAATCGAAGCTGGGGACACTGTGGGCTGTCTCCAAGCCACAGGGCACTGCTCCAGCCTGCAAAGGAGCCACACCAAAGTGTCTGGGCTGCTGCAGAAAACCAGAAAAGAGCTGGCTTTTCTCCAGTCCCAAACAAAAACATTTGTGAGCGTGCAGTCCTTGCAGTTTCTCCACCCCACGCCACCCTCTGCTCTTCTTGCTGATCCCAGGGGGGGCTACATGGATGGTACAAGCACAGGATGGCGTGAGCAGATGCAGTACCTGGACCTGGTCACCCAGCCACTGGAAAGCTTGGTTGCCGGGTGTTGTTCGGAGGACGATGAGTCCAAATAAGAACTCCAAGCCAAGACCTAAGAAAATGGCTCTCCAGTACACCTGGGGACCAAGAGCAGAATGGGGACTGAGACTGAGACGTTAGCAAAGCCTGCAGATTTCCCTCTCTGCCTTCCCACCCATTCAACAGCTGCACATGGCAAACACTGTGCCCTGGGTGAGGGTCATGGAGGTACTAATAAAGAAAGTCCCACAGAAACCCACAAACGTAGATTGGTGATAGAAGAAGATGAGCTGGTGGGACTCAGGAACTGTCTAGTGGAAAATAACCTGCCAGGCTCAACCAGGAGATGAGCAGAGAGAACTTCTAATGTTTTCACTGGTAGTACAGACCTGCTGGATCAAAACTTTCTGTTCATTAACTTTTTGGAGGAGGCAGGTGGAGGGATTGCCCAAAACATTGAAGCAAGTTGGGTTGGAAGCCACCGGGAATTCAATCACTTCTGCCCACATCACCCAGGGCACCTGAAGCTCAGGCCCAACCTCCACCTCCAGGCACCTGAAACTCAGGCGTGGGCCTGGTCCTGGGTCTCTGGCTCTTACCCATTGTGAGGGACATGATGGAAAATAGGATGGAGGTACCATGGGGGAGCCCTGGGTTGAGCAGTGGGAAGGAGAGCAGTGCAGTGGCTTTGGGACTCCATCCACCTGACCAGCTTGGCTCCCCAGCCTGTGCCCAGCTCTGCCCAGGAGCCCTGCTGGGCTTCTGCTTCCTCCAGGGAGCTCCAGCAATGGGCCATCAGGGGATGCCAGTGGGAAGGAAGCACTTGTTCCCCAGTGCTGGGTGGCCACCTCATGTGAGGGCACAAATGGCCAAGCCAAACCTGAAACACATACTGCACCGTGGTGCTTGGAGCAGGCGAACAGGAACAGCACCAAAAAGAAGAAGCCAGCTAAGGAGATGAGCTGCTCTGGATTTCTGGAGGAGTCCAAAATCAGCCATGGGATCAGGCCTACCACGTGGCCCACCACCAGTATCCTGCAAAGGAAATCCCAGACTGTCACAGAGCAGATGTCCCTATGGGGAGAGCAGCTCATGAAGGGCAGGAGAAAATTATGTGGGAGATGCCACCGTAGGGTCCATGCAATTGAAGAAATCTGGGGCTTGGGCACAAATGAGGGGTGAGGTAGAGCAGCAAGACGTTTCTGCCATGGCTTTTAAGTGGTCCCCAGGCTGGGCTATGCCTCATCATTCATGAGGTGCCTGCACGTCACTAGGGCATATGCCCAACCGGCTGTTGGTTGTGCTGTCAGGGCAGCCATGAGAGAGGGGACCCGGGTGCAGGGAGGGATCTGGCCCTGCCTTTTCCTGACTCACCATTTCAGCCATGGCCAGTACTTTAGGAAGCATTTCCAAGCAGGGCTGAGGAGCAGCAATACCTTTGCCCCACAGTGCTTCTTGAAGAGGCTCCAGCAGACAAAGAAGACAACCACAGCAGTTATGACAACCAGGGCAAGGGCTCGCTGGAAGTTGAGCCAACAGGCCGCAGTAAAGTAGCACAGGTAGGCTGGAGAAGGAACATTGTGGGTCAGAAACATACAGTCCATAGTATCATGGGTTCGTAACACTAACCAGGGCCAACAGTGAAGTTAATTTCCTCCAAATGTCCTTCCCTGGACACTCTTGAGGTTCCCATCTGTGTGTGAGGAGGAATTAGGGAGCACCACTGCAGCAACCAGGCTCACTGGTCACAGGCTGTCTGGGGGCACATGGAGTGAGTGGAAGAGGTGCGGCAAACCTTTGGGGTAGGTGGAGAAAGGGGATGAGGACAGTGAGGGGCAGGTAGCCCTCAAGGACAGGATGGTGGGGTAAGGAGCAGGCAGGCAGTGGGGCTGGTGGGAGCAGATACAACCTGCACATGGGTGGCCATGCCCAGTGCTGGGAGGCTGGAGGCACGGCCAGCCAAAGGGATGTGGAGATGGGGTCTCAGTGATGGGAAGTCCTCACCTACTCCAAGGAGCCCCAGTACGACCCTTCTCAACACCTTGGCATGAGCCTTGCAGAAGTGCTTTGCCTTGGATGCTGGCTGCAGGGCCTTCCTGGGGAGAGGCACACGCCAGAGACATGAGTGGTGCAGGTGATGGATCCCCATCAGCCCAACCCAACCCAGTGGAGCCAAGCTGTGACCGTTGCCTCCCGGAGGTTGTGTGCGGCAGCAGCACGGTGGTGTAGGAGTGCTGTGGCCCCTAGCAGCTCTGCTGCGTGCTCCCAGGAGGAGCAAGCTGGTCTGTTATGGCAGGGGAGACCCCACCACAGACCCCAACAGCCAACACCATGAGTGCAGGCTTGCTCTGGGTGGCTGCTGTGGGGACAGAGACCTTCCACTGTCACCCCACAAAGCCATCAGGCACTGTCCCTGCTGTGTGGTCAGTATGACCTTACTCTACTCCCAGAGCAGGTTTGGCTCCAGGAGAATCGCTGGCCCAAGGGCTGCAGACTTGCTATGACCACTGGAAATACCCCACATACACACATCTGCAGGGGCTGCCCTACCTGCAGTAGGAGGAGAATCTCTCTTTCCTCCCTCTCTTCTCCTCTTTGCTCTTACCACGCGGACTATCACATTCCTCGTAGACTCTCTCCTCCCCCTGGAAAACATCATTAGCTGGATCACCTTGAACAGCTTCTGCACCCTGACGGGAGGGGAAGAAGGCACTTACCACCGAGCTGAAAGCTGGGTTATCTGCGCCCTTCTCAAGGTTGTCCAGGGTTATCTGGTTTTCTTCCATCTCCAGAAGTGCCGCAACTTCAATGCATGAGAGAAACAGCCCAATGCTGGTTGAGGAGAGAAAGACAGGATCACCTCTGGGAAGGATGGATGTCCAACCCCAATTTTCAATTTGGGGTCTCTGAGAGAACGCCCTTTGCAGCAGGGGTTCAGAGCAGCTCCTGCACCATCCCATCAAAGGACCATCCCATGAGGTCCCCAGGCCATGGGGCTGGTGTGCCGACTTCCTTGTTCTCCTGTAACTCTGGGAAGGTCTTTGCTCTTCCATGCTTCCAAGGAATTGCAGGAGGGGATTGGGTGCAGCAGAGAGAGCAGGTACTCCTCCTCCAAGCTGGTGGCAGTGGCCACCAGCCTCCGTGAGCCCCTTTGCAAGTGGGATTTTGCAAAAAATAAATATGGCTGCATCCCTCATTGAGAGGTCCTGGTGCAACCGAGTACAATAAGGAAGAAAGTCCTTTCATGTTGATAACTAATACAATGCAGGAACAATGGGTGGGAATAAGTGATAGTTTGCACAGGGACTGTTCCTAAAGGAGGATCATACTGGGAGAACTGGTCCAGCAAAGCCAGAAGAACCAGTGTTATGCCAGGGCAGAAACTCTCAGATCATCCCATCTGGATACCCTCTGGGTTTCTCTACCTGGAGAAGGATGAGGGAAGAGCAGAGAAGTCACAGAAAAGACAATGATCGACTGTAGGAGCACTTCTGTGTGAGGTCAGAGGGAGCAGGGAGTTGTCCTTGCTTTGAAGAAGGGTTGTAGAGGTCTGCATGGAGAAGGTGGAGGTAGCAGGGTCATCGCCTGCTTCTCTCAGGGTGAGAACTAGGGCCCGCTGAAGGGAGCGACCCAGACCCAGATGGAATGAGTGGAGGTGAGAAGTTTTGGGGAACATCCCTCTCAAGGTGGCACCTCACAGCAGCTGAAGGTGGCGGCAGGCTCCACGGGTGGGACCCCTGAGGTGTGCTGGCCCTCGGCGTGTCCCTGGGCTCGCGGCTGCTTGGCAGCAGGGCAGGACCCAGGGCCATGACAGGAACCCAGGACCCCAAACCTCCTCCAGGGCCGCCGCCCCCAGGGCTCGGGGAGCCCTCCCCAGAACCCTGGCAGGGCTTAGGACGACGCCCCCTCCCCAGGCCCAGCCCTGGGAGGGGAGGGGTCACCCTCCTGGGACCCCTCTGGGCTCAGGGACCCCTGCAGGATGCCCAAGGCTGCGGGACCCCCCAGGGCTCCTGGCTCTCCCCACCCCTCCTGGGCTCAGTGTCCTCCCGGACCCCTGAGCTGGTGTAACCTCCATGGTCCCCCCAGTGCCACCCCCCCTCCCCAGTGGTTCATCTACCTCCTGTCTTGGTGAGGCCTCATTGGCTGCCCTCCCCTTCGGGGTTGGGGCCACGTGGACAGGCAGCCAATCAGTGGGGCCAGCAGGTGGGTGCCCCCCACATGCCCCCCTCACCCCATAGCGGCCCCTGTCCTCACCCTGTGCCCA
>NW_020799112.1:101232-122604 GCF_003259725.1 Athene cunicularia | reverse complement strand
GCCTGGAGTCTGGCTCGGAGTCACCCCGCACCCCGGGCTGGCCCTGATCCCCGCTCCTCACCCCCGGCAGCGCCACCCTCTTCCTTCCCTGGGCCCCAGCCCCGTCTCCGCCTCAGCCTCGCCGTGGGTTCACCCCTCTCTGATCCCCCGCCTAACCCCAACCGGCCCTCTCTGGCCTCGCCCCGACTCCAGACGCTGCCCTTGGCGCCGCTCCCGCCGTAACGACCCCCCCAAGCTCCTGCCCCAGGCCTCCCCCTCGGTCTGTGCCCACTCCGGCTCTGATCCCACCTCTCACCCCCGGGGGGTCTCTCTGGCAATGAAGTTTCTTTTCACTGCGGCATTAAGCACTGGGCACACCGGGGTGGTGCCTACAGACGCGTGGCTAACGATGAAATTGTCTTTGTGGCCCAAAACAGTGGCAGGTATCAGTCGGAGCTGGGGTTCCTCTTTCTTCCTGGTGAAACATTAATAGTTAATGGCTGTTTGCTGTCACTGCTCCTTCTGATTTGTACAGTGCTCCAAGCATCAAAGGCTCTTTTATTTTCACAGATATGCAAAGAATTCGAAACACCTGGGATCAAAAGGATTTCTTTGTGTTACCACCTTTTTAGAGGGATCGTGGCATTTGGAAGCAGTCAAGTGGCTCGGACAATGACGCACACCTCTGTGCTGCGTCAGAGGGAAGAGCTGGTCACAGAAACCTCTGTTCCTGCAGGTGCAGGGAGCCCATCGCTTGGCATCACCCGCACACCTCTGCGTGGTTTGCTTGTGTGTGAGGGGGTGCTGGAAGAGGCAGAGGCCTCCTGCAACCCTGCACCACGTTCGTCCTTGTATATCTGCTGCAGCTGGTGAATCCTAAATCTAAATGAGCCTTCCTGAGGCTTGGGGCAAACCAGAGGAATCACAGAATCATCTGGGTTGGAAAAGCCCTTGAAGTTCCTCCAGTCTGAGCATGACCCTCACCCTGACCGTTCCCAACTCCACCAGATCCCTCAGCGCTGGCTCAGCCCGACTCTTCAACCCCTCCAGGGATCCCGGGGACTCCCCCCCCTGCCCTGGGCAGCCCATTCCAACGCCCAACAGCCCCTTCTGCACAGAAATCCTTCCTCAGAGCCAGCCTGACCCTGCCCTGGGCAGCTTGAGGCCATTCCCTTGGGGCCTGGCGCTGGGTCCTTGGCTCCAGAGACTCATCCCCCCTCTCTGCACCCTCCTGTCAGTGAGCTGCAGAGGGCCAGGAGGTCTCCCCTCAGCCTCCTCTTCTCCAGACTGAACCCCCCCAGTTTCCTCAGCCGCTCCCCAGCAGACCTGTGCTCCAGACCCTGCCCCAGCTCCGTTGCCCTTCTCTGGCCACGCTTGAGTCATTCAATGGCCTTTTTGGGGTGAGGGGCCCAAAACTGAACCCACTCATCGAGGGGCAGCCTCACCAGTGCCGAGCACAGGGCTCAGATCAACTTCCCTGTCCCTGCTGGCCATGCTATTGCGGATACAAGCCCTTCTTGGCCACCTGGGCACAATGCTGGCTCCTGTTCAGCCGGCTGTCAGTCAACACCCCAAGCCCTGTACACCTTGATTACTCCATGAAGTAATTACTCCTGCCACCCTGAGCTCCTCATCTTGCTCGTATCCAACCCAAAAGAGCTCAGAGTGGTGGAGGAAGACAGAACGGCTTTTGTGTCTTCCCTTTGTCTGTGCCTACCTCTTTCTCCCATCCGCCTCTTTGCTGTTGCCTTGTCCTAGGCACTGGTGCACATGTTGGTCCCTCAGCACTGGTGGGAACCTTTATAATGGGAGATGCTCCCCACATCATCCAACCTAGCTGACCAGGAGGTGCTGGAGGAGGGACTTTTTGGTGGTATCTCTGAATGACCTGGGTGTCTGTGTGCTTTTTGGTATCGCCCTCCCATCCCAGTGCTGCTCTTCTCCCTTGTCCTCACTCCAAGCATCCCAGCCTGTCCCTCCCACAGGGCTGCAGGGACCTGCTCTTGCTCATCTGTGACCAACCCTGTCACCGTCTGTCATGGTTTAAATCTGGCCAGCATCCAGACACCACACAGCCACTCGCTCCCCCTCCCCTACCCTGCAGTGAAGCTGGAGGGGTAGGGGTAAGGAGACTCGTAGGTTGAGATCAAACCAATTTAATAACTGAAATAAAATAACAAGGATGATGATGATGATGATAATAATAATAATAATAATAATAATAATAATAATAATAATAATAAATACAAATGAGTAATGTGCAATGCAAATGCTCACCACCTGCTGACCAGTGCCCAGCTCATTCCTGACTAGCAATTCCAGAACAGAGAGAATCCCAAAACCACAGTCCTGGAAGCCAGAGTAAGATTCCCGATCAACTCTCATCTAAACACTGAGCATGATGTTATATGATATGGAATATTTCATCGGCCAGTTTGGGTCCATTGCTCTGGCTCTGCTCCCTGCCAGCTTCTTGTGTACCTGCACACTGGCAGGACATGAGAAGTTGAAAGTCCTTCATCTCTTAGCAACAGCCAAAACCATCAGTGCATTATCAACATTCTTCTCATTCCAAATCCCATAATGAATCCAAAACACAGCACCATTCTAGGTACTAAGAAGGAAAAAAAATATTAGCTTTGTCACAACCAAAATTAGGACAGCATCTGTGTCCTCATGCTGGACCTAAAGTGGGTGCAGCATTACTGGTAGGAGACACGTGTCTCTGCCCTTAGAAGATTGGGCTTTAGAAGAACCAGGAGCATCTCATGCACTGTTGTAGGGTTATAAAGCCTCTCAAGAGCATCACAGCTGAACATTCACGTATAAAATGCTTGAGTCCTCCTTGAGTCCTCGGTGCACATATGTCATGAGCTAGAGGAGGACGAGGAGATGGATGTTGGGGACAGAGCTGTATCAGGTTGCTTGCAACTGTCTCCCAGCTCAGATGTACAGACACTTCTTCAGAAGGACACTTCTCCCCCGAATCCCACCTAAACCTTCACTTCCAAAATTATTGTAGCTCCAGGACACTCCACTGGCCTGGTCTTGCTCCAGCACGCTGTGCTGGCCTGGCAGTGCCTGTGAGTATGGGAATGGGGGATAGTGGGCTATATAGTACAAGTCAGTGGAATTGCTCTGATTTCCTTAGGAAGAAAGGTGGGCTTCCAGCAGCAGAGTAAATTGCAAGCTGAATTTATGGCCTCTGAATACCCAGAGATGAGTGCTGGCCTGTATTAGTGCATAGTTTTCTATCCCAGTAAAACACGGAGCGCCTCCTTGCAGCACTGGCTTCTGTCCTGCCTCCCCAGGCAGCAGTGCTGTTCCTGGGGCTGGTTTAGGGATCTAAGACCAAAAGAGGAGGTGGGGGGATCTCTCTGCCTCCCATCTGCCCCCTTGAGATGGGGAGAGGAGGAGGCCAGGGTCTGCCCCAGCAAGGCAACAGCTGGGGAGGCCACTCAACAGCTGAGACAGCCACACAGTGATGAATTGCTCTTGTCCCTGTGCCAGCAGGAAGATTTATGTTTGTGCCATGGAGTGGCAACATCTGGGCCCAGCGACACTCTCTGCCTGGCTGCACTGGCATTTTGACATTTCAGGCACCTTTAAAATCCCATTGAACGCAACCCATGGGCAGCAGAGGGCTCGGAGAAAAGCACCTTATGGACAAAAGCACGCAGCAATGGGCTGTTGGGGCCCTGACAACCTGGCACAATTTCATCAGAGTCGTCGTAGCCGAATCCCATTGGGGAAGGCAGCCCATGGGGAGGAAGCTGTGCTGGGACAGGGCCACCACTGTCAGTGATGGGTGGCAGCAGTTTTGTGCCTCCTCTTCTGCACCTGCCAGGCCCCTGCCACTTATCTCCGTGTGCACTCGCCACCTCGCTGCTCACTTCCATGTTTGGCTGACTCCTCCTTATAGCTGCAGCGTTTATCTCAGTCATGCCTGTTCCAGCAGTTGAGATCATTGTTATTCTGCCAGCTTCCCCCGTCTAGAAGCATCTGCCGAGCACCCAGAGCACGAGCCCTGCTGCCTCCTCCCTGCCCGCTGCGGAGCCTGCACCATGCACACCAAGCGAGCAGCGCCCGGCACGCACCCACACAAACATCATCCCTGCGCCACACCAGGCCAAGAGTTGGGATCAAGACCGTGGTGGACACCAACCTCAGGGGTCTCACTCTGCCTGCCCATGCAAGTGCCCAAGGAGGAATTCCCTGGTCACTATGCATGTTGCTGTAGGTTCTCCATCCCCACCAGGCTTGGGCAGCACATCCTGCCAGCAGTGCCTCACATCTTCACACCATCCCACCTTCTCTCTTGGGTGCTTCTTCCCCACCACAGCAGCGCTGACCCAGCACAGCAATTGTCCAGGGCCGCGCAGGAGAGCAGGCCAGCATGGAGCTGGGCTTGTCCTTGCTGTGCCACAGCTCAGCTCAGTGGCATTGTGACACCACCAGCTCAGCTTGGAGGAAGGCATGAGATACCAGGCACGGGGCAGCACAAGGACCTCTCCCCTCCACAGGCTCATGCCTTGAGATTCAGGGGTTGTGGTGACCCCACCTCTGCAGCTCAGCTGCCCTTGTCCTGCAGATGTCTGGGTGCTCAGATCTCTTGCCATGGTGCAGCCAAGGGGCTGATGACAGCATTAAACTCCCTGGAGATGTGTCATTTTCCAGTCTCCCAGCGCTATGTAGGGCAGGCAAACAGGCTACAGCAGACAGATTTTCTGCTTGATTATGTTTTGGGATCCCTTTGCTTGGCTCCAACGTTCAGAGATCAAGGAAGATGGTATCCAGAATGTATGGGGCAGAGATTCACCAAAGCTGTCCTGTCCCACCTCCAGGGAGCACAAAGCCTGGAGTCTCAAGCCCTTTCCTTGTGGGTCCAGCATCTACTGAAGATGAGATGTGATAAAATCACCCCAGGGGAGAGTCATCCACCCCGCACCCCTATATAAACGTTGCCACATGTTCATGTGTGCCCTGCATCATTCCAGCTGCCAGCCTGAGCTCTCACTCTGCCTTTGTCTGCGCCACAGCAGGGATTTATAGCCTGCACACAGCCACCTCCTAACCCCTATTTGTGATGCTAAATGGGCAGAAAACAGGAGCCCCGCCCTCACCTTTCCACATCTTGCACTCACCTCGGAATTCACCTTCATTTTTTTGCCTCCCAGCCCTTTTGGAAACGCAGGGCTGAGTTGGTGGCAAAATCAACTGTTCCCCTCTGCGTAGGGGGAATGGCCCCTGGTTTGCTCTGGTCCACAGATGGGCATTCATCTTCCTGACGGTTGATGACAGCCCTATTAAGAGATATAAGAGGGATTCCAGGGGTGGTTCACACCCTCTAGGCAACGTAAAGCTAGTGAGAGTCTGTCTGGAGAAGGACTCAGCTGTGTGAGCGTGGCCATTGCAGCTGGATTAATCAAACCCACCATTAACACTTTCCTGGGGCACACAGGTCCCCTGCCAGCCCCAGAGCACAGGTCTCCAACCAGCACGTCGCTCTGATTGAGCTGCAAATGCTTCAGCTCCTTAGTTTGCTCTGCCTCAGATCGATGAGTGCAGGCGGCTCCAATCAATTCCACTTTACCACTTGCTATTGAGTTCAGATCTGTGCTCTCTCAGCTGGTCCCGCTTCCTTTGTTCATTCAGAGGAGGAATTCAGGCATCTTATCCCACCTGGAGAGTGCTGTGCCCTTGCAGGGTCAAGCCTCCTGATAGGAGCAAATCATACCCCACAGATGCAGATGCTCCTCCCTGCCTTTCCCACCGCAGGGCCAGCAATGAAGGGGTTGAATTTATGCTACGGCTGGAGCCCTGAAAGGGTCACCCTGGCTGGGCAGGGTGGGAAAGCAGGTAGCTGGATGAGGCCATGAGATCTGCATGATATAATATAGCTGTTGCCGCCAGGCATCTGTCATGAGGTTTCCGTGCCATGAGCCTGGTTTTGCAGGGGAAATACTGAGACCACCTGCAGCTTGGCTGCCCTGTCCCCACAGGCACTGAGTGTGGCTTCTTCAGGGCTTAAGCCCATGTGAAATGATTTTACAGAAAAAATAATAATGCCAAAGAGTGCTGTTTGGAAATTTCCCTCAAGCCCATACCTGGCATTTGTCAGTGAAAAAAGCATTTCTTACCCTCTGGATGTCAGTCCTGAAGTCATTTTTCTCTTGGATCTGTCACCCAGCTCCCTTGCTGGCCCATTTCCAGGGTGCTACGCCTGGATTTGTGGAAATGGAGTTGCTCACAGCTCTCCACACATCGTCAAGTGTTAATGAAATAACGGATCATACCAGAGAGCAGTTGTGACGCTCAGGGTCATGGATGTGCAAAGGGATGTCAGCACAGAGAGCAGAGGCAGAAAAGACTCTCAGTGCAGCTGAGGCAACGAGACAACTGCCTCTGAGCTGGCAGATGTCTGTCAGCGAGTTGTCGTCTCTTCTTTTGGTGAATTAGCATGGTTTCAATTGCATTATCAAATGCATAATGAATTCTTTTGACAGAAAGGTTGGGGAGCTGTAAAAAGTGTCCACAAGAATTTTCTCCTTTTGGTGAACACACATGCTTTGGGCATATCCTGCATGTCTGGACAGACATGTGTGAGTGTTGATGCAGAAATGTCCTAGTTTGTGGTGCCGGGGGGCAGTAACATGTCACATCATACACGGGACTTCGTGTGGGCCAATGTTCTTCATGTTCCTCCTTGCTTTCCCTCAACTTACCAGTTGTCTTGGCCCTTGCCACCTCTGTGCAACCCATTGCAGCAGGTCATGGTGAGAGAGGGCTGCAGAGCACCTTGTGCAGAGCTGCCCTTCCACACCAGACTGCTCCCCGCTCTCCCCAGGGCACCCAGCAGCAAGCTGAGATGGCTGGGCATGGCCATTTCCTTCCAGCCTGATGGGAGCTGGGATATCTGGAAGGGATGAACACGGCTTGCAGGCTCTTAAAAGCTATGGGGCAACTGGTGGGGGATGCACTTGGTGTGTGGATGAGGGGCTGCTGGAATAGAGGTGTTTCCAGCCTGGGAATGGCTTGCCAAATGAAAGCATGCTGCCTGCATGGTGTATCTGGGAGCAGCATCCCCCTGCATGTGGGCAGCTGCTGTGGTGAGAGAGGCCCATCTCACCCCCTGCCCCGTCTTTGATGGTCTCCTGGTGCAACATTCCCCCTGGTCATGATCCCTTCCTCTAAATATTTGCAAGGGTCCTTGTGCTGGTCTTTGTATTTGGTGGTGCTTGATGGATTTCTTTCTGTGTATTTGTCCAGTCTTGTTCCTAAACCACATAGCATCTGCAGCAGCCCGTGGCAGGGAGGGCTGCTGTGCACAGAACCACCTGATCTACTAGTCTGCTCACTCTTCCCCAGATGTGCAAACTCTGCCCCGTTAGGCCAGTTGTCCCTTTTCCATGCCAAAAACCCCTGGTCCATCATACATCCCATGTGCAGAAGCCTTTCATCATTCTGTCACCGTTCTCCACATTTTCCAGCTCTGATGTATCCTCAGGATGGAGGGACCAGGACTGACACAGGCTGGGACTGACCAGGGAATAGTGGCACCTCTGATGTCATCTCTACCTTTTCCTAACCCTTTCTATCATTTCTGATGGAGAACTTCTGCGGTTTTGGCCTCTGCTGAGTGCTGAGGGGGGTTTTTCATGGACTGTCAGAGCTCATGGTCTCAGAGCCTATCGCTTTAGACGTAAGGCTGCGCTTGGTTTCCCCATGTATGTCACTTCCCTGACACTGGCTGTTGCCTCGTTTTATTGCCAAATTCCTTAGCTTCTGAAAGTCCTCCTGCAATTCTTACCATTAATCTGCAGTATCCAGAATAATTCAATATTATTAGCAGATTTTGTCATGTTTCTAATGACCTCATCTCCTCAAAGGATCTGCTTGTGGAGATGCAGGTGACCTCTCCCAGCTGGATCACCCTGCTGGTTCTTTACAAGACAGCCACTAGCTTTGGAAAAAAGAAATTCACTTTAAGAGAGCTGTGTCGACTCTTACCCAATATGTCATATTTATCCATCTGTCCCCTAACGATGCCAGTTTCCTACTCCTTATGCCAAATTTTGTTCATTTGCAGAGAACAGATGTGTCGTTTATCAGCCTGGGGCTCCCTGGCTGCCTCCTGGGAAGCATTTTTGGTGTTGCAGAGTTGCCACCTTCCAGTCCTTACATTCCCTGCTGTACCCAGACCTTCGGGGAGGTTGAGTTGTCATCCAGCAGATGTGACATCCTCCCAGTCCCTGCTGCACTGCACAACAGGGCTTATGTAGGGGGGAAGGGGCTGGAGTCACCACAGACATTTCTAAGCTCCTGGGGATGGTCTTTATTTGAACCTGCAAAAGAAGTATCAGGAGATTCAAGGGGCTGCAGGCTTCCCTGCAAGCCAGGGGAGATGCTGGTGTCAGGGGTAGCAGCCGACCCAGCGTCTGACTCAAGTGACACATTGGCTAAATTCAGCCCCCACATCACCCGTGGGTGAATCATCTTCCAGTACCTCCTCAAGAGCATGCAGGAGCAGAGACCTTCTCCTCTGAGTCACCCAAAGCTGCTGCCTGGGGGACGCTGGACTGCATTCACAACACCCAGGGCTAAACTGGAAGGGAGGGGTTAGCAGGACGACGTGGTCTGAGCCCTCCCAGACCCAGAGAAGGTCCTGCACCGGCTGCCAAACAGGGCTCCTGTTCCCAGCTATGGGTGAGCACAAGGAGCACGTGGGGTGGCTGAAGCAGCCTCCTCACACCCGGGAGGACGGATGAGGGCTGAGGACGCATGCAGCACTCCGCAGGGCTGCCAGGAGCACGGAAGATGTTGCCTGGCTTTTTCTTCCTGGTGCATGCTCTGACCTGCCAGGGAAGTGTTTACGCCAGCGAGCAGAGAATTGCTGCCTCTGGTGAGAGGAAGGGCTGTGCTATGAGCTCCAGCCCAGAGATGACAGAGAAGAGCTCCTGGACCCTCCAAAGATGGAGAAGAGGGTGTGAGCAGAGCTTCTGGTGCAGAGATTCAGCCTGGGTCCTTGAAGGCCACTGCAGAGGCCTCCTGTGTCCCCTGTTCCCGCAGTCCGTAAGAGAGAGCCAAAAATCACTTCTGTGCAGCCATGGGTTGTTCTCCTCCTGACTGAGGACTATGTGTGCGGTGGCTCCCCCATGGTCCTTCCCCCCTTCTTGGGGGGTCCGTGGGCTGCATGAGCAGTGGGCACCCCCCGGGGCTGTGCATCCCAGCGGGGGGGCTTCCCGCAGCCGAAATGTGGAGTCTGGCATGCAAGTGGCGCAGTGTGTACTTCCCGATCCTCACCCGTCTGCCAGTCCCACCCCGCATCCCCCTCCCGTCCCGACGCAAGCGATGCTATGTGACAGCCATCTGTCACAGCCATCCAGTGGGCCACGGTGACTCACAGGCATTGCAGGCCACGGTTGTGGTATCGGGGCCAGTCTCTACGGTGCAGGCATCAAACATGGGTCCCAACGTGCATCAGGCACGAGGGATGTAAACAGTTGGGGATTGGAGCAACACCAGCTGCAGCGTGAGACGCAGATGGAGCTTGGCTTTGGCAGTGCAAATGCAGAAATCTGTCGCTGCTTCTTCAAACCTGAAACGAACTGCTGTGAATGGAGGGATGTCGCTAGTGTCTCATCATGACTGCAGAAAAAATATGAGCAGCCTGTGGCTGTGCGAAGCCATGCAGGGTGTCAGCAGCTCATTCAGTCTCCTTCCAGACTTATGCTTCAAAACTCCTGAAGCACTCCCCAAGAAGCCTCCTGAGTGGAGCTCCCACCCCACCTATGTTCTTCTCACCCCATGTTGGTGTTTGGGTGGTTTGGCCCAGGGGAAGTCAATATCCAGGGGAAGCTCAAATCCGAGGGCTCAGGTGGGTCCAGGGATCTTCCTGATGTCACTCTGGGCTCTGCTGAAGCCTCAGGTGAGGAAGGGGATACCCCATGGGGCACAGAACAGAGAACAGGGCTATGTTGGGCCATGTATGCACCTACCAAAAGGCCTCAGAGGAATTTGGAAGAGAAACAGGCCCAGAAAATTATGAGGAGGTGCTGGAGTCCTGGGTGGGCTCAGACCACAGACCCTCTCCGATCCCCAGCATAGCCCTGGGGCAGCTGCCTCTCCGAGGACAGAGCAATGGGAGGGATGTGATGGAATGGGATGGGAAGGAAGGACCTCTGCAATTCCTCTGGTGTGGCAGTGATTTTTTAAAAAAAGCACCACCACAAGCTAGATCCCTCCTTGGTCACCTCTCAGGAGACACTGAGCATGTGTTTTCCAGGCCTGAGGATTTAATAAGAGACATCTCTAACAGATGTTGCTGAACATCCTCCTTGGTTACTGACAGAGGGTAGAAGTACACTCAGTCTAATGTGCCACCAGCCTTGCATCCTGCTTCCTCCTGAATGCTGGACAGACAGATTTATTGAGAATCTCTCTCTTTTCTGCATTTTAATAACAATCTCATCATTTGCATCTGCCAGGACCGAGGTCTGCTGCTAGACCTCAAACACTGCTGTTCCCGGCAGATGCTCTTTCTCCTGATGCCTTTCGTGTCCTGCACTCCCTATGCTCTGAGATTTCCAGTCTTGGTTTCTGGGTGCCCTGGCTGTTTTCTCCCTAGGGAGGAAGCTCCATTAATGTCCATTCGGACCTGGGGGATCTGGCTGGGTTTCTTGGGCAGGAGAGTGGAGTGTGTGCGTACTCAATAAATCAGCAAATCTGGGACTCAGTGGGCTTACTGGGCAGGCGTTTGGCATGTGCTGTGCCAGGCTGGCACAGGAGGCTAAGCTCTGCAGCCCCATCCCAGCTCTCCTCCTGCACAGGAGCTGGAAGGAAGGGAGGTCACCAGGAGAAGCGTCTCTCTCCAGACATGCTCTCCTCCCTGCAGCAGGCACGCCGGCAGCCACATCCCCGCATCAGTTCCCACATTGGGGTAGGAGGCTGGCTCATGGTGTGGGGATGGGCAGGACCACACTGTGGCACCTCTCCCCCCTCACCCTGTGCCTCTGCATGGCTCCACCTCTGCGGTGGTCCCACTTTCAGAGCATCCTGCCTCCATCTGTCCCCCTTCCCTTTCAGGTGTGGCTGACCATGGCCTTCAGGGGATTCAGCCCGCAAGCAGGGTCGGGAGCAGATTTGGGTGATGGTGTGCGCTTAGGAAGGGGTGTGGAGGATTTGGGGGTGTAGGACTGGAGGCAGGGCGGTGCCCCGGGGGTTAGGAGGGCATGGGAAAACTGTCTGTCCTGGGCGGGGAGTGGGCAGGGGTGGCGGTGGCTGGTGACGGGGTGCGTGTGGGGTAACAGTCAGAACGTGTAAACGTGCTGTTTGCCACCGCAGCGGCCTCGGCCTCTGCTGCCGCGCTCCAACATGCTGCTCCCGGCGCCGCTGCCCTGCTCTGCACGCTTGTCACCACCGGCCCCTCCTGGGAAATCCAGCCCTCCATGGGCTGCACCCCAGGGGACTTCCCACACAACTGAAGACCTTCCAGCCTGGGAAGGCCTGGCGCGGCACAGGACCGTCGCCGGTGGTCTCCAACGCTGGGGCTGGTGGCCCTGGGCCTCCTTCCACTCCGTGCCCAGCCCCGCAGATCTCCCTCTGCCTGCTTGCCGGAGCCTGCCCGTGCCAGCGGCGGCGGCCGGGTGCCCCTGAGCTGCTTTGTCAGGGAGCCTCAGCGCCTCTTTGTCTGCTGCCTCCCAGACGACTTCTCAGGGGTGAGAGTGGAGCCTGGCCCTGCCGGCCAGGAAGGAGGCCAGGAACGTCCCCGGCAAGAGGCAGGAGCTGGGGAGAAACTCCCCGTGGGGAGACAGGCTCTGAGCGGCACAAGGACCCTGTTGAGGGATTAAACCTGCCGGGGCTGCCGCCGTCGGTGCCGGGCCTCTTGGCGGAGAGGTTGATGGGGGACTGTGCAAATAAAGGCAGGAGGGGTAATTAGTGCCCGCCAGCACTGCCGCCTGCAAGACAGGGCTTGTCGAGCAAACTCGACGGGATTGCAGATCTGGCTGGTGTAGGGAATGGTGGATGTAATGATTCCATCCGTGGTCCTGGCATCGCCGGGCAGAACGACGGAACAAGCGTGGGGTAAAAGCTGCTTGGGAGTATTTTAAGCAGATAGAAAAACTTGTCGCTCCTGGATCTTGGAAAGCTGCTTGTACTGACTAATCGCCTTTGGGAGGTTTCCAGAGGGGCCCAGCAGAAACCCTCTTCTGATCTGGGATCCTGTAGATTGGCTGCTGTGGGCAGCAGAGGAGGAGGAGGAGGGGGAAGAGGGCACTGGCAGTGGGGACTGGAGGTGCTGGTGTGGTGATGTGGTTTGCTGAGGCAGGCTTGATGGTTTTTCCTCTGGAATATGCATGTGTGGGATCAGAGGGACCAGGGGCAGGTGGTGGACATGGGAAGGACTCGGGCTGTGATGTGCAAAAGGCTGAGCAGGAGCTGCAGGAAGTGGGGACTGCCAGCAGGTACAGACAGGGCTGTGCCGGCATCTGAGGGCTGGGGATAAGCTGGGAAGTTTAGGGAAAAGCCAAAAGCTGGGATGTGTTCAGGGAAACCCTGCTAACAGCACTAGGCCAAAGAAGACCCTTCATTTTATCCAAGATAGACGGCAATTAGATTATCTCCCAATCCCCTGAGTGCCTCTGTGGGGAGGAGGTTTCTAATTCTTCAGGGCTCCAGTACGTGATGGACACAGGCAGAGCTCTGGAGGCTGAGTGAAGGCAGAGATAAAGCAGGAGTATTTGATAGCGCATGCAGCTGTCCATTAAATCAATTTCCCTGGAGGAGCTGGGGAGCCTCTACCACGTGGAGCATCTCTGTTGGGCTTGAGCGCCCTTTGCAGCTGCCATCTGCTGGCCTTGATGTTGGGCTGGGCGGTGGGAGGTGCTGCGAGGCTGTGGTAGTGCCCCAGGAGGGTGGAGGCACCTGCTGGGGGAATGCTGATGCTTGTGGCCCTCACTCTTGGTGACAATGTCAAGGTGTCCTGGAGCGGGGGAGGCACATCAGGGCTGGGCTGGAGCTTCTGCTGAATTCTTCAAGCCGAGACGATGGTTGTAGCTCCCGTGCTTAGGAAGAGGTGGCGGGTACTGTTCCTTACCCTCCGCAGGGACTGGGACTCCAGAAAGCCCATGGGTGTGGGCCTTGAGTTGTGGTGATGTTGAAGATGAAGGGACAAGTACAATTCTAGGTGCAGGTGAGGCTGCTGGAGCAGAGAGTTTTTTGCTAATGATTGACGGTGAAAAGCACTAATAAAATGTGCAGCCCTTCTGAGCGGGGAGGACGAGGAGGGACAGAAGTGGAAGAAGGTCGGCCACCACTTCCTGCTTGTGTGGTTTGGCCGAGGCCATGTGGTTTGCGGTACGGGTGCTGCGTTGAGGTTGGGGAACCGATCGTGTTGCCTGGGAGCCCTGTGCCTGCTGTAGCTGCCCTGCCCGTTCTGGAGAATTGAAGACAGGGCAGGAACATCCCAGCAATGGCATCCTTCCTGACTGGGCCATGTGGTGCTTTGCTGTTATACCATGAGTTGTCACATCTTCCTGCCTTGTGTGGGATCTTCAGCATCTTGTGGGGATGTGCTTAAAGTGAGCTCTGCAGTGGCTTCTACTTCATTAGAAATGCTTGCTGGACATGGTGGGGACCAACACAGGTCCTTCTCCATCTGCTTGGTCTGGGCAGGCCTTTCTCTACAGCAGTGGACGATGGAGTGGCCCTATATGGCTCACCTGAGCAAGGCAAGTACTCTGGAGATGTCTTCTCTGCCATGTTTGGACGTTAGACATGAGGAGAAATGCCACCAGGATGCAGTGGGGAGAGATGTGGTGAGGGATCTCCCTGCATGGGGACGCCTGTTCCCAGGGAGCAGCATGTTTGGGTACTGGGTTGGGGATCTGCCTGGGGACATCTTTGTCTCATGCCCGCCGGGACTGGTTGCTGGTGTTTTTGCTGGGAGAGCAGGGTCAGTGCTGCGGGGTGTGGGAACAGCCGGCCAGGAAGCTCTTGGGCGTGTGTCTTTCCTGTGAGAACCTCCCCAAACTGAGTCATCCTGCGCGATGCCGTGCCGTCTGCCCCGCGCTCCATCCTCCTGTGCCATGGGTGCAGCCGTGGGCTCCCTGCCTGACCCAGCTGTCCCCCATGGGCTGCAGGCTGGACCCTTCTTGGAAGGCCAGTGCTAGGTTTGGTTTTGGGTTTGGCTTTGGCATCCACTGAAAGCCAAGCTGCAAGATGTGTGAAACTGGGAAAATTTTGCACCTGGCAGAGTGAAAGAACTGAGTTTGATTATAACTCAGAGTGGCTCGAGTGTTAAACCCAGAAATCTCCTGGGGGGACCCCAAACACGTTTTATCTCCAGGTCAAGAAACTTGTTTCTAAAGTAAAGGATCTCCCCAGGTGTCCTCTGGGGACCTCTCTATAGAGTGAAGCATCTTGTTATGACAAAAGGTGGTGGCAGGTAGGATGTTGTCTGTAGGCAGGATGGGGTGAAGAGCCCCAGCTCTGTCCTTGGATCTTGGCCTCTGAACTGTGAATGCTCTGGGAGAGCTGCCGTCTGTCGCCTTCACTGGTGGGCAGCACAAAAGCTGTTTTACTGTGAGAATCCAGTGATGATCTGGTCCTTTGCCTTAATTTTCTTTTGATTTTCTTTTTTTCTTACAGTTGGCATAATAGAGTGAGACCAGCCTCAATACTGCAGCAGGGATCTTGGTGTGCACTGCCACGGCAGATAAATGTGTGAAAAACACTCACGTGCACAAAGAGGACGTGTGTCCATGTGCTGGCGGTGCCCAGCTGTTCTCTGAAACCAAGAGCTGCCCTGGGATGGTGACCCTGTGTGTCAGGCTTTTGCTTTGCAACCATATTATTTCAAATCTAGCAAAGCTTGTTGTGTGTATGAGCAGGCGGTGCCTCGGTACCTAGGCATCTGAGTGGCGGGTGGTGAGCATCAGTCTCCACGACGCGGGAGGTGAGCAAAGCATGGAAATGCCTGGCCTGTGACCGCACTGGGGGAGGGGTCTGGGGCACCCCTGGGAACTGCCCCGCCAGCGGCTGTGGCCCCTCCTGTGCTGGGGGAGTGGCTGCATGCACCGTGGCTGCTGCAGGGAGCCCGGCAGGGCTTGTCAAGTCCAGCGCTGAGATTAGGAAATGTCAGAGATGCAGTTTCCCAGGCAACCTTAATTTCGCCCCACTTGCAAGGGTGTTAAGATGCAATCAATAATTGCGTGGTCCCCACCGTCTGCCCTCTAAGAGCTCTGCTCCATTCCGGGCACCGGCTGGATCCTCTGGCCACCCCAGCCCTGGGGCTCGGCGTACTGTTCCCGCTTGCTTGGCTGTGCACCCCAAGGTCACAGTGCTCCTGGACACAGTTAGGAGTCACCTTCCCAGCTTTTCTGTGGCTCTCTACTGTAATAATCTGACCATTTTAGAAATGAATGGGTTTATGTTCTCAGCACCCTGTTGTGGGGAAGCTTCGCTCCTACAAAGAGGGATCCTTGAGATAATGGAGGAGTAAAGCCGGTGTGGCAAAACCCCACCAAACGTAGGGAGCTTGGAGACTGAAGCCTCTGATCTGAGCCGTTTGCTCTGGGTCTGAGCTAAGCCCAGCAAACCACATCTTGCCTGCATAGACCCCATCTAATTGTTGCTGAGTGTCTCTGCACCCCCCTGCAAGCAAAATACCCAGTTTTAGCAGTCTCAGCAGAGAGGTGTTATGATGCTCCACCATCCTCTGCTTTCTAGACCTCGAGGCATCTGAGTGGGGGAGCACTTTGTGAGCTTGCTGGAGCTTGTGTGTTCCTCCCTGAGAAGCCAGACCTGAGTGCTGAGGAAACACAGAGGGGAGTTTTCGTCTAGTTGGGAAGCACGACCAGGGTGTGCAGAGGAGTCTCTGAGCTGCTGAGCTGCTGTGCTGGTGCCCTGTCTTGTCTGAAGCTGCTCTGTGTTTATGGGGTGAGAGGGAGGGTTCAGGACTGGTGCCAGCAGCAAGCTGTGTCTATGTCTAGCAAAATGCGTCTAGGAGATGGGGTTCGTGGCAGGTTTGAATGCAGGCAGGCTGGGCTCAGGGCAGGAAGAATGAGAAGGCAACTCGTTTCTGAGCCCAGGAGGGTCCACAAACTGCGTTTCACAGCCCCGCAGCACTGTTGGAGCCATGAGAGCTCTTTGCAGAGGGTGAGCATCGGGCATGGCGCTGCCCATCTGCCCGCCTCGCAGGCGCTCACGTGTCAAGCCTGTGCGTTTGTGCGTGTCGGGACACCTGCCTGCATGCTCCTGCCTCCCTTGGCACTAGCGCTTGTGAGAATGAGCTGTCGCCAGCATGGGGCTGTGCTCTGCAGATGTCCTTGCAGAGGAGCGGAAGCCTCTTTGCAGCTTCTTGAGGCGTGGGTGCAGCCCCTGGCATCTCCAGCTGTTTGGAGCAGTGGGCACTGATCTGCCCTCGGGACGGAGCAGGGAAGCGCCCGCTTGTTGCAGGCTGAGCCCCTCTTTGCCATGGAGAGGAAAAGGGTGTTTAGAGAAGAGAGGGACCTCCTGCAGTGAATTTACTGTCACTGTCACTCATCTCCCTGCCCCGTGGGTGTCAGGTTGGGTCCTAGCAACCAAGCAGCTGCAAAAGTCACCAGTTACTTTAAGATTTCACTGGGGGGCTTTGCACCAGTGGTGGCAAAGGGCTGCAGCCCCCTGGGCTCAGCATTGCCCCTTGGTGTTCCCAGTGCCCAGTGGGGCCTGAGTGGTGCCATGTCTCCCTTGGATGATGGAGGCAAGAGCAGATTTCCCATCTCCCGCTGCAAAGCCAGGGACTGGCTGCTCCTGCAGCCCCATCCCGGCTTGCTGGCACCCTGCCCTGCCTGCAGAGCCAGTGGGAGGTTTTGTTCTTTCCCTCTCATCCGGCAGAGGCCGGTACCCTGAGCAGCCATCTGTTGTGCTGCTGCCTGGCCAAGGGATGAGAGTGTCTTCTGGCTTTCATGTTTGAGCCTGTGTTGTGCTTGCCTAGGGGGCTGTGAGCCCTGTGGCTGGCCAGGTTTGCTCCAGGGATGATGCTTTGCTGCTCATTCGTGTCCCGGTATGGAGGGGCTGGGCTTGGAGAGCTGCCCCGGCTCCCCGCTGCTGTGGCCACCCCAGGAGCTGGGAGCCGGGACGCATACGGAGGAGGTGGTGAGGAGTTGGAGAGCTGCGTTCCTCCCACAGCTCAGAGTGGTGTGAAGGCTCGGCCGTGCGGAGGTGTTTACAGCTCCAGTTCCTGTTCCCTTTTCCTGCTGGGTTTTGCCACTCGAGGCTATTGTCGGACCGTTTTGCACAGGAAGAAGTGTTTTGCTTTAAGCCGATTATGGGAGCTGGAGAGGAATGCTTGAACAGCCCTGGTCTCCAAGGCTGGCCAGGAGCAGGGACAGCATGGTGGTGAGGACAGAACCTGCTGCTGGGTGGGGTTAGGTAGCCACCACACCATGCTCAGGCCGTTTGATCTTGGAGCTCTACGTAGCTGCCATTGTAGTGGCAAAACCCATCTCACCGGCTGGGCCAGCCTGTGGTTTGCAGCCTGGTGGGCGAGCAGACCCCAGCAAAGGTGCTTGGGTGCACTTGGACCCTGCTGGAAATATTGCCTGGCCTTGTTTTGGGATCCAGGCTTTGGGGCTGGCTGTGGGATGTACAGCTCCAGGCTTGCCGGGGGCTGCAGCGTCATGCAATGGGCTGCTCCAGGTGGGAAGCTGTTGAGGGGCCAGAGCAGGCGTGTGGCTCCAGTGCTGGAGGGAATCAAGCTCTGGGACATGCCCCATATCCTGCTGCAGGATTGTCCCATTTTTGTTAGTAAGGGCAAACCTCAGGCTTTTTGTGCCAGCTCTTGGTCTTGCTTCCTGGTGGCTCCTGATCACATGGAGAAGCATTGTCTTGTTATTAGGGATGCAAGTAGGGATGCTGTGGGGGCATGGGAGGGACTGGAGAGGAAGCCATAGTTTGTTCTTGGCCCCTCTTAAGAAACATCTTCAAACGAGCCTGCAGGAGCCCTGGAAAATAATCAGTTAGTTCCCATCATGCCAGTGCCAGCTGATGCCCCTGTACTGGGGTCTGCACCCCTTCTCCACCTTGGGTGAGGAAATGTGGCTGCGTGCAGGGAGAGCATCTGCTGTGGGGTGGGGGACGGTGGGGATGGCACCGTCGGCAGCCCTGCACCGCAGTGGTAGCTTTGCCAGGGCGTCTGCGCAGGCCCTGGCAGTGCTGAGCCGATGGTAAGGGAGGAGGCTGGGCCGCCTTCTGCTCTCCTTGGCTCTGTCCCAGCTTTCGGGACAAAGGCTGGAGCATTTCCACGGCCGAGTGCTGGTGCCTGGAAAGCCGCCGGCTGCCAGCACCTGCTCAGCAGGGCTGCCACTCTAGCTGCTGCTAGCAGAGCTTGTGATGAGGTTTTAAGGGGCTTCAGCTGGTCCCTGAGCCTGCCCAAAAAGGCAGGGAGTGCTCTAACCCTTCTCCTACCCTTCTTCTCTTCCAGCTGGCTGTCCTGGAGGACTACGCAGATCCTTTTGATGCGGCACAGGTGGCTGGTAGCCAGGCAGGGCTGGAGAAGGTGACGGAGAACGATGGATACATGGAGCCTTATGAAGCCCAGAAGATGATGGCTGGTAAGGTGGAAAGCCCCTCTTTGCACCTCTGGACCCTGCTATGTGAATTTGGTGGCCACTGTACTCTGTTCCTTGCAGTCCCATAACAGCACTGGGTCCCCCAATCAAGGTGAACTTGGGTGATCACTGTGGTGGTGCACAGCCACTTTGCAGGCAAATTTTCACAGCTCTAGCCACGTGCGATGGGTCTGCCATAGCCAGAGCACTCATTGCTACCCAAGCAATAAAGGCACCTCGATATTTCTTCCTGCAATGCGGCCCCCTGGGACCACAGTGCCTGCTTTCTGGGCTGAGCCAGGAGAGACCTGATGTTCGAAGTGTCTGGTATAAAACTAAGATGGATGTGGGAGCTATTTAATTTGGTTAGGACCGGGCCAGAGTGTGCCGTTGTCTGCTGCAGCAGCAGGGTCACCAGTGGGCTGGAAGCAGGTGAGGTGAGAGCATGCCCTCCCGAAGGACGCAGTGCCTGCAGGGTGGTCATGCCGGCTTGCATGCTCCAGGCTCTGGCTCTGCTTTGCAGTTCTGTGGTTTTTCCTGGAACGAGTGCTTTCTGGAAAGCTCATGTGGCTTTTTGGACTAGACAGTCAAATTTCTTGGAAAAATCGGCAAGTGGCAAAGAGTCTGCTCATGTCTGTGGGAGAAACTTGTTTTGCTCGAGGGAAGGATGTTTTATTAAACTAGCCACGTTGGGTGTCCAGGGGAGAAACCCAACCTCTATCATTGCAGGGAATCAGTCTCTGGGATGCTCCGTCCCCATGGACCCCTCTTTGCAGGGCTATGTGAGAGTGGGGGTGTTGTACTGTGGGGAGTGGAGGCATCTTGGTGCTGCAGACTGCTAAGGACCCGGGGGCCCAGCAACTCCCCTGCTTCTGGCAGGTGCTTGCTGGAGGTCTGGGGGGTCTCCTCCATCGCTGATGCTCCCCATTCCACATCATCCTCGGGTGAAATTGAGCCCTTTCATTAGCAGGGCTTTGGCAACCGTGCCCAGATATGTTGGGCAAAAAACTTACAGTCTTTTCCCTCTTCTGCTGCTAGAGATCCGCCAGAAGGGCTTACGGGAGGCTCCTGCCCGGCCGCTGCCCCTCTATGACACTCCCTACGAGCCTGTCCTTGGAGGGCTGGACATGGAGGGTGACCGCCCAGCTTGCCCCAGGCCCAGGGAGTCCCGGCTGCCTGAGGACGACGAGCGGCCGCCCGAGGAGTACGACCAGCCCTGGGAGTGGAAGAAGGAGCGGATCTCCAAAGCCTTTGCAGGTGAGTGATAGGAGCAGCCGTGAAGGATGGATAGCAGCCACAGAGCAACTGATGAGTTGTGTTTTGAAAGGGGGAAGCTGGCTCCCTGGGGTTCCTTTGTCTTTTGGGGGTCAGTAGTGTTGGCCTTTGCATTTTCATGGCTTGGGGAGCACTCATGCACTTGCAGAAGCTGTTTCTCTTCAGCGGGGAGCCAGGCTGCATGGAGGAGTGGATGGAGCTGCATTGACAGCCTATCTAGTGCCCATCTCTTGTTTCTTCCTCCCTCTGACTGATCATAGCCTCCTGTGCAAGTTAACCCCCCCAGCCTCGAATTTCCGGGGGGAGCCTTGACCCTGGGCTCAAGCAGATCTCTCCTTCCTTGGGACAGGATGACAGCTGGGTGCTCCCCCAGGAGCCTTTGGCCAGGCGATCGTCCTGACCTATTTATCTGTGCTGTGGGATCGATTGTGTTTGTGTTTTTTAATGAGGAAATCCATGCTGCGCATTAGCGCTGGCTCTTCCACTAGTGCTGGCTAATTGCCACGCTCTTATATAGGATGCATTTTAATTGCAGCATTGTGCGTCTGCGCTGCAGCTGGCATGCGAGGTGCTCAAGCCGGTGGTTGTCAGCACTGCGCGGAGATGCTGGTGGAGAGAGACGTGGAGATTCAGGCTTGGCAGTGGTTCACCTTTTGGGTTTGGGCTCTGTGAGCTGGAGATGCGTGTGCTGGGCTAGACGCCACGGAGTCTTAGTGCCTGGGGTTACACTTGTGCTTCTGGGACTCGGCTGGGCGCAGGGGCCAGCACCCATGGCGGGCTGTGTTGCGGGTTCGGCTCGGGCTCCATCATGAAACGCAGCATGCTGCAGGGCTGGGTTTGTGCTGAAATGTCTGTGCTGAAGGATCTGGGCAGATCTGCCACCTTGCTCCGTGTTCCTGGTTGGAGGTGGCGTGTTCACAGGTCTGGCTCACATGTGCTCCCTAGAGTGCTTCAAGCTCACTCCCGAGTCTTGAGGGAGTCAGGTTGCCTTGTCCTGGGCCACGTTCTGACCTGCTGTGGCTTGCAGGGCGTTTCTCCCCTCCTGTAATGCTGGAACCTCTCTGCTGACCCATTCCCCCCTGGGGGGCCTGTGAGAGCCCTGCTGACAGGCAGCTGGTACTGGCATGAGTTGACAACCTGCTGGTCCTGGCAGGGGAATGTGGGGCCCGTGGTGGGGCTGGGAAGCACCCAGGGCAAGACAGAGAGCAATGGGATGCTCAGCCAGGGTTGTGCACGTGGGACTGGGGTGATCGCACGCTCCCCCCCACCCCAGAGAGGGTCAGCTGGGAAGGCTGATGGAGGAGCAGGGTCTCTCCATCAGGATGTACCCTAGGTCAGGCCTGTCTCTGCTTGGTGCTGGGGGGGGACGAGTTGGCCAAGCTGGTGTAGGGGTCCTGGGAATTTAGTCCTCAGGTCTTTCACCCCACAGCTGTTCTCCTTCTCCATGGGCCTGCTGTTGCTGATGGTTTTTTCTAAGCCCTCTCTTTCTCTCTTTTTCTTTCTCTTTCTCTCTCTTTCCCTTGCA
>NW_020799112.1:84783-101182 GCF_003259725.1 Athene cunicularia | reverse complement strand
CCCCCATCCAGTTGAAATCAAGGTCATTAAAGACCTGCCATGGCCACCGCCGGTGGGACAGCTTGACAGCGGTGAAAGCCCCCCGGACGGTGAGGCCGGTGCCTCCGTCCCTCCGCACTACGGCCAGCCCAGCTACGAAGACGCCAACGGTGGGTCTTGCGTGACAGTGGGGTGTCCATGGGGGCTGTGGCCAGTGCTCACTGTGACCCTGCCTCGCTGCCCCGCCAGCACCGAGATGCTGCAACGCCTCAGAGCTTGCCTGGACCTGGCAGGGCTCTGCCAGCGGGCGCTGCCGGACATCCACCCTACTCCACCTTCCCCCGGCTCCTCTGGCCCATTCAGTTGTTCTGTGCCGGACACCAGATGTTTGTCCTTGCCTCTTCTGCATCTTCTCTAGCTCCACAATGCCTCTTTGCAATGCAGCAGATGAGCTGCACCAGCAGATTATTCGGTGGTAGAGTTACTACCTTCTCTTTTGTTCTCTCCTCTTTGCCTCCAAACACCCAATGTTTGATGGCTGCTTTTAACAACTGCTCTGAGCATTTAGCTGATGTTGTCTCACGACTCTTAATACCCAGGTCCCTTACAGGTGTGGTAGCAGCTAATTCAGATCCCACTGCTGAAGTTGGGGTTGTTTTTCCATGTGCACCTTGCTCTGTCATTTAGCACTGCTCCATTTCCTCAGCTATTTTATTACCTTGCTGCTCAGTGGCTGGAGGTCCCTCTGGATTCTTTGCTCTAGTTTTTGCTATCCTGAACAGCTAAATCTCCCAGGTACGCTTCGTCATCTCAGGTTTGCCTTGTTGTGAAGCCTTTTTTGTGTGTCTGTGCTGAGCAGCAGAACCCCCATGTAAATCCCCCTTGGAGTCTGCTGGCAGTCTCACTTACAAAAGCCAAATATCGCTGCTGCTCTTTTAACTCATTACTAGCATTTTAGGGACCTTGCTCTTATGCTGTACGGGTTAGGGTTTTGACAAGAGCATTAGGTGGGAGGGGTTGTCAAAAGCCATACAGGCTTTCAGGGTTGGGCTGCTGCTCTCGTGGAAAACTGGGATGGATCTGTGAGACATGACTTTTTCTCGACAAAGCAGTGGCTGTTCCCCGGCGTGCCATGCCTGCCCGTGCGTCACTAATGCTGTTGCTGGTAGACACTGTGACGTGCTGGGTGCAGATGTCTGATTTCCTTATCTGCAGTTAACCCGGATCCCTGCAGAGCTTCATAAAGGAAAAAAAATATGGTATTTGCTTCCTCCCAGGTGGGTTTGAGCACGAGGTTGCACAACAGCTGATTTCGCTGCTGATTGTAGGGGCACTCCAGAGTGATGCAGCTGCTCTGCCGGAGCCACGTCGGGGTACTGTCCCAGACCCATAGGGATGCTTCAGCCTGAGCTCAGTCTCGAAAAAGAAAGGTCTTGGCATGGGGGAACTTCCCGATCCTCTTCCTACAATGAATGCAGGTGTCAAGAAAAATTAATTTCTTTGCTATGCAGCCTCTACTCTTCCCCCATCATTTATAATATCCCTGCAGTCGCTCTGACATGCATCCTACTCCTGATGAACACATCAGTTTGTCATTTTTCCTGGTTTTAGCAACACAGAGTCTCTTTTTTTCCTGACTTGCATTGTTGTGCTAAGTTTATCTTTCCAGAGTTTTGTCTCATTTTCTACTTCTCCTGTCTGGGGATGACTTGAACTTCTTGAAGGATGTCTTCTTACTCCTAGGGGCTTGTTTTTAATATCCTGTTTAATCATGCACATGACTCTACCTCTCTGTGACAGGTGCAATGCATTTCTTCTGAGCCTCTAACACGATGACTTTGTGCCGCCAGCAAACACTTCATTGTTTTGATTGTCTGGCTTTTTAACAATTGCCCAGATTTTTTAAGGTGATGAGTTGAAATTGAAGCCTGGATGTTATGTACAGGGGTGAGCCTCGCTGGTGAAAAGTGAAACCACTGCAGAGACATGGCTTGTCAGGCCTTAATGCTGAGCACCTCCTCCACAAGCTCCTTCCCGGGGCCTTTAAAGCCATGCTAAGCTGCAGAGGATTTTGGATGTGTTTCATTTCAACTGCCTCCCTCTCTTCTCAGTGCTGGCAGGGGCTGGAGACCTGGTTGCCTGTGTAGGGCTCAGACAAAGTGTCCCTCAAATAGCTGCCTTAGAGGATACCCTGCTAGAGAGAAAAACATCCCTCTCTGGGTAGTTTTTGCCTCTGTGCTGCAGCAATGGCCTCAGCATCGGCCTGCTTTTGCTTCCCCCTCCAGCACCCGGGAAGCATGGGGAGGGGTGAAGCTGCCCAGTTGGGGGCATCCCACTTGTCCTGGGAGCCGTGGTGCCTGTGCTCAGCTACCTCTGGGGTGTCTGTGCCTCCACGGCACCAGCCACCAGCAGCCTCATGTCAAGGCAGCTCTGCCTGATCGATAACTAATTTGTGTGAGGGGGCTTGCATTGCAGGGGAGCAATAATGAACTCTCTGGAGGCGGGAGAAACAATATCGTTAATGCTGAAATCATCCTGCAAGGAAATAACAGTCGGCGGGAGGCTGGGTCCCCAGGGCACGTCTGGGTTAATGCCCTGCCGCTCGCGGGGCAGCATGCACCGGGCTGCTGTGCTCTGTCATCGCATGGGGGCCTGTGGTTGGGCTGGTGCCGGGTAGATGGTTGTATTGGGGAGGCACCTCACAGTCAAAATGTCCCCTTCCCACCTCAGAAAATTATTTTTTTCACCCCAGGAGGTTTACTTGTGCCAGCAGAAATGCGTCCATCCTTTCCAAACTGACTGCTCCCTTTAGCTCTACCCCTTCCTCTTCTTTTTTTTTAATTTAATTTTTATTTCAAGATTAGGGAGTCTGTCCTTACTGCTTCTAACTTTATGCCACAACCATTGAATCTCTGGTTGCATTAGCAAAACCTCTCTGAGCCTTTGAAACTGCCCTAGAAAGTATTTCCAGGAGCTCAGGTGCTGTAGGAACCTCAGTCCTGGTGTGGTAGGCATCCAGCCTCATCTATCCTGGGACACTGCAGTGAGCAGCAGCCCAAGAGCTGCCCTGCCCGTACTTAGAGCAGGGGAATGGGGCAGTGCGGGGGGACCCAGCACGATGTGATGTGGCTCTGGATTTTTCTGCGGGCTCCCTCCGCAGATGTGGAGCTGGGAGCCCAGCCTGTCCGGCTGTCCCCGCCACTGGCTGTGACACGTGTCTGTCCTGCAGGTCCATCAGAGGGGTTGGGGTATGGCCACACCTCACCCTGCAGGGAGGAGAAGGCCAGGGCTGCCCTCAGGCATGGCTCCAGCAGCCTCAAGAGCACGAAGATGCTGATTGCTGAACCTGGCCCCTTCGTCGGGGAGAGGATTGACCCTGCCCTGCCCCTGGAGAGCCAGTGGTGAGTTCTGCCTGCCCCGAGCAGCTGCCCAACCCCTCTGCCTGCTCCAGGATCCCTGTGGCCACACCACAGGGAGCCCTGGCACAGACCTGCTTCTTTCTTTCTTCCCTGACACACATTTCTGCCTGCTTGTTCCTGGCACCCATCTCACAGTCACAGTGTCCCCATGTGCCCTCTGCACTGCCCTGAGCTGCCCAGTGGCAGGCCTGCCCCTTGTCCCCCAACCCTGGTGGTGCCACCCGCATCTCTCTCCCTGAACATGGGTGCTGTTCCCGTGGAGGTGCTGGGGGGGATGGCCCCAGGGCAGAGTCCTTCCCGGGGTGTCTGGCGACTGCCCGGCACAGCCGGTCCCTCTCCTGCCTCTCCAGCTGGTACCATGGGGCCATCAGCCGGACAGACGCGGAGACGCTGCTGAGGCTGTGCAAGGAGGCCAGCTACTTGGTGCGCAACAGCGAGACCAGCAAGAATGACTTCTCCCTCTCCTTGAAGTGAGTGAGCGGGACAGGGACGGGGGGCGGTGCTGTGGGTGACCCCTCATGGGTGGGTGCCCCATGTGAACATGCCGATGGGGTAACTGAGACAACCATGGGGTGGTCAGAAATGGCTGGAATACGAAGTCTGCTCTTCTTTATGGTGTGACACAGGCTTCAGGTTTGGTGTCTGGCAAAAGTATCTCTCAGGGAGGCTTGTGGATCTGGAGGCACACTGTTCTTCCCTTGGCAGTGCTAGTAATCCTTCATACAGATAAAATGATGTGCCTCACTGCTCACTTGTACGGGTCTGGTTACAGCTTTCAGCTCTGGCTTCTTGTTACCCTATTTTTTGTAGTTTCATGGGAATAAAAAGTTGGTGTGACCCTGTTGTTGATGGCAACACAGGTACCCATCGCAGCCTCCCTAGCTCATGTAATCATTGAAGCCATTGCTCAGCCCCACTGTAGAGGGCATTGTGCTGCTTTGGTTTCCCAGCAGGGAAGCCTCACCGCCACAACATGGCTTGGTTTCTGCTTGTTTTTTGCGGGGGGATCTTTGCACCTTCCCCAAGTTTTCCAGATTCCCTGAGTGCCAGAACTGCATGAAGCATCACTGCCCGTGTCCTGCTGGGGAGGAGCTGCCCATAGCTCCTCATCCAGCTCTTTTAAAGAGCTCTAATCAAAGCTGTTACTGTCCTGAAGATGATGATGGGTTAGCAAATACCTTGCCCTTCTGCTGGATGACTATATTAGGTCTATTCCTAGCGGATGTGAAAAAAGTATTTATTGAGCACTTCAGTTTTCTCCGCCCAACAACAGGCCATGTATCCCTATGCTTTCCTCAATATACTTTTAAGTTTTCCCAGTGGTCTCTGTACCTGCATTGCTCCCTGGTGGTTTCGGCCTCCCCTTTTTATTTCTCACAATTGTGAATTAGATTACCTTTCTATATTTTTTTTCCATTTTTTTGCTGCCTTCAGCACCAAACCAGGGCAGAAGTTTAGCTGAAAATATTCTTTCTTCCTTGTGTACTTGTAGCTTTCAGATCAGACAATAAGCCTTTCTGGAAAAGCTCCCTCCTTTCCTTTTTTTTTTTTTTGTTAGAATTTTTACTGAAATTTTTCCTCAATATTTTTTTCCTTGCCCTGGCTTGCAAGCAGTTTTGAAGTGACAGCTTCTGCTGGTTGGTGAGTCATATTCAAGGCTGCAAGAGGTCCTCTCAGCCATCGTCTCGTGGGTGGCATTAGCCAGCGTGTTATTAGAGAGCCTGGGAGGTGGCTTTGGGGTAGTTGATGGGGCTTCCTCCCTCGCCAGCATGAGTGCCCCTTTCCATCACCTCCCTAGAAGCCAGTCACCCATTTCTTTGAGGTGTTTTCCTTAGTTCTTGCTGCCTGTCCTTAGCCTCATGGCAAAAATGGCCAAATCCTCTTCTCAAATGGCATATGTGGCTAGGACATGGCCTTGCAGCAGCATGACGCTTCCCCAGAGGAGACTGTGGCCCATCCAGGAGCTGCTCAGGCATTGCCTGTGCACTAGCTCTGCTTGCATAGAGCCCGCAGCCTTGGGAGCGTGATTTTAACTCCACTGCCTTTCTCTGTAGAGCCTTTTCAAAGAAAGTCCCTTGGGATGCTTTTTATATAGCTGTAAGCTGGCTGGCTGTGTCACTTTTTTTTTTTTCCCAACTTTTTTTTTCTTTTTCCTTGAGAAAGGAGGCACAGCTGAGGACATGGTCTGAAAGAGAGCTCTGGTGCTGACCTAATGCCCTTTTGTGCTGCTTTAAAGGAAACTATGCACAAGAGAGAAGCAGGAGCGGCTGTACCAGTAGCGTGTCAGGTAGCCGGCAGGATTTAACCCTGCCGTGACAGTCCTGGCTGATCTAGGCTAGGCAGCCCCATGCTGCCTGTCATGGACAGGGTTGTAGTGTTAATGCCTCAACTGCTCAGAGAATGAGTCCTTCCTGGCTCGCACCTCCATGAGAGTGACTGAGGCCACGCTGCAAAGGTTTGGGTCCTTCCTCTCATCTGTAAGGTGTCAGCAGGAGCAGCACCTGCCCCTTCTCCCACCACTGCTGCTGGCTGCAAGGCTGTCGGGTTTGCAGTACGCTCCCTTAGGCATTGTCCCGGGGATCTCATCTCATTCACATCCCTGAGCTTGTGACAAAGTCCCATGGAGTGATTTGAACAAAGCACAACCAGCCTCACCTCTCTGTGGACCTGTGTGGCAGTGGTCTGGCACCGATCCTGCCCCGGGTTCCTGCACATCTCTCCCCTGCCAGCACCAGGCAAGGGCTGGGTCCACCCGCAGACAGGGTGCAGCGCCGAGGGCGGCACCTGTGGGCAGCTCTGCGTGTTAGCGGTGCGACCGTGTGTGTGTGCGCGCGTGTGCGCAGGATAAACCCACGCACCTTCACAGGGGCCATGCATGGTGCAGCCCCTGCAGCTCTTCCCTGTGCCCCACCGCCGGGATGCAGGATGCGGCCAGCTATCACTTTGCCGTGGCCCTTGGTGGGGGGCTGCAGCTCTCCCCGCTGCCTTCCCCGGCGCGGCTGACTCCTTGCCTCTCGGCGCTAAATGGATTGCAAACCCATTCTGCTAATGCAGCCGGGCTGTCCGTTATGGGCACTGTCTCCAGCCGGGGGGATGGGACTAGCCTGTGCAGCACTGAAAGTGGTTCAGCATTGCTGATGAGGTCCTGTCTGCTTTTAAGTCATCAATATTTTGCCCTAATGTGCATTCCAGACGCTGCAGACAGGCTATGGCTCTCCTCAGAGACGCAAATTAATAGCAACAGGGCCATTAGCCCGTCACTTGGAATCAGTGCTCATGGCAGGATCTGCCTGTGCAGCCTGGCGTGGCTCAGTGCCTGTGCTGTGCCGGGAAGCGGCCTCGCTACGCAGAGCAGGTTTTATGGACCCCGCAGTGTTGGTGGGGGGAGGGTGGGCGGGGGTAATGCACTGTGGGATGAAGGAGAAAATCCTGCTTTGCCACAGTGACACTGGAGATACATGAGCTGAAATTCTCCCATGTGAGCCAGGGTCGTTGCAAAAGGGCTTTGCCACATGCAAGAGGTGAAAGCTGATGTCCCGACATCACCTTGCAGCAAGAGCTGCGGCTGTTCCTGCCCAGGCTCTGCCTTCTCTGCCCTGCCTGCATGCACTTACCTCAGCCTCGCACCGTCCTTGTTCCCGGGTGGACACCTCACATGTCACTGTGTGGCTGTGCTCCCCGGGGGGGACACAGTGCAGCATGGCTGGCCATGTCCCTCCCCTGTGCCGTGGGCTTCATCTGGAGTTGGCCAGGAACGGGATGGTGTGGGCAGGGCCATGGCTGGGCACAGGAGTCAGCAGCGCCTCCCCCAGCTGCAGGGGCAGGCTGCATGTCTTGGAGAGGTCAGGATCTGATGGAAGGCTCAGGCCAGCTGCACCTCCTAACTCTGCCTCAATCTCTCCTTGCAGGAGCAGCCAGGGCTTCATGCACATGAAACTGTCCCGGACCCAAGAGAACAAGTATGTGCTGGGTCAGCACAGCCCGCCCTTCGACAGCGTGCCAGAGATCATTCATCACTATGCCAGCCGCAAGCTGCCCATCAAGGGGGCTGAGCACATGTCCTTGCTTTACCCGGTGGCTATCCGTACCCTATAGTACTCACCCTCCGTGAGCCAGGCTCGAGGCTGGGTGCACCCGAAACTGGCCCGTCCACAGGGCCGAGCATTGCTGTGCTGAGGACGGGCTCCGGACCAGCAGCCCATAAGCAGCTCATTGGGCGTGGCTGGTGCTGCTGGGGATTGCTGCAGCTGCACCCCTCGTCCCGCTCTCTCGGGGGGCTCCTGGGTGCTGGTTTGCCCACTGAGATGGCACCGGGAGGACCCCCTGTGTGAGGAGCTGAGCGGGGCTTGCCAGCTGTCCCCTGCCCTCGCCTGCCTCTGGGCAGAGCTCGGGTTGCAAGGGCTGGAACTGGGGCCTGGGAGAGGCTGGGGAGGGGGGCGATGTGTGGGGAAAAGGGGGAGAAATCATCCAGTAGCAGGCCTGAGGTGCCTCCCAACAGGGGCCTGGCTCTGCCCATGGGAGACAAAATGGCTGTGCCCAAGGTGAGGTGGCTGGCAGGGCACGAGCAGGGGCCTGCCAGGGGCTAGCGAGGCACAGGGGTCAGGCAGGCCGGTGCTGGCCCCCACCCACCCACACGGGTGCTTGGTACTTGCCACCATCCTTTGCCAAATGTAAATAGTGACCGGTCTTGGCTGCGTGTGCAGCACCACTGCCCAATAAAGCAGTGCATGGTCTCCTGCTGCTCCATGGGGACCGCATGCCCGCATCCCGCCACCTTGATTGGGGCATTGGTGTGACAAAATGGCGGGGAGGGGGATTTTATTACACAAAAGCTCTAAGCGAATTGATTTTTATTTTGCTCTTGCATACACTGAGAGCCCTGTGCCTGAATGGTCCAGCCAGCTCACTCGACTGAGACACAGGGGACAAGGGGCACTGGTGGTCACATCCTTGCTAATGTCTTTGGAACCCTTCGTGGGCAGTGATGAGCTGATTTGGTCAAGCCTGTTATTCCCTATAGAAGGGGGTGTTCTTTGGGATCTTTTGCCTCCTGTTTTCCTTCATCCTCTGTAAGTCTTAGGCAAAGTCCCTGAATTTCACAGACCTCCTGTTTTCCTCCTCTGGGTATTTACTGGCTCCAGTCTTGTCCATCTTTTGGACTCCTTGTCTTTGGGCAGCTTGCTCCTTCTCTTCTTTTGGCTGAAGCTACAGCTGATGCTCTGTAGCATTTAATGCATACCTTGCCTTTTAACCGTGTTCCTGGTCTTGCTGCTGTATCCACGCCTGTACGTTTCCTCCATCCATGCTTCAAAGCCTAGTCTTGCAGTTACTCTCCTGCAGTGTGTTCCCTTTCCCCTCCGCTCCCTGTGTGCCCTCACTGTGCTCAGCAGAGGGGATGGTGGCAGCAAATGCGCGGCTGGACCAGCAAAACCTTTTGCATCAGCAGAGTAAAGCACTTAGGGCATTGGTGGGATGTGTTAGCAGTGTCTTGATGAAGGCTTTGTGAAAAAGCATCATCCTCCGCATCACCTGCTCCCAGGAAGGAGCAGGTCCTGCTGGTTTGTGGGGGGAGGCAGGTGATTGATGAGACCGTGGGGACCTTGCATGGGTGAACGCTGCAGCCACAGCAGAAACCCAGCTCTACCATCCAGGGCTCTGGTGTTCTCCAGACGATCTGTAGCTGTCCTGGCTGCTCATCGTGGCTTTGAGCTGCTGTGGGGACCATTGGGCACAGCTGGTGTGGTCCCTGAGTGCATGCTGCAGTTGGGAGCCTGCAGAAACTGGTGGTTTGTTCCAGGATGCCTCAACCTCTGCCGCTCCTTAAAAGGCAGCAGTTTATGCTGGTCGGGTGCCCGGTGCCTTCTTACAGGCCTGCTTGGCTGCTGGCAGCTCCCTGGCTGCCTCTCACTCTCCATCCCAGGGAGGCATCTTGTCCGTGGATGGAGATGGCTCCAGCTGAAGGTTTTTTCTCCCCGCAGTGCCATACCGGAGCCTGCAGAGAGGGCTGGAGAGGCAGAAATCTGCAGAGATGCTCTTGGATGCCCTTGCTGCATTTAAAAGGTTTCAAGGCCCCTTAGCAGCCCTGTTGTGCTCTGATGGCACCAGCACAGAGCTCATCCCTGGGGTTACTCTGCTGTCTCCGTGGCCATGGCTGGGAAAGCAGAGGCTTCTTGGGTCGTGCAGCTGAGGAATGAAGGCAGAGAGAGGCTCCCCACGTATTGTGTTTTTCTTGAGAAACTTTGGTAGGGAGCAAACTGCCTGGCAGCCAGTGTACTGTATCAGTAAGCTCACAGCCTTATGGTGAAAATCCTGCCCAAGCAGCCTGGCTGAATCTTGGGGACATCCTGGCCGAGCACTAAGATATGTGAGACCTGTGTGCATTGCACCAGCTCCCCAGAAACAGTCATGGACCAGCAGAACTGCTCTGGAGCTGGCTTTGTGCTTCAGCTAAGCAGCTCTCAATCCTCCCTGTGGCAATTACATCCCTTCTCAGACCTCTGTTCTTCAGGCTGAAGATGCCCAGCTCCTCAAGCATCTCCTTGTACAACATGTTCTCCCGCCCTGGCCATCCTAGTGACCTTCTGCAGGACTCTCTCCTTGTACTTGGGGTTCAGAATTGGACACAGTATCCTGATGTGGCCTCACCAGTGCCAAATAAAGGGAAATAACCACTTCCTTTCACCTGGCTATGCTCATATGGTAACTTGAGTTGGAAGGGACCTCAGGAGGTCTGTAGTGCATCCTCCTGCTCCAAGCAGTGTTAGTGTTGACCAGAGTCAGGAATGGCTTATTTTGGAGCGAAGCAGAACTGCCCTAAGCCTAGCTACATTTTTTTCTCCCCCTCTTCATAGCACTACCAGGAGGGACTGGACACCAGGGATAAAGCATAGTATTACCAGGAGAGGCTGGTCATTAGGGATAGAAGACTGAAAATTCACTGCAAACTGAGGGCATGCAACCTCCAGCTCCATGTGGGCCCTCGTGATAGAGAAGGTCCAACAAGAAAGATGCAGTGACAGGGTACAGAATGCAGAACCATAGCAAAGAGCCAGCCCACAGTTTGGCATTGGGTCAGGGGATGGACCTAATCTCAAATGGGGCAGATCCAAGCAAGTTCTGGGTCCTGTTTGGACCCAGGGGGTCTTTATTTTGGGATTCCCACAAAAAGCATATGACTCAGTCTGGTTGGTGCATTTCATCCTCTGTGATGGGAGCTGATCAGGAGCTCCCCAGAAAATTTGAATTGAAACTCTCTTGCAAGGGTATTTTAGTGCTACCTTTGCATTCCCATGACTGAAGTGAGTGTTGTTTGGGATTGAGGTGGGTGGGTGCAGCCATGTGACAAGGCTAGAGAGGTGATGGGGGATCACCATTCATGAGGATGCTAATCCCCAGGATGGACAAGGGCCTGAGCAACCTGATGTGGCTTTGAGGTTAACCCTGATGGGAGCATGAAGGTTGACGAGAGACCTTTGTAGAAATTCCCAATCCACTTGTCCCGGCAATCCCCCGTGTCCTCCCAGCTGCCTCTGTTGTCTGTCCCTCCTCCCTGCAAGTGAAACAGCTCTGTCATTCATTGCCTGATCTCTAGTCCCTTGCTAAGCCCTCCATAATCACTGAGCTGTTTTAGCATTCTGCGGGCCCTGATAATGAAGGAAGTTTGTTTCATAATTGGATTAGCACTGCTGGGAACATGCTCTTGCATGGTGGTCAGGGCTGAGCCGGTGCGGCCCCCGAGTCCCCTGCTGCTCTGCCTGATTGTGGGCCAGCTTGGGGCTGTGCTTATTCCCGCACAGGACTTCACTGGCCAAAAGATGTAGTCTTGCAGGAGGAAGGCAACCAAGAGGGGTGAAAGGCTGATGCAGGGCAGAATTTGAGCTTTCCCTCCTTGGAAGCTGGGGTGTGTTTGCAGAAACTGTCACAGTCCCTAAGTCTCTCACCTGCTGGAAATTAAGCACTTTGGTTAGCATCAAGCTCCACATCAGCCTTATCACCTGCCCCAGCACAAGCCATTAAGGCTCCTGAACACCTCAGAGGCTGGAGAGCATCACCAGTGACTGATCCTTGTGGGACTGGGTAAAACCCTCAGATGTGTTGTGGGGTGTGGTCCCATCATCCGTGGGATTCCTGCCCTTCTGGCCTGGAGGAGTTCCCTTAAACCCAAGCGTAGTGATTAGTTTAAAACCCCAGCCCTAGCAGTGATGCATAAGTTGCTTGGATATCACAGAAAACACAGTGCCCTGTGTTCTGTCTCAAACCACAGCAATCTGCAGAAGGATCAAATAACCCAATAGCTCAGCTGCCAAAGTTTATAGCAAAGGAGAAAAATTTGTTCCCAATCCCTGCAGGCTACCAGCAAAACGTGCAGTGTAGCACATACATAGCACACACATAAATGTGGCACACGTATGGCCCAGCTGATTGCCTCCTTTCAGATCTCAGAAAGACTAATGTATCTGACACAAGGGGCAAGTTCAGCTCCTAACTCAGAGACCACCCTTTGGTATGCTTCCCCAGCATCCTCAAGCCAGTTACTTGCTCCTGGTACTCTGTTGGAAGATTGTCCCAAAACATCTATGCTTGGATGCTTCCACCTAATTTTCAGTCTACTTGTGAGCAGTTCTCTCCTTCTCCTTGCAAAATTTTGGAGGCATGTCTCCAAAACAGCATGCTTGGGCAGATCTTCCAGGGGAGATCTTCCCGGTGCCTTGCTAGTGATGTGGCTGTGTCGCTTCTGAAAGCACATCCCAGGCATGACAGCTGCACACTCCCAGCCCTGCACTGCTTGCTATTAACAGTGGCAGGGTAATTCCAAGACTGAGGTGGAGGAACAGTGCTAGAAGCAGCTCCTTGCTCAGAGACATCCCTTTTGATACAACCCACCATTTGCTTGATTAGCTGGTTCCTCCTCTGCTATGTCCATACCCATGACTTCCAGCATTGGAAACTGGGTCATACTGGGTGCCAATCAAACTTTTTCCTTATATCTAGGCAGGCTAAATGCACTGCATCGCCTTGTCTAAGGTAATTATCAAAGAAAAATCATTACGTTACATTCAGACAATGTATCCGTGATAAATTCGGTTTCCATTTGCCTTCATATCTTGAAGCTGGGTTTCCTTAAAAAAAAAAAAAACCTCAGAAAGGTGTGAAAGTCTAGATATGTTTTAATCCCTCTTTTCCTTTTTCTGGATGTTGGAGGCATATTTGCTGCATTTGTTTGCTATTTGAGCCATATTCAGGTTATCCTAAACCTGATCCTTCCTTCACAGTGAAGTGACCTTGCTTCTTTCCTCCCTGATCTCACGCAGCACCTCCTGCCTGACCCTCATCTCCTGCATCCGGAGTGTGTCCTCATCTGGTGGTCATGCCTCAGGCATTCTCTGTCCTTTGCATCTTGCTCAGCTTGATGACCTGTGCAGCTAGAAGTCTTTCTCTTAATTTCCAGGATAAATATATGCATGCTGAATTTTTCTTACTAAGTGGCAGAACATAGCAAGTCCCGATCTGTCTGTGCCTGCGTGGGACGGACAGGCTCTGCACGTGTGTGTCCTGTCTCCCTGTTCCTGTGTGGGGTGGCCTTGCTGCGCATGTGCAGTGTGCTGGGATTCACTGTCCACATGCAGCATTACAGCCTCTCTGCGCATGCACAGCGTGCCCTGATTTACTGCATGCACTAAGAGTTGCCTCTGCAAATTCACAGCACGTCGGGTTTAAGTGTGCTCTCTCTGACTGTGCAGTGTCCTGATTTACAGGGAGGGCTTTTGCATCTCTTTGTCTGTGTACAGCACCTTGAGTCACTGCCCCTCTCCCAGTCTGCCTGGTTTGCCCCTTGTGCATGTGGCAGTCCTGGATTTACTGGATGTGCAGTGGGTGGGCACTGCATGCAGCGTGGGGCAGCCTCCGTGTGCTCCTAAATTTATTACATGTGCATTTGCTGCTTTCCTACAGGGATGCCTCTGGTCAGGCACACTGCAGCGGTGCTTTTTGCTTGTGTGCAAGGCACTAGCATCATGTCCTGACATCTGAACTCTAGCTGCGGATTCTGCATCCCACATTGCAGCCCCAGTAACTGAGGTCTTCTCAGGGGATGCTTATGGGATCCCAGTTACTTGCTCTACTGACCTGTTGGTTTGGGAGAGCAAAAGGGAAAAACTGGCATGTCAGAGACCCCCAGAAATGCTTCAGAGGGCAGAAGGGACCATACAGTTCACTCAGAATTGCAGAATGTGCCCACCCAGGCCTACGCTGAGAAAGGTGAGGAAGGTGTGACCCCCAGCCATGGTCTGTGGTGGCCTGTGAAGGAAGCATGGGAGAGGCAGGGTTTCTCATCCCTTGCCCTGGGAAGGTCTCCAGCCCCATTTGTGATGCTGGTGACCAGGGCGTGCAGGGAGAGCTGCCAGCTGGAGCTGGCTGGGGCTGGGAAGAAGGAGGTACAAGATGAGACTTCTCCAGTTCATTGTAGGGAATGTGGTACCTGGTTTTCTTGTTTTTTTTTCCAGAGAGGGGCCGAGCTAAAAGCATCTTGCCCTCTTCTGCTGTGATTTGCAGCTGAGCTCCCAGATACTATGGGCTGGGGGAAGTGGTCCGGGTGGGACCAGGAAGGGCTGGAGAATGCGTCACACACGCGGGGAGGGCTCTTGCCCTTGCATTTGGCTTCCAGCCAGTCCCAGAGGAAGCAGCACATCATACACCAGAGCAGGCAAGAGAGCAAGCACAGGGATGTTGCCCAGTGCCCTCTGCATCACAGACCCCACACTGCCCAGTTCAGCTGAGGGTCCCTCTGCCAGTCCATCATTCAGGGTGACCTCAGGCTTTGTGGGTCTGGCCTTGTCTGCCCTGCAGACAGGATGGTAATTCATGGTGCACCTGCTGTCAGCACCACAATAACTGTCTCTGCAGAGCTGGTCCTGCTCAGGGCCATTGCCAGCAATATCCTTTTATCATCGTACATCTCATTCCCCCGTTGGCAGTTGCATTAAATGTGTTAGTGAGGCCAAATGCCCGTCAGGATGCAAGGTCAGGTCGCCCTGTGGCGGGTGATGATTTTGACATGCTCACAGGTTTGTTGGGGTGTGGAGTGCGAGCATCTCTCTCCCGTGGCTTGATGCAGGGACAGGACAGGGTCTCCTGTGGTGGCACTGGAGGGGGACATCCCTGCACCACGTCCCCCCCTGCTCTGATATCCATTCAGCAGCATGTCTGGTCTGTCCGTGGTCTCTGTGTGCTCTCTGTGTGGGGAGTGGGGTCAGGCGATCCCTCCCTGATGGCAGATGCGCTGCTCATTTCCATTTAGATAGAGGAATTTCAATCTTGGCTTGACGTCTCCTTGCCACGGTGTGACTCAGGACCCAAATTTCCAATTTTCTTCCCCATGCAACGCCAGATGCTCTTTGTTGGCTTAGGAACTGAAACACATTAGAGATGCTGCAGCCTGGCAGAGGCAGAGACTTGGGTGTGTGAACACGGGATTATCTGTGTAGCTCTACGAGGCAGCTGGCACATATGGCTTCTCTGCACCCAAATCTGTTGCACTGCCCAAGAATGCTCCCATGGCCTCTCACTAGCTCCCTTCCCTACCCCTGCCCAGTGACAGGAGATTAAAACCACTATCCGGAGTTGGCCCCCATGATACAGGATCCAGATCACTTGGGGGACAGGATGGACACACAAGAAGTCACCCTGATGACCATGGCAATGAGGAGAACCAGCTATTTCTGTCTTCCAGTGGGAAAAACACAAGAAGAAATCCAGCAAGGGGGTGAGGACATCCTTATTTGATGCCTACATCGAGTTCACCTGTCCACAGATAGGTGTGTGATCCTGGATGTGGTCTCCAGCACATACTTAGCACGTCTGTGCCTGTAGGAATGAACACCACAGTTTTGCTAAGCTAAAAATGTGACAGCTTGTGGAAAAGAAGCTAGAGAGGGTTGGTAGAGCAAGCCACAACCTCGTGGGTATGGACTGAAGACTTCAGTTTGGAGGTCTGGGGCATGTTGATTTGCATATAGATAGGGAGGCTCTGCAGAGAGACCTGGATAGATTGGATCAGCCAACGTTAAGAGGATGGGCTTCAACAAGCCAAGTGCCAGGTCCTGCCCTTGGGCCACAACAACCCCCTGCATGGCTACAGGCTTGGGGAGGGGTGGCTGGAGCTGTCTGGGAGAGAGGGATCTGGGGGTTCTAATGGACAAGCAGCCGAACATGAGCCAGCAGTGTGCCCGCGTGGCCAAGGAAGCCAGCGGCATCCTGGCTTGTGTCAGCACTAGTGTGAGCAGCAGGAGCAGGGAGGTGACTGTTCCCCTGTGCTCGGCACTGGTGAGGCCACACCTGGAGGGTTGTGTCCAGGTTGGGCACCTCAACACGAGAGAGATCTCAAGGGGCTGGAGCGAGGGCAGAGGAGGGCAGCGAGGCTGGGGAAGGGCCTGGAGAGTAAATCCTGTGAGGAGCCATGGAAGGAGCTGGGGGTGTTCAGTGTGAGGAGGAGGAGGCTGAGGGGAGAGAGACCTCATCACTCTCTGCAGCTCCTGAAAGGACATTGCAGAGAGGCTGGGGCTGGGCTCTGCTCCCAGGGAATCAGGGACAGAGCAAGAGGGAACAGCTGGAAACTGCAGCAGGGGAGGGTCAGGCTGGACATGAGGAGAAAATATTTCCCCGAAAGAGTGGTCAGAGAGTGGAACAGGCTGCCCAGGGAGGGGGGAGTCCCCATCCTTGGGGTGTTTAAGGGCCGTTGGGATGAGCTGGGGGGGGATGTGGGGCGGGGGAGAACTTTGTAGACTTGGGCTGAGGGTTGGACTCGATGATCCCGAGGGGCTTTTCCAACCTGAACGGTTCTGGGATTCTGTGATTCTAAGTGAAAGGAGGTTGGCTTGGCTACACCGAGCGGTAAGGGAGGCTACCGAGAGGCCCCTTCCAGAGGGCTGAGGGCTCGTACCGGAGCAGAAGGCACTAAGGCTGGAGGAGGGGCGGGCGGGCAGCGCACAGTACATGAGGCGGGC
>NW_020799112.1:70813-84733 GCF_003259725.1 Athene cunicularia | reverse complement strand
CGGGGGGCCCGCTCGGTGTGAGCCGCGGCGGCAGGCCCGGCGGGGTCTTGCGCGGGGTCCGGGGGAGAAGGAGCCTTGTCGTGCCCGGCCTGCTGCCCGCATCCTTTTTTTCTTACTTTTTAGCCTTTTCAGGCAGCGTAGGGGGCCGCGTGTGCAGGAGCGATGCGGTGTGTCTCGGGGGAGGTTGCCGCAGCCACTTGCGCCGGGTTTTGTCGCCTAGCTCTGCCCTCCAAGCCTTTAACAGAAAAAAACCCTCTCAAATACATAATGCTACACAGTGCTGCTTTGCTTGTATCTAACTCTAAATAAAAAGTAAAGTTACAGCTACATTAGGAATCCCCCGAAAATGAGGGGGGCTGTGATGCTTCATCTGCTCCATCCCGGAGTAGCACGGTGTCTTGCAGATGGCGTTGAGGTGGGAACGTGAAGTGGGAGGCGGTGTGGGACTGTCAGCTAAAGCAGCGATTGCTTTTGAATGTAATCACCTTTCGTTATTGCTCTAACCTCGGTGGACAGTAACAAATGCAGCCCTGATGTTGTGCCACATCTATATTTTATTTTATTCCAGACCGGTTATAATAAAATTTTTATTTACTGCCTAAACTCCCTGAAGTGACTTTTGACTGGTAGCTTGCAATCTTGGTGGATTACTTCCAGAAAATTTAAAAAGACGTGACTAAAATGTCTGCTGACACTAAGCTTGAATTCACCCTGTCAAGGCTCTCATTTCTCTTGTGCTCAAAAATACAGTCGAAAGGGTAGTGTTCAAAACAACACGGCTTTGTGATCATTGTGGTTGCCAAGAACAGCTGCACGCTGACAGCTCGTGTAACCATCAGCAAGGACTGTGCTGGGAACAGAGAGAATAGGGCAAGAAAGAAAAATTTTGTCAGTAAAGGTAAGCAGAGCGGGGTGGGGGGAAAACAAGCTTTCGCTGTTGTGATAGTGCGTTGCCTCTTGGTTTAGTCTCACTGCTGAGGCTGCCTTGGTGGTAAGGAGTGTTTATTCTTACAGCTGTGCTTGCAAGTCTGGTGGTGATTCCTATAGAAAGTGAAGTTGAAAAGCAAGATTCCTTTGGCCAACTCTAAGCAGTCAGTTTTAAAGTAAGGACACTGGTGCCACAATCTGAGGCACCTTCACAGCTGCAGAGCCTGCCGCTTCTGGTGCGGATTCCCATGAGGTTAGTGGGTGAGAATCATCTTGCTGAGCAGCTGAGGGCGGCTCTACAGACTCTGAGGTAGTTTGCTAAAGCCCAAATGAGAATAGAGTGTGTGAATGAAGTGTCCGGGACTCCATGGGCATCACCATGAGTAGGTTCCCCTTTCTCAAGAGGTCCTCTTGATGATTCAGAATTTCCTGCGGAGAAGTTGGCTGTGGTAAAAAGAACGGTCTCACACCTGATTGAGAAGTGACTCTAAATGTGCACAGGGGAAAAAGAAGACACCTGGCCCACTGATTTTCCCCAAGCAAAATGAGAGGGGTACAGCATTTGGATGTTTTAAGTAAGAATCAGCATGCTGCTCTGGTACCATGTTGTAAGGAAGCCTCTCAAGAGAGTGATTTTAAACAAAACATGTTGTTAAATTTTGCTTTCTCTTCTTTTCCTCCTTTGTTGGTGCTTCAGGTGTGATGGTCCACTAAAACTATGAAGGAGCTTTTTGGTAAGGTTTTTGTTTCTGTCTGTCAGTCTGGAGTAGCTTTTTTTCTCTCTCATGTATGCTGTTTGTGTGGTACTTCCTGTAAAAATGAGGTGGTTTGTTGTTTTGTTTTTTTTTTTCCTAGCACTGGGCCATTGCCATGAGCTAATTTTAGCTAGTAGTAGACTGGCTCAGGTTTGAAACGGTCAGATGGCAACTTGTTTTTTAATCAGCATTAAATTTCTCGAGAGGAAAAGCCAGAAAACCTAAGGTTTGATATGTCTTTAACCGTTGCCTTCTACCACCATGAGGTGCTGCAAGCACCTTAGAGAGGCTGTGAGTTTGCAGGAATTAGTATATGTCTTGGGAGCTTAATTCAGTTGTGCCTGTGTCAGTCCAGGATGCTCATTCTGCACCTTTAGTGGAGCATCTTCTGGCCCAAGATGGTGCCTGACAGTCCTGGTGTAACTAGCCAGACTTCCCTCTCCTTAGTTCCCCTTTAAAATGGACATGATATCCCCGAGTGCAGTGGGACAAGCCCTCGGAACCAAAGGTCATGTGTAGTGAAGTTCAGAGAATGATGGTGTTAACTCTGCACTGCTCGTGGTAAATATTCACAGTTGTTGCTTTATTTCACAAGACTAAAATGTGTCTTCAGGGCTAGTTGATGCACTGAGACCACCAGATTATACACAGCTTACTGAGATGGGAGGATTGTGCCCATCAAGCCACAGTTTCACTGCAGACATGGTAAAACACAAAATGCTTAACTTGGATTTGCTCTCTTTGCAAGGTGGTTCTTGGTAATGGTGACAAAGGGGCACTTAGGCCTCCTCTCTCTCATCACACTCAGTTCTGACCATATTCTGATGGGCAGCACTTCTGATGGGCTTGGCCTTCCCAGTTGTCAGGGTTGTTTTGTTTTCTGGTAGCTTGTGTTATATTAGAACTGTAACTCACTTCTCATTCAAAGTTCTCTTTTTAGTTTCTTTAGTCCAAGTGACTTTTCTGTCACCCAGCACCACCAGCTAATGCCTTTTTAAATAAAATCACCAATGAAAAGCTAACTCTCACAGAAAATTATTTGAGCGGAACTTAAGCTCACTGGCAGCTTATTGCAACCTCAGCCTTGCATCCTCATTTCTGTGAGTGTAAGAAGTGCCAGTAAGATCTCACTAATATCAAGAAGAGGGTGTGTTTTGTCCTGCTCTCCTTGTGAAGATATGTTTCTGTAGCCTCTCGGATGGAAGGCAGTTGTCTGTGATTTAGTTGAGGGAAGGGCTATGTTAGGCATCAAGTGCCACTGAACAAGCTTCTGCAGCTTTGTCAAATTTTGGCTAGCTTATGTCTGACTCCAGAGCAATTGGAGCAATGTGCCTGGAGTGTCTGAGGAAGATGTGTAGGGCTCCTTGTTGAAAGTCATGAAAACAAGCAGGTGTCCAGAGAGATCTCTCATTTCAGGGAAATTGGTAATCATCTGGGAGATGGTAGTTGTCAATGATGGTAGAACGGGGCCATCTGTGCCAGCCTTGTCTCTGTTTTACTGGACCATTTGAGGTTGAGTTAGGATTTGAACTATCTCTAGACAGGAGCTTGTTTTACTGTAGCCCCTAGGGGGAACTGTGTTGCTGAAATAAAGATCCCATTAAAATCAGTGTATCATCTGCAGAGTAATTTTATCTCCTTAAGCTGAAGAAACAACCAGCTAGCACCAGTTGAAGAGGAGGAGGAGGAGGAATCACTCCTCACTCACCGAGCTTTGTAGTTCTGGGCACAGTCCAAGTCCATTGTTCAGGAGTTGGGTAAGTGTTAACGCAGGGGGTGTCCTCTGGTCTGGGCCTGTTCTGCAGGAGTGTTTGGCTTGCCTTGACTCCTTTCCCTTTAAGAGATGCCGTGGGGAAGGGGAAACAAAGCTGTATCTGCTGTTGGCCCTGGCATCTTTTGTTGGAAGATGCTGCTTCTGTTTAAGAAGGGAAGGGGATGGTGCAGCTTCCATGCAGCAGGACCAGGCATTTGGAGATGGGATATGCCTGCTCTGTGTAGCTGGGAGCTGTCTGCTGATAAAGCCAGAGCTTCTTGTGCTGATACAAAGAACAGTGATTGTCCCATAGCTTGCCAAGCTGCTTTGCACAGTGTCCTTCAGCTCTGCGTATGTGCTCTTTCTCCTGTGCTTCCTGCTTTGTCAGAAGACAGACAAGTGGCTGGAGTAATCCAGGTCTCACTAAAGACTAGCCGAGACTGCTCTGCTTGAGTTGTACCATTAATGAGGAGATACTGGCTTAGGTTTCTCACCCATCATGGTGCAGGGAGGTTTTTTTAAAATAAGCAAAAAAAAAAAAAAAAGACTGTTACTGTATTTCTGAACAACACTATTATGGGGGGGGGGCGGCTGCCCCCAACCCCCCACCCCCAGTGGATGTTTCAGCTTCTTTACAGCTAAAGCAACAGGGAGTCTAATATGAATGCCTTTATTTTGCATTTTCTTACAGAATTTAGCCATGATGTTCTGCATGGAGCTGTGTTTGCTAATGACTGAATTTGTTACTGTGTGTCAGTACTGGACCATCCACCTGGCATATTTAGCTAGGTACCACCTCATGCACGCTGCATTCGAAATGTTTCCTCAACAGTTGTTGATTTGGGAGGGAAAAAGCTGTTTTTAAAGAGAAAATACAGGCAATTTCTTTCTGTGCATGGGAGGAGAAGGTGTGCGTACCTGTTAGGACAGTGGTGTTGCTTTTGGACTAGACTAGGTATGTGTGTAGTTTGTGCAGTTTAATATTAATATGCCATTTTCTTACATATTATTTCCATGTTTTCTGTTCCCATCAGCCAATCCTAGAGACCATGGTGGTTTCTCTGCAGTTTCTATCTCTCTATTGACATGGATACGTCAATCCCCTGTTCTCTTTTCTAGGCTGATGAATATTCTTTGATGCTTCTGTCACTCTTCGTGCTCCAGCTGTTTTTTCTACATTCTCTTCTTTCCCAGCCCAAGTGTCTTCCATAAAGTTACTTCCCAAAGCTTTGCCCCAGCTAATTTCTCATACTAAATGTGTTGTTAACAGGAGCTTGCTTTCCAAATCCTGTCTCTGTGGTGGGCCTCTTGCCTGATCTCTGGATTTTTAAGGCTGCAAGGAACCACTGTAGCCTCTTCTGCGTAGCAGGGGCCAGAATGCTTCCTACCCTGTGAAACTCTGTGTCACACTTAGGTGCCTGTTGGAAAAGCCACTGAGCCCACCACCAGCCACAGGCTAGGTGAGGGGGTTCATGGGGTGTGTTTTTCTTATCTGTGCAGAAAAATGTGCTTTTGAGAGTCATAAGTCCTTTTCTGCCCCTGCACTTGTAACTACTTTTTATAAAAATACTTAGATCAAGGTCTCTTCTAAGTGTTGCTGTGTGATTTTTTTTTTTTTTTTTTTTTTTCTTTTTTCTCCTAAATATCCCTCTGCTATGCAGCTTGTTGCCAACATTGTACTCCCTATGTGTTCCTCTTGCCATCCTTGTGTTTTGTATCATTCCCTGTTCATCCCTTTTTCTCACTTATTATTTCTTCCACTTTCTCTGGGTTGTTTGTCTTTAGCTGTGATCAGCCTTTTGGGATGAGAGCGGTTGCTGCAGTGGCCCACAGTGACTGCCATCACTCTTGAGTACTGCTGTCTGGCCCTGCTAGCTGCTTTGCATTCCTCTTATACTCACCCTCACTCAGTCTTGTGTTATTTCAGGATTCATCTTGATGTGGGGTTTGTAATACAGAGTTCTGTATTAAGGAGATAAGGTAGCTGACAAGGATAATGCTATGTGGAACTCTGATAGAGTGGAGGGAATACCACCAGAGATGCTAAGGATTTATCTTAAGTGTATCTAATCTGTTTTTTTAATACATCATACAGTGATTTTTCCTGTTGGTTATAATGCTTTAATTGTAGATTAAATACTTCTATCAGTTAAATCCCATGGATATGTGTTCTTAATCATGCCATGCACCTGTAAATGTTGCGCTCAGACTCTTCATGGTCTGTATGTCTTTCCTGAAGAAAAAAAATCTGTAGAATGATCTATAGGTGACTTGTAGGACTAATCGAAGAACTAATACAGTCCTGATCATGGTTTTCTTAGGTGCTTCACTCAGACTCAGCTTTTTTCAGTACTTCATCAATAACCTTCCCAGTAAGTGGATTTCCTACATTAACTACAGAACAGTTAGATTGCCTTCCATATTTTTGTCCTGCAAGTCTCATTCCCTCTAATTCTTTTTACCATAAGCAGTAAGAGTTCAAGGCTTTGGAACTAGAGGCCTTTATTTTTGTTTTGTGAAATGGTGGATCTGGTAATTACACATGGCAAGAACTTTTATGTTCAGAGCATTTCTAATGTGAATTTGTTGCCTTCCCTCCCCCTTCCCCTCAGGCTCCCATTACAGAATGCACTTCTAAAAAATTTTAACTTTTCTGTATTGTAGGCATTTCTTTAGTCCCACAGCAACCAAATGGCTTCAATTTATATCCCTTGTTCATTTTGTGGTACAGAAATGATGATATTTTCTGGATTGCGAGTGCTGATGTCAGTTATTTTTACAACTGATTAAAAAATTTCTCACCTGTACTGTGCTTTCTTAGATGGTTGAAAGTCCTTTGTTTAAAAGTTCCAGCTCCTTTCCTTTCCAGGGACATTATAATAAATTGTGATATTATTAAAATACAGGTTATGGGTAGTGAAGTAGTCTTTTCTATTTCAGAAACAGCAGACCAACAGCTTTTCATTTCTTTTTCGTTATCCTAGGGATAACTTTTAAAAAGTCTAGGCTGGAATACTCAAAACCTGATGTGGACCTAGTCCCAAAAAATAGGTGGTTTCATTGTTCCTGTGAAAATACATTTTGCTCTGGGTAATGTACTTTGAAAACTGAAGTCTAGACAAACTTGTTGGTTTATGGAATCTTTACCTTTATAATGAGGAAAAGGCTGTATTGTATGCTGTGATGCAACCTGCACTACTGTCTTTTGGGAAGGAATCTGTTAAAGGCTTACATCTGAGTAACTTTTTTAAGAAGAAAAAAAAAAAAGCATTATCTGAGAGTCACAGGCTTCTTCCATACTCTTTTAAGTGTTTTATGTTCTTTGCAGTGCTCTGTGTACCGTGGGAGCCTGTTGCAAACTTGCCAAATAATTTAGCTCTGAGTTCCTGGCTGTGTCCATTGGAGAAGCTGGTGGCTTTTGAACAGGCCATGGCTCAAGAGGAAGCACTGTGTGCCAGTGTATTCCCTGAAGGTATTGGGGTTTCTGCAGTAGCCTGCCTGGTTCTGTGTAATGTTTTCATATATGCTCTAGGTGTGATGGGCATGCTAATACAGATGGATTGCTAAAACCAGGACTTGGGTGACATTGGCAGCGCTGTCAGCACGAGCAGATGGCAGAGGAGACCAGTGTGGGTTGGTCTCCTGTCACACTTCCCATGCAGAAGGTTTACCTGAGGCTGTGAGGCTTCCTCTCTGCTGGCTATTTGTGCTAAACGCTGCATTGGGATAATTTTTTTAGTATGTTTTTTCAGGCTGATTTTCAAGCGCTTTTTTTATGCTCTGTGAGGCAAGAACTGACATAAAGGAGATTTTGAGGAATACTGTAAATGCTAGACTTGTCATGAGTGGCCTTGTGGCAAAGTAGCAAGATGTGAGTTTGTTGGTGACAACTACTTTATTCTTCCCCCTCAACCAACCAAAGAAACACTCAAAAAATCTTATATAGATTGAATAGAGCTCTCAGAAAAATGGACATCTTCTCCATCTTCTTTCTGCAATCTACATGTGAGAGAAAGGGAGGAAATAAGACTATTGCAGTTGTGGTGGTAAAAACTAGTAAAATGAGGAGCAATCAGGAACACGTGAGGATTTGTAGAGAAAAGGCTGGTGCATTTCATGTTGATCAGTGCATGGGAGAGGAGCTCCTGTGGCTCTGCTGAGCAGCCTTGAAGGGAGCCATCCTGAAGAGAGTGGGAGAGGTGAGTGAAAACCTTGTATTTGTTAAACCAGACATTCATAGGTGGTTAAGTTGGCAGTCTCCCAAAGTAACATAGATAGAGTAAGGGAGAATCCATCTATCATGTAGATGAAAATGAAGTATTATTTCAGAGAGTTGCCTTGGAGAAAAGATTGATCAGACCAATGCAGACCTCTGCTCTGTGAGGGGGGAATTGCTCTGTACCTTAAGCCACCTTCAGACATATTTAGGAGATTCTTAATCTGATGTATTAAGATGAGATGTTTGAGCACCTAAGGAGGCTTGTCAGTATCTTGAATAGGATCTGTGACTGTTAATGTATGCTTGCTTTTGTAGTTATGCCTAGTTGCAGTTGAATATCTAACCTGCTAAGACTTAAACAGACTTGCTGTAGAAGAGAGGGAGGTGTAAGTTCTGTTCAGGTGATTTGTGGGCCTCTGTAGGTCTCCATTTATTTTATGTTCTCTTCTTTATCTAGATCTTCTTTTCAGATAAGAGTTTGCAGGAAAACATATGCTTCAATAACGACCCTCTCTTCAGTGCATACTTAAGGTCTTTAGTTAAATACTTTGGAAAATGTATTTGAAAATTATCTTCTTATTTCTCCCTCTTCCTCTGTTTCAAAACAATTCAGCTGGATTTGTTGAGACATTTTGTCAGTCTTACCCATCCTCTTCACTCTGTCTTCTCAGGGAGGCTGCTTTAGCAGGGGTGATGTTTTGACTCTGAAGATAGCCCAGTATTTTTATTAGCTGTTAAGGATCTGACAGCAGCTTTGAAGACCTGAGAACCTTCCAGCTGCTGCAGAAGAGGACTATTTGTGATATTTATGTAGGGATGTGAGCAAGACTCTGCAGGGCAAACATGGCAATATGGCAAAAATGGGTATAATGAGCCACAGTCTTATACTGGGACTGCTTTGGGGAGTGAAGTCTAACCATGTCTGAGATTTTTCCATGGTCAGGAGGTGATATTTGAAGTGAGGCCCATCACTGTGCGTGCTTCTGAGGACTGGGCAAAAGATGTCTCTTTAGTCCTCTAGGTAACACACAGTGATTGCAAAAAGGAGGGATTTCTGCTCTTACAAGTTTTTTTTTTTATTCACACCTAAAACTGAGTCTTTGTTTGACTAGACTGCTGGTTAGACTAAACAACTGTTCTACTGTGCCTGGTGTGAGCCCTGCTGTGAGACAGAAATGGGAACAGGATTTCTGAGAATTTAAAAGTACTCTTGCAGTTCTGCTAGCCCATAGTCACTGCCAGTATGCACTACAGGAGATATTTTGAGGCTTGTTGCAGCTCTGATATCCCTGACTCTGTTATCAAGAGCAATTTGTTTGCCAGCAGGAGGAAAATCTGTAGTCCCTGTTACTGCTCAGAGGCAGGAAAGGATCTCCTGGGGAAAGCAGTAGGTTGAGTGAAGAGGAGACCAACTTCCGCTTCTGAAAACCTATTTGGGTTGGGGTTCCCTTCGTAAATCTGAGCGCTGTTTGCTTGCCTTCTGGTTGGTGCAAGAAGGTGCTGCTACTTCCGTCTATTACTTAAGACTTTGTCTTCTTGCCTGGTGCCACCCTGCAGGCTCTTACTTTGGTGTCTGGTGGCAGTCCTCTCCAAGAGGTGGCTGTAGCCTTTTGGGCTTGGGTTTTGTCAGAGATGATTGTCAGCAGGCCAGCAGCTTGATCACAGTGGGCACTGCTGGTTTTAAATGGGGGGAGCTAGCAGTCAGAGGTAGGTAGGGCATACTTCTGCCAGTGCTTGCATGCATATGCCATTCTTCTCAGACTGTTTGGCTCTCGAGGAGATAAACACATAGCTGTTTCTTCTGGAGTCATCTTTGGGGAGGGAGATATTTGATTAGGCTCTCTTTTGGCTTGTCTCTTGCCTCCCTAGCTATTTGGGCTGCAGTTCTATGACAGCCAGACACATCCAAGATAAGGACGTCTTGTTTTACTAAGGACAGTATCAATGGAGTCCTTTTGTTTGTCTGTAGTACTTGAATTACAGAGAATTTGTGGTTCATGTTTTTTTGTGCTTTTTGTTTATTGAATCTCTTACCTCTGATAGTGTTTTATCTGGCAGATTGTGCACAAACCATGCCTGTCCTTGTGTACTTCATGAGCTATTCTTGCCTGGTTCACAGGTCAAGATAGGATGCTCCCAAAAACATAGTTGTTTTTTATGTTGTTGAAGTAACTGGTTTGTTTTACTGTGATTTTGAGGCTAAGAGGGTGGTGGGCATGTGCTTTGTCTGAGCACAGCTTTTCTTCAGTAAAGTGATTCTGTCTCCCCAGGTTGTTTCAGTTAGATCAGAAGATCAAGGGCCTGACTCCCCATAGTGCTTAATGTACAGTTTTGTGTGTGTACATGGTCAGAGTTGTACGCAGGTTGAGAACCTTCACTCTTACTGGATAGATGCATGTGAGAAAGGGAGGGGCATTCACCTATAAGAGATGTCCTGGATTGCTAAAAGCATCACGGTGAACTGTAATGCTTTTTGTTCCTGCCAATTTTTCTCTTGATCTGTGAGATCATGTATTGTCTTTGTGTAATTTGTTTGTTTTCATGGACAATACTTGCATTAGTGAAACTGCTTAAACTGCTTGAGCTACAAAGAAAGATCACAAGGCTGGTTGGCTGGCTTGGAATGATAACTACTGGCAAATCACTAGTGTGGTTTACAATAACAGACTTTTTTATGAGCACCTGACTTTGCTGGGATAAGTTAATGTATTTCTTTTGCCACCCGAGTCTGTCAAATTCTACAGATACGAAGGGGCCACATACTCTTTGTTTGGGAGTTCTCAGGTTGTCTTTCTGTCTTGTAAGGTGTTAACTTGTGGTATTGATGTGAGTCTTGTTGTCAAGACACCTCTTCCAAGGAGACAGGATGGTTTGGTGTGTAAAGCAGACATATCTCCAGTCTGTGTGCTGTCCATAGCATAAATGATCCAAGATGGTGATTTCCAAACCATGCCCGTGGAGACTCCAGTTTGTGGAGTAGCTGTTGGTATTCTGAAAGCTGCTCTGATAATGATTGCTAAAATGTCTGTCTTCATTTTAATTGCATGCATGTAACTACAGCTCACTACATTCCTGGGTTTTGTTTCCTCCCTGATATTAATCTTTTACGATGCTTCTTGGAGCTTGCTAGCTTTAGCAAAAGCTGTGACCCTTTTGCCTCACATTTCTTTTATTTTTGTTATCTTCCCTAGTGCCTGTCCTAGTTCTCATCTGAAGTAGTTCTCTCCGGTGTCAGGAAAGTCAGTCTTCCTCACTTACCCACTCCTGTCACTTGTTTGCAGTACACCTTGATCTGTCACTCTCATCTGGCTGAATCCAGCAGGGTGGGCTGCATGCCCCTTGCATCCCTCAACTTCTGCCTTTCAACGCATTGCTTCTCTCTGCTGTCATGTTGCATTTTGGAGATGGTCAAGTGTGCCTACAGAAGGATAATTCCTTATTTCTGAACACAGTAAGGAAACCTGTGAGTAGGTCCTGTGTAGGAGTCTGAGCTTCTGGAAATCCCCCAAATGACAGGAAATCCAAACTTGCTCATCAAGTCACAGAAGTGACATGAAGTTACTGATCCGATAATGTGAGTGCAGGCTTCAGAAGCGTGTGGGCACTGGCACATGCATTCACTCATCCCAGGCTTGAGGTGTTAGATGTTTTTCATGTTCTTCTTGAAGTGCTGTTCCTGTCCAAATGAAAGCAAGTGTTTAAAGAACAAAGTGCTTTGTAGATTAAACCTGATGAACATGAAAAATGCTCCTACTGCAACTTGTTTTGTGGCCCTTACACCTCTTGAGCTGAATTCACAAATTTGCTTTCTGTGCTGGAGATATTTGCGACATCTAATACAATTTTGCCTTCTGCATGATTTCTTAAGGAACGCTTGCAGCTTAGGTGCTGTGTGGGTAACATGTAGGGTTGAGACTTGAAAATTAATGTATGTATTTGTTTATTCAGGGAGAAATAAAGCCAATTCTACTGTCAGCGGGACCCAGGTTCTGGCAGAGAGGAGCAGCCGGGAAGGATCTGCCCAGAGGATGCCTCGGCAACCAAGTGCAAGCCGGCTGCAGAAAACGGGAGCTTCTGGAAAGAACAGTGGAGGAGGCAACAGTACCTAAATAAGGCCTTGGAACCAATGTATTTTGATGCTTTGCAATGTATATAAACTGTGTTAAAACTGCTTGTGTTATGTGTATTAATCTGACAAATGTGGTTTGTAATACATGGAACATAGCTGTTGTTTCTTTCTTCTGAAATTTCCTCTGTCAACAGAGACTGCTAGGGATTACCTGAAGACACCTAAGACAAAGATAGATGTGCAGCCTAGAAAAGCCTGGAATAGTGCTCAGCTTGCTCCAGATAAGTCATGACTTGTCTTACAAGCCAATGCTTCTCGCTGCCTCTTTTCCTAACATCCATTTAGATATGTTCATGCTAGTTGTAGCAGCAGAAAGTCTGGTTGGCTGAATTATGAGGTGACTAGTGCTGAGGTAGGTCATGTATTAGTATCGCTGAGCCCTGTAGTGATGGTAGCTTACACTGGAAACCTGAATGTCTGTCGGGGATATATGTTCTTGTACTTTATTTTAACTGGTGGTTGCCTTGTTCTCCTCATGTGCATGCTTATGTGGGTTTTGGCACCCTAATCTGAAAAAGTTTGACCTATCACATAGCATAATCACACCACATTTAGTCCTCCCAGTGATGCTAATGTGATTATTCGTTTATAAAGTGTTATAGAACCCTTTGCCTAATGAGGCAGGTTAAATGCAGAGGTTATGCCAGATAAGGGAGAGAATAGCTTTGTCCTTTAGTGTTAAGATATATGCAAGTGTGCTAAAACAGGTAAGTGGTTTTGTTAGAGCTTGAGTGTTGCTATTCATCATTCCAAGTATATCTGGGTAGTGAGTGTGCCTGCGATGGCCTTGGTAGCTCAGGAGCTCTTAGTGAAATCCATTTCCCTAATTAGGAGAAAGTACCTCCATTCTTTGTGGAGGTGTTTCCTAAACTCAAGACCTCATGAACCTGATTCAACAGGTGCTAAAATATCTTCCGGACCAAGAAGAAAAATGCTGGAGAGTACAGTATTCTTTGGTACAAGTTTTTGTGCAGAATAGTAATGATGCTCAGGTAATCCTACTTTATAGACTCCTTTTGAACAATATTGCAGATTATATTCCCCCCCTTGCCTCCTCTGGCTAGGTGTAAGGCTGTTGAGACTTAAGGAAAATGGTGTGGTCACAGCACATGGCAGTCAGGAGAGGCTGCTCCAGTGTGGGCTCTCCATGGACTGCAGTTCCTTCAGGGAATACCTACTTGCTCTGGCAGGGGCCTCTGGGTGTCTGCTACAGTGTGGTCCTCCCCACAGGCTGCCCGGGACAACCTGCTTGCTCAGGGCATCCTGCACAGCCTGCAGTGTGACTATCTCCTGCTGCTCTTTCTGCTCTGCTTGGAGTTAGTGAGATTGTTTCTTGCATATTTCTCTTCCTTGCTCTGTGCAGTGTTTTGTCCTTTCTTAAATAAGTTTTTACAGAGATACCACCAGCTTTATTGATTGCTCAGCTGGGGCCACCCCTGCAGCACTACCCTCCTCCAACCTTGCCTTACAAACCTGATACACCCTTTTGTGGAGATCAGAATTTTTCAAGGGTGGGTGTTGGGAATAAGTGGCTTATGGCTTGCAGTAACACACCTTGAAACTGCCAAAGGAAAGGTATTCGAATGAGATATCTTACTGTAAGACAATGAACCTTTCTGTTCCTCCCTCCTTGACTTTACAAGAGGTCCTATCTTTCTCCAAAAGTCAGGCTCCAATTCTTAATTTTCTTAAATGTAAATTGGATGTATAAATATTATGTTCAAAAGCACCAAAACAGTGGTGATGAGGGACAAAGAGACATGTTCAGTCATTCACTCAAAAGGTGTGAGAATAACGCTGAATACGATTTGTATGGGAAAAATGGTACCTAACATCAAAAGTTATTTCAAACAAAATGTCTGATTCATTCCCAGGGAGAGGCAACGATCTTGTATATTCAGGGACATCAGGCAGAGTGAATTATAATACATAAACACTATGGTATTTTAAGATAAAAGAATGGAGTCCCCATAACATACTAGAAAATTAGCATTTGAGTTCTGAAGATGGGAGTAAGCTGAATACATTTCAGGGGAAAAAAAAAAACACCTGGCTTCACAAACTTTTAAATAGCTCCCTCTCATTTAGCTACATGTAAATGACAACTAGATTTTTTAACACAATGCAGCTGTCCTCC
>NW_020799112.1:47987-70763 GCF_003259725.1 Athene cunicularia | reverse complement strand
CCCCAAGACCCAAACCCTACCACACCAACTGGGAAGCTGTAAGTTGAATTTGCTGCTGAAAAAGAGCAGCTTGAAGGGCTGCTCTTTCTCTTTGAAGAATCGTTGTGGGTGCTTTTTGGCCCTAGAACAGGAGTGAGCAGACGAGATGCAACTGGAACCTCCTCTGTGCAGTATATTGACCTTTCTTGAGAATAAAAGTACTTAACAAACATGTTTTTTGCTAGTATGCTCACTGCCTCATCTCTCTCTAACCAGTTCCCTACCTCCCTACCTGCATTTCTTTGCATCTTGGGAATTCTCATATGTTAAATCTACCCCGCCCCCCTTCAGGCCCCCACTGCGTTCTCCTGAGCTCTAACGCATACTTCTCCAGCTGCAGAGCAGGGCTCTCTCCCCTGATGCCAGGTTTGCTGGCAGGCTGTCCTGCTCTCCTTTCCCAGCGGCCTAGCTGGGTGCAAGTGCTCAGTGCATGTTTTTATTTCCTTGTCCTTCAAAACAGCAGCAGCTGGTGAGGCATGCCTGGAGCTTTTGGAGCCCCTTGATTGAAGGGATTCTCCACTACTCTTGGATGCAAGAAAGTGCCTACAAGGTGCCACAGGGGGTACCCTGGGCTGCCCCCCTGTCCTGCCTGCATGCCAGTGCAAGTAAAGAGGAGGGACTGGAGATGTGTGCAGCCACGGGACTGTGGTCTTGCTGGGATCACAGAGATGTGGTGGGCTCACATGACTGGGGTGTTTTGATGGAGGGACACAGGCTGTCTGGGAAGGACAGGCCAGGAAGACAAGGAGGGGGAGTTGCTCTTTATGTGAGGCAGCAGCTTGAGTGCCTGGAGCTCTGCCTGGGGGTGGGTGAGCAGCCCCCCCGAGAGCTTATGGGCCAGGATGAAAGAGGTGCCCGGTGTAGGTGACGTTGAAGTAGGTGTCTGCTATAGGCCACCTGACCAGGAAGAACAAGTGGAAGAAGCTGCCTGCAGACAGTTGGAAGCGGCCTCACATTGACAGACCCTGGTCCTCCTGGGGGAGTTCATCCAGCCTGATGTGCTAGTGGGACATCCCAGCAGGACAGTAAGAAATCCAGGAGATTCTTGGAGAACATCAATTACAACTTCCTGAGCCAGTGATAGAGGAAGCAATGCAGGGAGGTGCTCTGCTGGGCCTCAAACGCACCACCCAAGTACGGGCTAGTGTCAGGTCAAATGCAGCCTTGGCTGCAGTGACTGTGAGATGGTGGAGTTCAGAGTCGAGGGGAAGTAGCCAGGCAAAAATCAAGATCACAATGCTGAATTTGAGGTGTGCAGTTTGGCCTCCAGGGATCTGCTTGATACAGTCCCATTGGTAAGGCCCCGGAGGGAAGAGGGGCTCTAGAAAGGAGGTTGATATTCAAGGATCACCTTCATGCTTGAGGGGTCCATCCTGACACACCTGAGCTGCATCTGACCCCTGAGCTCCGACTACATCCCTGACACCCCCTCTTAGAGCCACATTCCCATGTCTGACCCCCAAGCCCACATCTGGTCCTTCTCACAACCTCATCCTTTCCTCCAGGCCCTGCAGAGCTGAAGATGCTCCTGTGGGGTTGCAGCGGGGCACAGCAGCTGAGGTGCAGCACCTTGGGGCAGGGGCTGTTGCCCACAGCACCTCAGCCTCAGGGTTCTGGTGTACCAGGGGTTGAGGTGGCACCAGCCCTGGCAGTGCTGGGGGCTGTGGGTCTCCTGAGACTGGTGCAAGGAGCACTCTGGAAGGGACAGGGCAGGGTGTGAGATTTCATGGGGGGTGTCAGGGTCAGTCAGGCTGGAGAGGAGCAAGAGAAGCTTCTGCCCTTACCAGCTAATGCTGGTCTTTCCTGCTTGGTTCCCTCCTAAAACTGAGGAGAGGGAGTGATCAGACCGAGCTTTGTTGCAGGAAGAACTGTGTTGGGGAAGGCGTACTCTTCCTGTTGGGAGGGTGTCTGTGGGGTGTCTCTTGCAGGGCATCCTCCGTGGGTGCATCTCTCAGGGCTGGTGGATGCAGGCAGGCTTCCTCCCCACAGAGCATCCCCCAGGGCTGGGGTGCAGGCAGCCTCCCCTCCCATGAGACAACATTAGGTTGCGTGTTTAAAGGCTCATCTCCATGAATGAAAAGGAGCAGAGGAATGAGAGGTGGAGGAACCTTGGGAACTTCCACAGTGCCAGGGATTCCCCGACCTGATTGCTCCCAGGGCTGTCCTTGGGTCAGGAGGTGGCACCATCACAACAGTCAACTGGGGCAGCTTTCTGGATCACCACTCAGTCTGTGGGGGTGGTGGTGCCTGTCTTGGGGTGAAGTACACATTATGAAATTGAGGGGAAGACCATTCTGGGATTGTACAAGACTTATGGGATGTTCAGGGTGGGGAAAAGGAGGGATCAAAGTGGTTTGGGGAGCCACAAATGTAGGAAAATAGAGGGATAAGGGATATGAAAGGGGCTGTGTATCACCTATCTAACTACCCACCTACCGGTCTGGGGGTATGTGCTTCCTGGGGATACACGCTCTGCCTTGCTGCCGGCTGAAGCTGGGTCCATGGAGCCACGTCAGCTTCGGCTGTGTCGGGCTGCTGGATTTGTCAGCACCTAACAGAGCATCCCCAAGGTGTTACACAAAGTGTGCTGGTACAGGCTCACAGGAACAAAGAACTACTAGCAGTGTCTGTAGCTGGTGGCATACATTGACTCTAACAATAAATGTTTATTATGGGTAAAAATAAAGGGAGAGAGAGAGATGAGGGAGGGGGAAGGGAAACCTCTCGGCAGAGGCCAGCTGGTGTGAGGAACACTGAGCTCCCAGGTGAGCAGCAACTTTGGTCTCCCCTGCAGTGCAGCAAGCTATGGTGTTGATGACAGTAACGATGTATTTTCCATATTTTGCTTGATCCCATTTGTGATAGTATTTGAGTGCTCAATCAGGTGCACAAGTTGCACACTGACTGGTCACTGACTTTCTGTGCAAGGCTGTTTTTTGACAATTTGTCCCTGTTTAAATGGGTGCAGTTGGCTGTAGGAAGCAGTGAAGTTTGTCCTTGAATACAAACGAAAACCTTCAAAAGAAGGGGTAAGGAAAAAACAGTGGTAGACTATAGGGTGAAGCGCTCCCAGGGGACCATCCCCCAGGGTTGAGAGGTGTGGGAGCACCTCTTAGTGCAGGCAGGGAGGGCATGTACACGTGCTTCTCAATCGGCAGCACAGGAGCAGTATGGAAGGGAGCAGCATGGTGCAGTAGTTGATGTTATCCTCAGCTAGTCAGGAACACTTTTTTATCCTCTTGGTTGGGTTTTTTTGGCCTGCCTCCTTGGATGTGCTGGGTTGCACAGCTCTGGTGAGGGCCCTGTGGGTTCATGCATGATCACAGGCTGGCTCTGGGTGAGACGAAAGGGAGGGCTGGCTGGGAAAAAGAAGAAAAAAAAGAGAAAAGGGAAGAAAAGGGAAGAAAGAAAAGGAAAGGAAAAAGAAAAAAAAGAAGAAAGAAAAATACTAGTGGCCCGTACGGGGATCGAACCCGCGACCTTGGCGTTATTAGCACCACGCTCTAACCGACTGAGCTAACCGGCCGCTGCGGGGCAGAGGCCCGCGCCGCCATCAAGGGCCTCTGCGAAGGGGCGGAGCGGCCGCGGGAAAGAGGGAGCGGGCGGGCGTCAAGGGCGCTAGGAGAGAATGCTCCCGGTCCATCGATCTCTGGGTTACGGGCCCAGCACGCTTCCGCTGCGCCACTCTGCTGAAACCCGGAGACATTGCCCGCCGCCTCCTCCCATCCCGCCCCGGCCCGGGAAGCCCCTGAAGCTCCTCCAGTCCGAGCATGACCCTCCCTCTGACCGTTCCCAACTCCCCCAGATCCCTCAGCGCTGGCTCAGCCCGACTCTTCAACCCCTCCAGGGATCCCGGGGACTCCCCCCTGCCCTGGGCAGCCCATCCCAACGCCCAACAGCCCCTTCTGCAAAGAAATCCTTCCTCAGAGCCAGCCTGACCCTGCCCTGGGCAGCTTGAGGCCATTCCCTCTGGGCCTGGCACTGGGTCCTTGGCTCCAGAGACTCATCCCCCCTCTCTGCCCCCTCCTGGCAGGGAGTTGCAGAGGGCCAGGAGCCTCTTCTCCAGACTAAACCCCCCTGCCTACACATAAGATTCTGGGAAAACAGGCAAGCATACTGTGGGGAATGTAAAAGAATGAATGTGGGTGTATTTTTGCACATTTTTCAGAAATGTGGGGGCCTGGTTTGCAAAACTGCTGGCACTTGGGAGATTTAAATATTTTTGGAAAGAAACAAAAGAGAACATAAAGCCTGGGCCCTGGGCTACTCAGCACATCACACACCTCATCCTGCATCAGTGTATTGACACCACTCCACTGGAGGCACACTCAGGCCCAAGAGGAGGAAATCCTGTCAGCGCTGGGGTTTGGCTCCTCACGTGCTTACCTGGCAACAGAGCCTGTTTGGTCTTGTGGTGGGTTTCTGGCAACAACTACCCCTCCTTCCTTCCTCTTCATTCCCACAGCCCATTTCCAGTGGGTGCAAGGAAGTGGGGCGGACCTCCTGGGGGTTGGTGTTGTGCTGCATCAGTGGTACACAGGGCTGTTGGCTAAGCTCTTTTTTCTTCTTGTGTCCTGGGATAACAGTCCGCAAGGACTGACCCTCTCAGGGGGTTCCCATCTTGTAGCACACCTCTGCTTCAGGCATCTTGTTGGATTTTATTGACAGACGACTGCTAGCATCCAGTCAGTGGTGTAACAGCCCAACCTCATGGTGGTGACAAAGTCAGGCCTGTCACAAGACAAGCTGTTGGCTTGGTCCTGCCTGCTTAAGCCACGTGGGTGTGCAGGACGTGCTAGGGCACAGGGACAAGCAACAGCAACACACCTTCCCACAAGTGCTTTGCCTTGATCACCCAAGGAGATCAGCAAGCACACAACAAGGGCTTGATAGAGATATTAGCTAGCCTAGCTCATTGCCGCCTCTGTGGTGAGGGTTTGTACCTTGCCTCATGGGGTACTGAGGTGTGTACCAGTGCTATGCTCAGAGAAAGGGACCTCTCATGTTTAAGCGATGTTTGAGTCCAAGAACTGGGCTGCTGCAGAAGGTGCAGATGATAAGGGCATACTTTTTGACCTTGAAGACAGTCAAGCAGTGGAGCAGGTCATGCAGGGAGGTTGTGCAACCTCTGTCATTGGAATTTTTCAAGACTCAGTTGTATGAAGCCCAGAATAATGTCGTCACCCCAACAGCTGACCTTGTTTTGAGGATGAAGTTGGACTAGAGATCTCTGGGGGTCCTCCCACAGTGTTGTTCTGCCTCAAAAGCAGTGTCAGTGTGCTCTGCTCACCTGTGGCATCTGCAAGAACCTGCCTGCTCCTGCAGCCCTTGCCCATACCTTTCCCTTGGAGCTGCAGAGCTTGCCCTGCCTCTTTCCCATGGAAAATCCCACATTCCCCATTCCTCCATACTTCTCCCACTTGCTGGATTGGCAGCCCCCAGCTTAAATTTGAGTCACCATATAGCAGATATTTGCAATTTTTGCTTTTCAAGACTTACAGGAGATGGGCAGATAACATGGAAAAATACTTGGTGAAGTGAAAGGACCTGTTTTTCCTGTTTAAAATGTGGGAAATTTCCAAAATTTCCATGATTTCATGTATATTCTTCGTTCTCCAACCCATTCCCTTTCCACAAGCCCCTGCCAGTTCCATACCTAAAACTCACTTCTCCCCAAATGTCCCTGCTCAATGTTCTGGCTGCTCAACACGTCCTGACACACTTACCTATGCAGCCACCTCAAAAGGCAATTCTCCTTCTTTTTCTTTTTTTTTCCTAGTCTTGGGATTTTCCTAGTACTCTCTCCTCTCCTTTCATTCACAGTGTTGAGGCCAGGCGCATTAGAAAGAGCCCAGGGAACACAGAGAGAAGGACACAGCAAATGGGTATGTCCTCACATTTCCAGCCCAGGTGCTCCACTGACCAAAAGTAGTCCCTCACCCCCCTGCAGTGTCTTCCCATTGGTAGTGCATGCCTTTTTCCCATGGCACAGCCTCATGGCCCAGGGAAACCCTCCTTGTCAGAGAGTCCTTTTTAAGGCAAGTCTTCCTGGAGGTGCCTCATGTTTTATCACTCCATTGCTGCGTCCTGAAATGTTTTCTCTCGTACCCATGTTCCCTCATACCCTCTGCAAGAGTGGGTCTGGAGTTGTACCTCTCAGATATGGTTTTGAGCTGTTCTTGAATGATTCTTCCTGGTACTGTTTGCAAAGAGTTGCAAATAGCAATACTCACTTCTGACAGTCTGTAATATGACCTTGGAGATATTTGAAAGCCATCTGGACGTGATTCTGGGCAACTGGATTTAGGTGGCCCTGCTTGAGCAGGGGGGGCTGGACAAGGTGACCTCCAGAGATCCCTCCCAACCTCAACAATTCTGTGATTCTGTGACATCATGGAGTTGGAACTCTAACCAGCCCCACACAGCCAGAGATGTATCACACTCATCTCTCCAGAAAAATAACAGATAGAGGGCCATGTACCCTGGATCCAGTTTCCTGACACTCTGCTGGTATGGCAGCTGGAGGTCCTTTGGGTGCACTACTGTGCACATCCCTTAACTAAGCTGCATTATAGGTGTGACTTGAAACATCCTTGGCTGCCTGCAGTCCCCAGGGTTATCTGTTACATTTGGATTGGCAAATATAACCAAAATAAGATGTAGGACATTTCCAGAAGCACTAGTTATCTGTGTTCAAGCAGCCAAAGCAAACTGCTCTCAGTTGTTCACTCCTTAAATGTTTCTGATTGTATTGATTAGATTGTCATAAACTTTGATGGGCATGTCGTTGCTGACTTATATATACCTACGGTTGGATGTCATAATCTTGAACTGAATCCCATTCCTATACCCAGTCAATTGAATCCCTCTCTTTACTATCTGGTTAGAAGAACTGATTACCATGAGATGAACTACACCAATATGCCAACAGTCTGTTGGCATATTTTTGCTGAAAATATGCACAACTTTTTTTTCTGACTTTTCTGGAATTTTGTTACGAGTTAGGTTTATGTATGCTGGAGTCATGTGTTTTATTCAGTGATTTATTTTAGATATGTTTGAAAGCTAACCATTGTACAGAAGAAGGGAAAAAGGCTTAAACATTTTATAGTTAATGTACAGATTTTATGGGTTATTTCTGTGGTCTCTGTAATATTTTGAACAGTTACATTAAATATATTCATTTATTCATTATAGATTATGTACATTATTCAGTATTTTCCAACAAAAGCTAAATTTTTCAAATCCCTTACATACTTTGAGGAATGTCTTAATTCTTTGATTTTTAACCTTCAAGTGTGATCAACTTTCAGAAAATCAGTGAGTCTACCTAGGCAGAGGCACCTTACTGAAGAATTGTCTTCTCCCAAATGTCTTCCTCAGAGCATACTTCTTTGTTTCATAAACTGTAGATGATTTGGTTCAGCATAGGAGTTACTACTGTGTAAGAAAGAGCCACCAGTTTCCTGGTGTTTGCTGAGTCTGGACTTTGGCTTTAAATGTTAAGAGAGTTGTGCAGTAGAACAGTGTCACTACCACCAGGTGAGAAGTGCAAGTGAAAAAAGCTTTGCATCTTCCTTCGTCAGATGGCATTTGAAGGATGGTATGGATTATCTGGATGTAAGAGGTGGATATCAAGACAAATGGGATCGAAACAATTACAACAGTGGCAACAAACACATGCTCAAATAAGTATGTGTCTGAACAGATCCAGAATGGAAGCAATATTGCAAAATAAATGTTCAATCTCCTTTGAGCCCCAAAAGGGGTAGCTAAATAGCCAACCAGTGAGTCCTACAGGAAGTGAAACACCAGCAGTCCAGCCTGCTACGAGCATATTGTCGAGTCCCAATTTCTCAGGATGATGACTCAGATTCACCAATTCCCAGGGCAGGATCAAGGTGAAACGACACCAAGAATTCTTCAATTCACATAACTCAGTTTCTATTCACTCACAACAGATAATTAGCATGAAACTTTGTCAGTGATCTTTGCATCCTCTGCAACAGGCATTAAACTTACACTGAGTAGTGGCTGATCTTATACCCCACTAAGCCTTAAACAGGCCCAACAAGCCTTGCCTTATATGCCAGCACACAGAGTAAGAATGGGAGAGAAAAGGGGAAGTAGGAGAAAAGAGAGAAAGACAAAATGGAAAATTTTACCAGTCCTCGTCCCACTGTTGGTCCAGCCAGCCTAGAGGTCCAGTTCTGGTGGGGTGCTGCCACCTGAGGCTTTGACTTGTGTCCTTTTGTAATTCCTTGTCCATCCTCTGGGTGGGCACTTGGCTAATTAGGCATCATATGCAGTTTATGCTTTCAGATTCTTCTGAAAATGAGTCGGTGGGCTTGGGTGTCACTGGGGAGTTGCTCCCCTCTCCCTGCAGGGGTGACCATTGTTTGACCTTTACATGCCTCGTGAAAATGGTCTCTCTATTGGCTTTTCATAGGGTCACTCAAGATAGGGGATTTCAGCTTCCAAAAAAGGGTGGTCCCACCTCCGCAGGACACCCTCCTCTTGTTGTGCCTCCTTGCCATTACCTGCACAGCCTCAGCATTTCCACAGAAACCATTTCCTTTGCCAAAGTTCTTTACCGGATGGTTGAGACATTAACTGTGGTTTCATCAGAGCGTCACAGACCATGTTCACTGTAATGGCATAGTGCAAGGGATGGCACACAGCCATATATCGGTCATATGCCATGGCACCCAAGAGGTAATACTCAGAAGTGATGAAGAACATGACAAAGTAAAGTTGTAGGGCACAGGCAGAAAAGGGCATGACCTTTCTCTCCAACAACAAATCCACAAGCATCTTGGGCACTGGTGTAAAGCAAATTTCAATTAAAGTCATGTTTTTGAGAAAATAGCACATAGGGGTGTACAAGGCAGGGTCAGTGGTTGCAACTATGATAATGAGAAAGTTCCCTGTCATTGTGATTAGGAACACTGGAAGAATTCCCTCAAAGATCTGAAGAGTGGCGAGGCGGGAGAACCCCTGCAAGGTGAAGTGGGTCTGGTTACTGAGCCCCAGTGCTTCAACCATCTATACAGAAAGATGTTTCTATAGAAACTATACAGCCTGTATAAACCAACAAGGAAGACATGAGAAGAAAGGTCTTTACAGGATGAAGAAATAGTGACCTGCTCTGAAACTGATTCCATTATTTAGTAAGTGGGCAATTGACATTTTGAGAGGCACACTAAAAAAAAGGAACCCATGATAAAAACGAGGTAATAAGAAAAAAGAATGAACTTTAGTGAAGAAGAGCTGGGATTTTCCTTATAGTTTGTCTGTTTTCATTTTTAATTAAGCTAAAATTTTGCCATGTCTACTTCGTATTTCAGTTCTACTGGTATTTTCTGAAATATGTTTTCATCAACAATTCACCTATTTTCTGTGTGCAAAATTCATTGCCTACAGAACTGGTATCTAATTACATTCTTTGATCTTTTTTTAGAAAAAAAATATTTTCCCCTGTTTTCAAGCACATGAATGTATATTTGTATATACAAGTTTCAAATAAACAAAGGAGAATGAAATTATTGATGGTACACCATACATCTGAAGCTTGAAGAATGGACGGAACATGTATTTTACTATTTGGTCTTGTCACTGCTAAAATATAAAATAACGACCTGCTAATTTTGTGATTTTTTTAAATTATATTTTTTTTCTTTATTCAGTGTCACTGGACAATTACTTATGAATTCAGTATTGTAAGAAACTTTTCTCTTGTAGACCATCTTCAATCTACCTGTCCATATTAGCTATTTGTGATGTAGATAACTGTTGGAATTACCTTCTCAGTTGCATGTTTTTATGCCAGCTACAAAGGTAAGTAGAAACCTTGACTGAATTTCTCGCTTAATCCTGTTATCTGTATTGGTGACCTATATGGGGGTGCCATTCATTAGCACAGAAAGGAGCACCTACATTGTGCAGCCTATTGCTGTTTGCTGGGAAAGGTCATCCCCAACAGTATGCAGTGAAGGCACCCCCCAACCTGCACTTGATTATCACACTGGTTGACCTTCCTTCACAGTAAAGTGAAGTTACAAGACTGCATTGTTATAAAACACAACCCCTTTCAGTACGTTACCATCTTGACCCGTGTTCCCGTTGATCATCTTAGTGGTCCTCCTCTGGACTCTCTTCTATTTATCATTCTGTTTCTTGTATAAAGGAATCCCAAAATGGGACATCTTTCTCCACAGGTGGCCTCGCAAGTGCCAAGCAGAGGGGAATGGCTGCAGTCCTTTGGCCAGCTGGCTATCTCTTGCTAACTTGTCAACTGGCTTGATGGTTGCTCCTCTCCAATGCAGGCACAGGCTGCTGTCTCAGGTCCAGCTTGCCATCCACCAGGAATTCCCCACCCTTTTCTACAGAGCTGTTCCTCAGATGGTCAATCTCAATCTATACCCGTGCATCTTTTGTGCCATGGCCGGGACTTGGCATTTGTCTTGAACTTCATGAAGTTCCTGTGTATGGCCCTCTTCCTCTGTCCCCACATTTGTGTCATCTGGAAACTCCTGAGGATGTATGTTCTCCATCACATCTTTCCAGTCACTGATGAGTATGTGAAACAGTCCATGTATCAGCCCATGGAGAATGCCTTTTATAGCCAGCTACCAGCCAGACTCTGACTGTTGACCACTATGTGTTAAAGCCTTGGTGGTCCAGACTGCCCTAATGTTTTCCCATCCAGTTTAGATCTTCCCAGTTTGGCTACAAGGCCAAATTGTCAGGAATTGCTGGTCATTAAATGACATCCACCACTCTGCCCTCACCCACTCTGAGCCAGTCATCTCATCCTGAAAAGGTGTCAGGTTGGTCAGGCATGATGTGTTTTTGGTAAATCTGTGCTGTTACACATCCTTTCCTGCCCTTCATATGCCTGGACTCGGCTTCCAGGAGGATTGCTCTGTATTCTTCCTCAGGGCTGAGGTGAGGCTGACCTTCCTCAAATCTTTCTTCTTGGCCTTCTTGCAGACAGGTACATTTGCTTTTTCTCTGTCACTGGGAACCCACCCCAGCTTGTCGAAGATGACAAATACCAGTCTTGCAATGGCATCAGCCAGTTCACTCAGCACCTTCCACTGCATCCATGGGTTAGGGCAGGTTCAGTGTACTGAAGTACTCTGTAACTTGTTTGTCCTCTGTTGTGGGTAGAAACTCCCTTTTCCAAACCGCACAGCTACTTTGTTTCTTTAAAAAAAGACCTGTTTCAGAGTAGAGAGGAGTATGTAAAAAATCTATATTGTTACAAGTGAGGTATTTTCCTGTGTGATCAAGAAAAGCTTTTGTGTTGTTTCTGCAAACAGCCATATGGCAAAGATCAGCAGGTGAGATACCCATTTATGTTCCCCTTACAATCTATTAATAGAAACAGCAACTCTCAGATGTTACTTTTATTAATTCTTTTAATTCTTCAGAAGTAATTCAAAACAAACTAACTGCTAGAAGTACTCGAATCTCTTACATCTCCATGAAAGTCTTAACATATAGCTTAGACATGCCAGTGTACAATGCAGACATCTGGAGTTCTCAGATGCATTCTTTTCTACCTTTTAAAAATTTTAAAAAAATTTTTTTTTTTTTTTTTTTTTTTTTTTTTTTCTTGAGCCATCTATAATAATGAGCCTTTTTCGTGCCATTTTTCATTACCAAATAGTATAGAAAATACTGATATACCTCAATTTTCATGAGAAGCAATCCAAAATTTCTGATATGATGCATTTGTTCATACTGGGACACCTTTTTCTGCCTTTTGGGCAACACTTCAGAACTGTGAATAGTCTCCTGTAGGATCCCCAAGAAAGAGCAAGGTTCAGCAGCTCTGAACGATATGGTATCTTACATTGTTTCCTGAGATAGGAACCCCTCTCTGGATTACTTATCATGATATAGGAACCCCTCTCTGGATTCACCAAGCATACTCAGAAGACAAAACATCTCCCTTGGTATTGTAGCAGACTATGAAGAATTGAAATTAATAAAAGTTAACTTTTTTTTTTTTTTTAAAAAAATCTTACATGAATAGAAGTAAAGTTAACAATAATTATGTTACAATTTAAATTTAAAATAAAGTTTAAATAACAAAGTGTTATTCTCCATTTGAAAGTAATGGAAGGAGGAAAACACCCTTTGCTAGACATCTTGTTTGAATTATTAATCAAGTTGTCTTGATGGAGAGAAAGAACCCCAAACCAAATCTGACCATTTGTTTCAGACATCCCTCAGAGGATGGATATATCACCTTCTGAAGACAGCTATCTCTTTTTATTATCAGGCATGTAGTAGCACCATGTCATTTAGGTAAAAAGTCTATAGTTGAATGGATAAATTCAGGTGAAATTAATCCTGCTTGTACTACAGCTCTTCAGAAAATTAGAAATTCACTGTGAGGTTTCCAAAACTAATTTTTGAAAAGTATCCTAGACCCACACTGAATGAAGTATTTTGTGCAAGGTAAGGAAACCTGGTAACAAGTCAAAGAGAGATTCACCATACCTAAGTTCAGACATTTGTAATCCAGTGGTTTAATTGTTGTTGGCCTATCTAGTAACTTCTAAAATGCTCTAGAGTATCCAAGATATCTGCTTAAGGCTGGCAAATATGAATGATCCACAGGAGCTCTGTCCTTCTGGAACAATACTGGAGACCAGCTAAGATGCTCCTGGGTGTCGCAAAAGGCACTAAAGGCCTGTTTGTCAGTGGTTTGAGTTCTGAATTTCTACATCTGAGCTTTTGTTGTGATTTGAACTCTGCCAGTTGCCATTCACCATGTGGCCAGTGTACTGGGTCTGGCTGAACTGGAATTTTTTTTTCCCTGTAGCAGCCCTCAGGGTGCTGTTTTATGCTGGGAGCTGGCAGGGTGTTGATGGCACCCTGATGTTGTGGCTGCTGCTGAGCAGTGCTTACACAGCACCGAGGCTCTTTCTGACATTTCCCCCAGTGGGACGGGGTGGGCAAGATCTTGGGAGGGGACACAGCCAGGGCAGCTGACCCAAACCGACCAAAGGGATATTCCATACCGTATGACATCTGCTCAGTATAAAGCTGGGAGAAAGGAGGAAGAGGGGGGTCACGCTTGGTCCTCCAAGGCAACCACTACGTGTATTGGAGCCCTGCTTCCTGAGAAGGCCCGACAGCACCTCTTCATGGGAAGTAGAGAATAAATCTGTTTGCTTTTGCTTCCACGCATGGACTGTTGGTTATCTTCTTTCCCCTCTTTGCCCTGTTGAGAAAACAAGGGGAAAGTGGGGGGGAAGTGATAGAGCAACTTGGTGGATACCTGGCATTTAGTCAAAGTCAAACCATCACAGCCAGTCATTTACTTCTGCCTTCTGCCCCTGCCCCCCTCCCCAGTGAAATAGGGAAAGGACAAAAAAAAAAAAAAATCATAAGTTGAATTAAAAAAAATGGTAATAGTAACAAAACAACAGTAACAATAGTAAGTCTAAACAGTTAATATACAGTAGTTGCTCACCGACCAGCGACCAGTATGCAGCCCACCCCCAGCACCCATCCTAACCACACCAGAAGTCCCACATGGCATGGAAAACTCCAAGGACCGACCTGGGCCTGGCCCTCCAGCTGTGCTTCCTCTCAGCCCAAGGAAATTTAACTCTATCCTGGCTGAAACCAGGACAGCTTTTCATAGAGTTACTTGCCCTATAATCGAAGGAGAGGAACAGGCACTTCTAAGGTGTAATTCATCATAGGCTCAAAAGTTAAAAATGTGCAGATAAATTGCAATATAGAAATGCCTTTTTTCCATTTAGTGAGTATGTTGGGAAAATAGGTGACTCACACACATGCAGAGTTTATAATGCACATGTCTAAGTCTTAATGGTTATCCATTATAGTAAATAAAGGCATATAGAGATTTCTGGACCTGGTTAATTTGGCCTGTTGTAGATATAGTCTATGGGACAGCTAGATGTGTATTCTTGAGTTTGGTGCTCTAATTAATTTCCTAAACTTAGCCAAGGCATAAGAAAGCATTCCCTGGCTCATACAGTTTTGTGATACCTACTCCTTCCTATATTTGCTAATCCTCTCTCCAGCTGTTCTCTCCCACAGACCTCAGGGATGCTTTCCATTAGCCATTTCTTGCTCTGCTAACTGCTTTCAAAAGCTATATTTCCTTACACCTTGTTCCTATGTTGTCTCTTCTCCACTGCTTATTGCACTGCTAGACATTTTACTAAAGTGTGAAGCTTTGCTAACCCCTATTTCTTTTCTTTTTTTTTAAACCATGTTAAATATAGGAACACACACACAGCAATCAAATTCCATAACTTACAGAAGATTTCTAAACACGTCTTCCTATTTCCTAATTGTATCAAGGAGAATAAAACTACACATACAAAATGAAGTAATTTCAGATTGGTAAAGATGGTCCTTTCCATTTATCTCCCCATCTCTCCATTGAATGTCAACAGAGTGTGCATTCCTCTTTGGAAGTTGTTGAAATGTTGTTGTGGGATCTTTGCTTTCATTTTAAGGTTCTAATTGTCAGTCCAGATATAGATAGTATTTAATTAATTTTAGTCTGGATGTCTACATTGTGTGTTCTTCAGTATGAGCTAGCAGTTCTTTAGTATATTAAACTGAAACCTTCTAGAGCAGGGTTTATATTAACCAAAACAAGACATCCAGAATAGATCAGATGAACCATTCAAGCAGTGTTCCTCACCTTCTTCATATGCAATCAAGGGAGTCCAGATAACTATCTTGGGTGTAGGCTAAGAGTAGTCCAGAAAATAATATTAATAAAGAAATGGTCTATTCACTATAAATTGAGTTTCAACTTATTCTAAACTGAATTTCATCTGTAGTGAGGAAAAAGAAAGCAACCAGTCAGGCAAGAAGATATCATGTGCAATAATACACATATAATGACATTCATGGATTTATTTTGTTTACTTGGTAGTGTTCACTACATATTCATGGTCTTTATACCACACCACAACTGATATAAAGATTATTTACTCATTTTGTTTATTTATTTATTTTTAAGATGTACAACTATATGTTTCCAAGCTTTATTCAAATTAGCCATATTCTCATGCTATGTAATTATGTCCGAGCCTGTAATTCATTAAGGATTATTACCCCTTTTTTAAAAGTAGAAAGCTTCCCTTTGAAAGCCAGCAATTTTCTTGTCTGTTTTCACAGAGCTTTCTTTACATCTTTTTTTCTCAGGCTGTAGATGAGAGGATTGACCAAGGGAGTGAGAATAGTATAAAAAACAGAGAAGAATTTCTCTGGACATATTTAGGTATTGTGATGAGGAAGTACATAGAGAGTTAATATTGACCAGTAAAAAATAAGATGTGATAAGCACGTGAAAAAGTCCTTTTTCCTTTCAGTGACAGACGGAATTCTCATGCTTTGATAATGACTTAGAGATAGGATGAGAAGGTCAGCAGAAACAGAGGTAGTGAGCACACCTCTGCCACAACAAGTTCTGCAACATGTCACTACAAGGAGACTTTTATTATTGGGAATGACTTACAGAAATGGTGTTCAATTTAATTAGGCCCACAGAAGTCACAGAATCCCAGAATTGTTCGGGTTGGAAAAGCCCCTCGGGATCATAAAGTCCAACCCTTAGCCCGAGTCTACAAAGTTCTCCCCTACCCCACATCCCGCCCCCAGCTCATCCAAATGACCCTTAAACACCCCAGGGATGGGGACTCCCCCCTCCCTGGGCAGCCTGTTCCACTCTCTGACCACTATTTCGGGGAAACATTTTCTCCTCCTGCCCAGCCTGACCCTCCCCTGCTGCAGTTTCCAGCTGTTCCCTCTTGCTCTGTCCCTGATTCCCTGGGAGCAGAGCCCAGCCCCAGCCTCTCTGCAATGTCCTTTCAGGAGCTGCAGAGAGTGATGAGGTCTCTCTCCCCTCAGCCTCCTCCTCCTCACACTGAACACTCCCAGCTCCGTCAGTGGCTCCTCACAGGATTTACTCTCCAGGCCCTTCCCCAGCCTCGTTGCCCTCCTCTGCCCTCGCTCCAGCCCCTCGAGATCTCTCTCGTGTTGAGGTGCCCAACCTGGACACAACCCTCCAGGTGTGGCCTCACCAGTGCCGAGCACAGGGGAACAGTCACCTCCCTGCTCCTGCTGCTCACACTAGTGCTGACACAAGCCAGGATGCCGCTGGCTTCCTTGGCCACGCGGGCACACTGCTGGCTCATGTTCGGCTGCTTGTCCATTAGAACCCCCAGATCCCTCTCTCCCAGACAGCTCCAGCCACTCCTCCCTAAGCCTGTAGCCATGCAGGGGGTTGTTGTGGCCCAAGGGCAGGACCTGGCACTTGGCCTTGTTGAAGCCCATCCTCTTAACGTTGGCTGATCCAATCTATCCAGGTCTCTCTGCAGAGCCTCCCTGTCCTCATGCACATTGACAGTCAGACTTGGTGTCATCTGCAAACTCACTGATGATCCACTCTGTGTCCTTGTCAAGATCATCAATAATGATGTTGAACAGAAATGGTCCCAAAACCAAGCCTTGAGGTCACCACTTGTGACCGTCCTCCAGCTGCATTTAACTCCACTGACCACCCCTCCCTGGGACCGTCCATCCAGCCAGGGCTTGACCCAGCAGACCGTTCGCTCCTCCAGGCCATGGGCAGACAGTTTTTCTATGAGAAATCTATGTCAAACGCTTTTCAAAAATCCAGGTAGACAATATCCACAGCTTTTCCCTTGTCCAAGAGTCAGGACATCTTGTTGTAGAAGGAGATCAGATTTGTCAGGCAGGACCTGCCTTTCATAACCCCATGCTGACTGGGCCTGAGCATGTGGCTGTCCATTACATGACTTGTAATGGCACCTGAGGTGACCTGCTCCACGACCTTCCCTGGCACCAAGGGCACACTGACAGGTCTGTAGTTTCCTGGATCCTCCTTCCTGCCTCTCTTGTAGATGGGTGTCACATTTGCCACCCTCCAGTCCAATGGGACCTCCCCAGTCAGCCATGACTCCAGGTAAATCATGGACAGCAGCTTGGTGAGCACATCTGCCAGCTCCTCAGCACCCTTGGGTATAACCCGTCCACTCCCACCGACGTGTGTGCATCCAAGCGCTGCAGCAGGTCTTTGACCACCTCCTCGTCAACTGTGCTGACCTCAGCCTGCTTCCCCTGCCCATCTCCCATCTCCTGAGGCTGGGTGTCCAGGGAACAGCCCGTTCCACTGCTAAACACTGAGGCAAAGTAGGCGTTGAGCGCCTCAGTCTTTTCCTCATCCTTAGTTACCATGTTTTCCTCTGCATCCAGTAAAGGAGGGAGATTTTCCATAATCCTCCTTTTGCTGTTAATGAATTTATAGAAACATTTTTTATTATCCTTAACAGCTGTAGCCAGGTTGAGCTCTAGCAGTGCTTTGGCTCTCCTAATGTTCCCCCTGCATAACTTCACAGTCTTCATGAGACCTGGCCCCTCTTCCAAAGGCAATAGATTCTCCTTTTGTTCTTGAGATCCAGCCCAAGGTCCCTGTTTAGCCAGGCCAGTCTCCTTCCCCATCTGCTTGTTTCCTGGCACATGGGCACAGCCTCTCCTGGGCCTTTAACACTTCTCTCCTGAAGTATGTCCGACCTTCCTGGACTCCCATTTCCTTCAGTGCAGTCTCCCAAGGGATTTTGTCAATCAGTCTTTTGAACAGGTCAAAGTTTGCCCTCCTGAAGTCTAAGGTGGCTGTTTTGCTAACCCCTCTCTTTGTTTCTCTAAGGATTGAAAGCTCAATCATCTCATGATCACTGCACCCTAGATGGCCTCTGACCTTTACCTCCCCCACAAACTCTTCCCTGTTCACAAGTAGCAGGTCCAGGAGCGCACCTTCCCTGGTTGGCTCACTCACCAGCTGGGTGAGGAAGTTATCCTCCACACATTACAGGAATCTTCTGGATTGTTCCTTCTCTGCTGTGTTGTGTTCCCAGGAGATACCCTGAGGTTAAAGTCCCCCTCAAGAACAACAGCAACCATGAGATTTCTCCCAACTGTTTATAGAAAGCTTCACTCACCTCACTGCTTTGGTTGGGGGGTCTATAGCAGACTCCCACAGCAAGATCCACCTTATTGACCCTTATTCAAATCCAAACACTCTCAACCCTGTTATCACTGTACTTGATTTCTGAGCTCTCACAGCATCCTCTAACATATAGGGCTACTCCACTGCCTCTCCTTCCCTGTCTGTCCCTCCTGAAGAGCTTGTAGCCATCGACTGCGGCACTCCAGTTGTGTGAGGCATCCCCCTGTTTGTTGCTCACACTACATGCATTGGTACAGATGCACTTGAGATGAGGTCATGAATCCAACACCTTTTTGTGAGTGTGGGCCCCATTTCTTACCAGACCCTTCTCAGGTGCTTCCATGATTCCTAAACATCTTTCCCTTCTCTCAAATGAAATGGCAGAGGGAGAGCCCTCACCAGTCCACCATCCTTCAAGCCTTGGCACGCTTCCCTTGAGCTTATTCCTAACAGGCCCAGGTATCACCCTCTCCACCCTCATATCTAGTTTAAAGCCCTGACAGTAAGCCCTGCTAACTGCTGCCCCAAAGTCCTTTCCCCCTCTGGAACAGGTGCATCCCACCTGTCCCATTTGTCGCCAGCAGACCATGTGCCTGAGATCAGGAACGTTATTATAGAATTAGATAGAAAGCCACTTATCCAAGATGCAGCACCCAGCTGGAGACAGAGCTTGCCACTCATATGGGAAGGTGCAGGTGTTTGTACCTATCACAGGACATCACTGTGAGGAGCTAGCACTCTGAAGCTGCCAAGCAACCAAAGAAGTAGCATTGTGTAAAACATCTGTTGACTGAAATACATCTGTCTCCACCCAGACAGCTAAGCAGCATCCTTGTTAAGGTATCTGAGCTGTAGTAGATTTCCAAGCAGGCCAAACTGGCCAGGAAGAAGTACATCGGGGTGTGAAGGTGGTGATTAGCCAACATCAGCAACTGAAAATGTTGGAAGTATGTCTCGTTTCTAGGTTAAGCAACAACTGTGTCAGTCATCCTCTGGAGATGTTGTTCAATCTACTTTTTCTGCAGAGTGACTGTGTTTCTACCTGAGGTATCACAAAAGAGTGAGGTGGTTGTTCTGGGTCTTGGTTTTCAATCTCAGCTTCCTACCTTGCATTTAAGAAGGCCAGGTAGACTGTAATTTATTAGTCAATGTTTGGACTGCTTTAGTCTCCAAGCCCAGACAGAAACAGCTTGATGAATAATATCTCTCGGCAAAGCACAACTTTGCATCAGCTTGGTGAGCTTCAAAAAGAAAAAGACCTGGTAAGAACAAGGGAAAATTCAAAGACCACATGAAAAAAGTAGAAAGGGAAGTTGCATCATGCAAACACCACTAGATGGGAGTGTAGTCAAAACAATCTGAAATATCCATTTCTATCACAGTGACTTTGGTCTCTGCCAGTGCAGAGCTGGCCCTAGCTGAACTGCAGAGACTGAATATCATCCATTTTGATTGCTAACATAAGATGGAATAAATGTCTCAAAAATGTGAAATCCACCTGCTGACTTTCACATGGAATACCCTTAGTTTCCCACCAGGTAGCCACTCTGTCAGTTCCACCACAGAAATAAAATGCTTGTGTTTAACCAGTCTCAGCTACATCATTGCCATGGTCTTTGTGTGTGTCATCTAGAGGCTTTAGTTTGGAGGATAAGACATACCAGAAGACAGATCTCTGTTCTTGGTGCCAGAATGTCTTCATGTAATTAATTTACACACTATTAATTTGCACCTAGCCTTAACATTGCAGTTTCAACCATGTAGGCCTGTACACATGACTGTGATGTCTAAACCCCCATTTAGAGTTTATGGAGATTTGGTCAGTAACGCCTGGAGAGCTATTCAGCTGATCAACCTACAGTGGGAGTCAGGCACCAAATAGAGGAGCCAAATACCATTTTGTATACTCTAGGGTACCACAGACATCCTCACAACAATTGTAGGGCATAGGACCTATGGGAGATCCTTCTGGAGTGATAGCTGGAGTTCTGATATTTTTGAGTCTGAAATAGTCCTAGATGCCTGTGTTTAGGCAGTTTAATTAAGCTTGTTGCTCAGGAGACACCTGAACTGGAGGCGGCTAATATTAGATGCTTGAGTTTGGATGTCAGTTACTCATGAGGACTCAATTATTTGCATGGATAAAAAAAGTTGTGTTCAGTGTTTGGGAAGTTAACAGCTATTCACACTAGAAAAGCAGCATTCATTAACCCTCAGCAGGAACAACAAATAGGTGTTTTTTTCCCCTTTAATTTAGGAAGGCAACATCAATAACAGCAGGTCAGTCAGACAAGTGCACTGACTCTAGTGCATCTGACATGACACTGGATGCTCATGTTAGGCACTGTCTTGTCTCACTCCTAGGTCACCAACACTAGGCGCAGAAAATAAAACCATTGCTAAAAAGATGCATGCTGCATGTGAACAACTGAATTATCAGAATAATTAAGACAAAAAAAAGAAGATTAAATTATAGGAAAAAATAGACACTTCAGATTTTGAGTTTCTACCTTATTTTCACCCTCTGCCTGATATTTGCTATGTATTTGACAGTGAAATCAAACAGTAAAAGCTTTCAAGAGATCTAGAGTCTAGCCCAGACCATGCTGAATTCTCTATCCAGTGTTGACTGAAAAGAAAGCACTTCCAAGTTTAGTATCTACCAGAGCATCCATGCTAATAGTATGTTTATATCATTGACTTGACATCTATGCTAATAGTCAGTCTGTTTGTACCATTGACTTGGCCTACTCTGTCTTTCAATTCAGGGTGCTGGTTCCTCTTATAATCCTCACAGCACACCTATTTCCATGTTTCTCCTTTCTGGAGCTTTGCTTCACGTTGTCCTGTGAGGGAACTCAGGCAATAGTGACACAGGAGTTCTCCTCATCATTTGTTCAGATCAGAAATCCAGCTCTGGAAAGCACCAGTTGTGGTTTGTCCCAGTAGACATCATTCTCTGAATTGCTATGGCATGCTGCCATGCCATACACGAGTGTCTGCGTCAAGGGCATGTTTGTAATGACACCATTCAAGTGGGTTGTGATACAGTCCCCTCTTATTCTGTATAACAGATACCCAGCTCTCAGTATGTTCATTAGATACTTAGTTGCCTTTGGAAAATGGAATATAATGGGAAATCATATGTGTGGGGGATGAAGAAAGCAAAAATTATTGGTAATTTTCAGTTTGCTACTAGCATATTATAAACTTTAATCAAAAATATTATCAGGAAGGTTCTATCCAATCAATAAATTACTTAAAATTTCCATGAGTAAAGCTATCAAAGGAGATTTTGTGTTCATACTCAAGAGCATATCATGAGTCAGAAGGGACTTCTGAGTACATTTTGGCTCCAGTATGTATGAAGATTCATTAAAGAAAAAAACCAAACACTTGGGAAGATCAAGATCTTGGCTTTCCTATAAAGATGATGAAAAGAGAAGACAGTGTGATGTGGGCAGGTGTCTGAGAGACCCCAATCCATAACTGGCTACCATGTAGGTAAGCCTGACAAAGGAGAGACTAGATGAGACCCAAAAGACATCTAATGTAAACAGTATGCTGAATGGCGGCAGGCAATTTATTCCACAAGGTGCAAGCATTTATTGGGCAAAAGCCAGTCTGCACCAACTGAGTTGGTAGCAGTGATCTCCCTTTGGTTTGGTCCACACAGAAAGCACACGTAGAGTCTTTGTCAGCACCGGTGCGGAGCTGAACACCAGGCTGTGTCATGCAGGGAGACAAACAGTTCCTTCACATCTTTCTAGCTAAAAAAAGAGCAACACTTCACGGACTGCGAGCCCGAGTGCTGAAGTTAGCTTCATTCCTGTTCATTCTGATTCACCCTGCATTGCAATAAAGCTGGGATTGAAACTGAAGATTTATGTCTTCCTACATATGTTGTTACAATACATTATACCACAACATCTCGTTACTTCCAAGAGTATTACAAGAATTGATCAAGTCTTCTGTCTCTGTCAGGTAAGTCTGACAAAGGAGAGTGTGCAGACTTGGGAAGAAAGTGAACAAAGAACTGATGAGAAGATTAATTTCTGACTTTCTGTGTTTTACTAACAGTGGAAATAGTTGTCCATGTGCTGAACTGTAAGGCTCCTCAGTTACTGACATGATTTTATTGTGCCAGTCACAGCTTTATCTGTATGTCCCAATATGTTTTAAGTGATGAGGTGTTGAACAAACTGCAGAGACAGTCCTCCCCATGCCTAAAATTTCCCTACACTGTAAATCCACTGGGTCACCCAAGATGCAGAGTATAAGAGATCTTGTGGAAGATTGTCTGGTTGCAGAAACTGATCTGATGTGACCGAAAGCTAATGCCATAGGTTTTAGGCGTAGGTAGTTTTGAACACCTTTTCCCATGTTGGTGCAGCTGGGTGATCTGCAAAGGAACACGAGTATATATTCAGAGCACAAAAATTCATGATTGGGGTGTGCCTCTACAAGACAGGGAAACAAGGCAGCACACTGAGCCAGAAAAGGCCATGCAATCATTAGAAAAGAAGTCTTGTCCCTGAGGCATACCAGCAGTGATTGACACTGAGATAAGACAATTTGTTTTTTCACAGAAAATATTGCCAAAATGCTTTAAGGGTTGGGATTTCAAATAAGTTATCAGGACATAGAGGCTGGATCCAAGAATTAAGTTGAATAGTGTATCTTTACAGCCATGCATGGAG
>NW_020799112.1:42972-47937 GCF_003259725.1 Athene cunicularia | reverse complement strand
TCCCCGGTGGTGGTGACCCTGCCGGGCCCCATCCTCACCTCTTTCCCCCAGAGCACAGCCGTGGGATCCTCTCTGTCGGCTGCTGTTGGGAGCTCCCTCAGCTCCGGGGGGGTTCCCATCTCTTCTGGGGGCGGCCTTGGCCTGGGAGGGTCAGGGCTGTGTCTGCCTCCCCCCCGCTGCAGTATGAACTGCTGAATGCGGTGGGTCATCCCCTTTGGAGCAGGCTGGAAGACAAGCACCTTGCAGCAGCAGGATTGTGGCCATGGCGTGCAGATGGGTTGGGTGTCCTCAGCTCACCTGGCAGGAGGGATCTGTGCCCTCACTGCTCCTCACTGCACGGCAGGTCTCACCATGTCTCCTGTGGCTCTGCATGGCTCTGAGCTCCTCGAGAAAGGGCTCCTTCTCCTCTGCTTTGCTGAACCTCCTGCTGCTGTGGGGAGGGTGCTGGAGTTAGGGACTGCTCTTGGTGGGCCGGGATGGCCAGCAGGTAGAGCAGAATGGGAAAAGGCTTTGTGTGGAGCTTGTCCTTGGGAAACGGGCCATTCTCTGTGCATCCCTGAACCCTGCAGATGTGTTTCTTGCTCTCTGCTCAGTGCCAGTGTCTTTCTTCCTTCTCATTAAAGACTTTGTGCAGCAGAGTTGTGTGGAGTCCTGTGGTGGTTTGTTCTTCTCCTGCCTCGCTTAACACTCGTCTCTGCAAGGAAGAGCAAGCAGCCTCTGTCCCGAGCTTACGCCACATTGAGCCTGGAGCTCCAACGCACTGGAATTAAGCAAGCAGGCAAGAGAAAGACCAGAAAGCCTCGGTCAGATGGAGAGTGAGCATCTAACGTGGTGATCTCAGCCCTGTGATACCTCTCATGGTCAGCCTTGAGTCTGGCCACTGAAAGCACTCAAGAGCTGATCTCGGTTCTTCTGCCAGTGTACCCAGTGCACCTTTGCTTGTATGGTCAGGAAGCAGTGACTTTTCACTGCCTGCCCCGAGTACCCCCTGGCATTGGACAGAAGCAGGTTTACCAACTGGGCGGAGATGACAACACTCCCTGAGGTGGCAGGAAAAAATGGACACGTGCTCAGCTGGGTTGTGGAGGGCTGCTTCAGACACAGGCAGGGACAAGTTGCCTTCTGAGCCTGAATCTCAGCCACAGCCCTGCCATTTGGAAGCCAGGTTTATTCCTCCTTTCATTTTGGTGATGCACCTTGGTGCTCACAGGTGTTTTGGAGGAAGAAAGCACCTAAGCTGCTCAGCAGAAAAGCAAAGCCTCCTACATGCAAATGTGCAGCCAAGCACAAAGAAATGTGCGGTGTCCCTGTTTAGTGTCACAGATGATGCATTTCTCTCCTCAGTTCTGTGCCATCAAAATGTCTCAGCAGTCATTTTTGTTCAAGATGCATGAACTTTGTAGGAAGTACACATCTTCCCCAACTGAATGCTGTTGCTTCTGCTTTCTCTCTTGGTCTAATCTGCTCCCAGCAGCAAGCAGAATGTCTTCTTCAAGCTTTATTTGCTCTGCAGAAGACCTGGACATCTGCATGTTAAGTGCTCTTAGACAGACTCCATGGGTGTCCTTTTTGTGGCCCATATCCACTTCTGCTGAACTAGGGGCTCTGTCAGGCCTGCCAAAGGGACACTAATTTGATCAAGGATTTGGTTCAGCTGCCTTACAGAACTGGCTGGGAGACCTAGGGTTGCTTAGCCTTGGGAAGGGAACACTGAGGTGGCATCTTATGCATCTCTTCAGACACCTGGGATAGGCGGGTGGACAGCTGGAGCACAGAAAAGAGACCCATCCTCTTGTCAGTGCTGCCCAGTGAGTGGGCAAGAAGCAATGCGTGCAAGTGGAAATACGACAAAAGCCACACACAGTAACCCTGTTTTACTGTGAGGGTGATCAAACACCAGTGCCCCAACTGGTCAAATGTAAATGTTAATACACACCTTTTGATAAGTCCTCTCAACTGTTCTTTGCAAACTTCATGTGAAAAACAGGCATTGCAACTCTCACTATCATTGGTGGTGTAGGAATAAATTCCAGCATGTGGGTATGGAGTGAAAAGAACAAAAGTGCTGTCTTTCATCTCTGGACATAGGCGGTGTGATGGCAACATGATGTCATAAGGGAATTTCAATAAAGAAGTTGCAGTGCCACTCTTCATAATCACCTATTTGTACCATTGCTGACGACAGACTGGGACTCCGTAGATACTGTGCTAACACAAACTCCACATACAACCCCACTGCTCAGAATGATTTTTGACTGTCAGCACAGCACAGACCATGGGTCTTTTTCTTTAATCAACCATGGAAATGAGAGACTTGAGAAGTTTTGTCCCCTTTCAGTAGAGAGTCAAGTTGTGAGAAACTCCTTGTGCTTTCCTGGGACCACAGGCTGTAGCTGCAAGATCAATGAGGGTGTTTCAGTTCATAGCTGCCAGGAACATCACTACAACCAATTCCAGTAAACTTCAGGATGTCTCTGCAATGCTGAAGCCTGGACAAGGTAGGTCAGCAGCCTTGCACATGGGCTGGGCACTGCTTTGCTGATTAAGGATACCAATTAAACTCAGACACCAGAGTGAAAAGAGCAGGCGTATTTTACTGGTGATAACTGAATAATGTAACAGTGTAATACAGAAAACATGCAGTAAGAAAAAGCAGAATAGTGCATTTAAAGCAGCAAACAGGAAAATACAGGGTAATGCATCAAATCATTACTACATGAGAGAGAGAATGGAGATTAAGAAAAATACATCACCACTTGCATACATTGCCATCATCCAGCCCCGCAGTGGCTGGGCAGCCCCGGTCACAGCGAGGGTTTGCAGAGCCTGTCCCGGCAAGCGGGAAATCCTACGCGGTGTGTCCATCCATAGGTGAGGCTTCCAAAGTCTCTGCAAACGGGCCCAGCCTTATATACCAGAGATTGACAGGCCAGAATAGCTGGCACCTTTGTTTTGGGTGGAAAATTTCCGTTTTCATTCTCCTGTTGGATTCCACCCAAAGCCTGGCCAGGACTCAGGGGGGGAAACCAAGGGCGTTTCTAACAAGGCCAGATCCTTGGGTTCTCAGCCTTGAACAGGCTGAGCAAGGGAAGCTGGATACAATCTCTCCTCACTCCTGATTATATTCTGTCTAAGCTGCATCTTTCACTAGTGAGTTTACATACTTTGTTAACGATTACATGCCAAGTTAGCAGCTTCGGCTTGGGGCCTGTTCAGACTTCAGTATTTCAATGCTTTAGCACTTTTTACATCAGCATAAGTGGGTTGCTATAACTTAGTACAATACCTACTAGCACAATGGCTTTCAGTTATAAAATATACAGGATACATCTATAGATCAACTCTGGCTTGGGCTGGTTGTCCAAGCCTTAGCACTTCAGGCATATAGGTTCTCTGAGACATGCAGTCTTAAATGTTAAACAGAGTATTTCAAACCAAGTTACAGTGCATACCAGAGTCTGTTTTCAGGAAAGAACGCCATAGAGGAAATAATGGTCTGCTCTGAACACAGATATTGTACATAATAACATCCCCTCTGAAGGGGGAAAAAAACACACTTTTGACCAGCCAGCACTGGAGAGATGGAAAATGTAGAGGAGGATGGAGAGCAAATACATTACATACAGAACAGGAATGCTCCCACTGTATCCCCAAAATGCATGCCTGGCCTCATGAATCAAAGTGTATGCCTTCGTCCCTACCCAGGCATTCTTGATCTTCATCTTTACCCTGCCATTGCAGCATGATTTTTTGCCAGGTGCAATCAGCTACAGTAGCAGGTCCAGCTCTGGACCATATCAAAATGCCTTCTCCTCTGGCTCCTGTACCAACACCACAGTGAAGAGCCCAGCCTGGAGCCACCTCAGCAGGAAGAATACGCTGGTCTCAACAGGGCCCCAAGCAGCTGATGCTGTATCAGATTTTCTCTGCAGCAGCACCCTCACCTGGGATCTCTGGGGAAGAAACTGGGGAGAACCAGGGGTGAAGAGAGGGCCTGCCCAGCAAAGCAGATGTATCATGTCAGCAAATAGAAGACAGAGCAGAGGCCATTGCCTCTCACGCAGGGTTACAGGGACAGCACCTTGCCTCTGTGCTACTCTGATCACAGCAGTCCGGGGTTGCATAATGGTGCTTGCAAGACCTGGGCAACGAAGCTGGTGCGGGGTCTGGAGCACATGTCATACTAGGAGCAGCTGAGGGGGTTTAGTCTGGAGAAGAGGAGGCTGAGGGGAGACCTCCTGGCCCTCTGCAACTCCCTAACAGGAGGGTGCAGAGAGGGGGGATGAGTCTCTGGAGCCAAGGACCCAGCGCCAGGCCCCGAGGGAATGGCCTCAAGCTGCCCAGGGCAGGGTCAGACTGGCTCTGAGGAAGGATTTCTTTGCAGAAGGGGCTGTTGGGCGTTGGGATGGGCTGCCCAGGGCAGGGGGGCAGTAGTCCCCATCCCTGGAGAGGTTGAAGAGTCGGGCTGACCCAGCGCTGAGGGGTCTGGGGGAGTTGGGAATGGTCAGGGTGAGGATCATGGTTTGACTGGAGGAGCTTCAAGGTCCTTTCCAACTTGCTTGATTCTGTGGGGGTTTGTGAGACGCAGCAGCAGGGATGAGCTTTACCCCCCTTACAGGCCTGGGAGCAGGCACAGATACTCGGGTCAGGGGCCAGGTAGGTGATGCCAGAGGCCATATGGAACCAGCGCTGGCCTGGCTGCTAAAAGCAGCTTTTACACTGAGCAATATAGCTGCCTGCTGGGCACCTCGCTCTGTGCTTGTTTCCTTACTGGTGGGGGCTGAACTTGCTGGGGGAAGCTGAGCAGGCTGTTCTGGAGCAGGAGAGGCAAGGCACCGTGGAGCGTGGCTGAAGAAAAGTTTTTCTGCGTTGGCCGGGAATCGAACCCGGGTCAACTGCTTGGAAGGCAGCTATGCTCACCACTATACCACCAACGCGCCCCTGCGCCCCCGCCCGTCCCCGTGC
>NW_020799112.1:10554-42922 GCF_003259725.1 Athene cunicularia | reverse complement strand
GCGACAGGGGCAATTTAGGCAAGAAGCTGCTAGAAGCTTCCCCTATGTCTGACAGAGCCAATACCAGCTGGCTCCAAGATGGAGCTGCCACTGTCCAAGGCCAAGCCAATCAACAACCATGGCAGTGTCTAAGCAACAAAATATCAAGGATAACATAAACAACAGTAATAGAGAATCTATTACTTTACCACCTTGGCAAAATCACAGAAAAGCTGGTTGTCAAGGATCATAAGGGGCTAGACATCCAGATCTTATTGCAGTTAAATAAGAGTAAATTATCAAGGACAGCATCTTTCTCTTTGAGTGTCTGGTGTCTAACATCTAGTCAGTTCAGTTTTCTGTGATTAGTGACAAAGTTGGGCACTTCTTGATAATGAGTCATCCCATCTGAACACAGTTGGGAGAGAACAAACCAAGCAAGGGTCCGCTTCTGGATGATTTAAGGAAAATCCTGGATTTATTTCAGGATATGGTCATGTTAGCTGGCATGTAAACCCAGTTCATTAACTTCTCAGATATTTCAATTATATTTTATAAAGGACTGTTTATGAAGTAACCATCACCTGTGGTCAGTATCCAGGAACTAGAATTTCTGTGTCATAATTTAATTTTTTCTTCTCAATCTGAAATAATTTGAATTTTTCATTTTCCTAGGAAATGGACCATCAATATAGTTTTAACATTAGCTTATAACAATGTACCAATTCTTGTAAATTTTCTTGTTTCAAAAAAATAGTACATTCCAGATGCACACTGTTTCAACAGGCAAATATAGTGATAGAGAATGACCAGCTCTTTCTTTCCAATCACTTCAGGATCACAGTTCTGGCACACCTGTACCCAAAAGGCTAGATGCTTAGTTTATCTAGCTCCCATTAATGCCTTTGAAAATTTGACCAAAGAATTGGTAAACAACTAGAATGAAGATGAACATAGGAATTGAGAGTGGGATTCATCAAAATGTACTATAAATGGCTTATACTTGGATGCCTATTCCTGTACTAGTCATCTATTATACATTTCCCTTATTACCAGACCTGCACTGTATGTCATGCTAAGGTGGGTGTCAGTAGATCAGATGAACTGCCTGTTTCTTTCCATTGACTGAAAGGGGAACCTACAAGGCAAGCATCTAAAGCTTAGTCAGACAAATCTAGGGACTGGAATTTTTGTTTAACTGTCCATTATTCTGATTTCTTTTTTCTGGATCTAAGTTTAATCTCCAAGGCTCAGCTCTCCACTTCTCTGCATGGAGAAGAATTCCACTCAGGTCCACATGTTCCTCTTGCTAGGATTCCCAGCCCTAGAGGACTTGCATGTATTGCTTTCCATAGTATTTCTGCTGACCTATATTTTAATTATTTTGGAGAATATGGTCATCATTACCCTGATCAAGATAAACTGTGAGCTCTACAATCCCATGTATTTTTACGCTGGGCACCTCTCCTTCACTGAGATCTGGTACATCTCAGTCACTATCCCTGAATTCTTGGCAAATTTCATTGCTGAAGACAGAAGTATTTCCCCTGTGGGAGGCATGACTCAACTGTTGTTCTTCAGCTCCTTCATGTGCACTGAATGTGTCCTCTCTGCAATGGCATACAATCGCTATGTATCTGTCAACAATTTCACTATCCAGTTATTATGATATACCAAATGTGTATATACTTGGTAGTTGTCTCCTGGTTCAGCGAGTCCACAGTGTCTTTGATCAAGATTTTCTTCATCTCTCAGTCAAAGTTTTGTGGTCCCCATGTTACCAACCATTTTTTCTGTGATATCAGCCCTGCGCCAAACCTCGTCTGCACTGATGCTTCACTGGCAGAGATAGTGGACTTTGTGTTGGCTTTATTCATACTGCTTGCTTCCCTCTTCATCACTATTGTCCCTTACCAAATAATTATCATTACAATTCTGCAATGAATAAGAAAGTCTTCTCCACATGTTCTTCCCACCTACCTGTGGTCACCATTTTCTTTTCAGCCATCCTCTTCATGTATGTCTAGTCTAAGACCTTTTGACTTGACCCTTTTGACTTGAATAAGCTTGTATCAGCTAGCTATTGTCACTCCCATCTTAAACCCTTTCATTTACTGTCTGAGGAACCAGGAAGTGAAAAGAGCACTGAAAAAAAAAATTTCTACGAAAAAAAATGGTATCTCTAACATCTCCAGATGAATCCCTTCTCTCCAAATGCAAGAATAAGCTATGACAAACTGGAACTGACAAGCACACCATAAGGATACCTAGCTAATGACTGTTCAAAATGGACACAGCCAGTGATCAGTGGAACAGTGACAGGATGGAGAATGCTGACTGCCTGATTCATCTGAATCAGTCACCCCTAAGACTATCGAAGGTGAATGACTGAGCCGTTGTCACTGAAGCCTACCAGGGTGATTCAACAGATAATTCTCCCAAGTGCTGTGCAAACTAAAAGGGAGTAAAGTAGTATAGAATTCACTGTAGGAGGTCTGAGGGTGGAGGGGAAAATTAGGATTTAAAAAAATAATTAGATATGTTATAGGTTTTTTAGGGAAACGGCCAAAGGAAGATAAAGAAAGATATCAAGCACAAGAAAATGAAGAAAAAAGGAGATAAAAGGGACTGGTCATGCGTAAGTAGGCTGTTGGTCAGTGCAGCTGTTTGGCCAACAACTGCCCCTGGTTACCACAATCTGTCCCACCTTTTTATTAAATTCATTTCTTTCTATGTCCTGCTTCAGGATTTTCCCTTTTCTGTGTGCATGTGCGTATATGTGAGTAATGTGGTAATCAACATAAAGCTATTGAGTAGGACAGAGGCCTGAAAGCCACATTGTGAAGTGACAGGAGTTTAGTGTTCAAAAACTGGATACACTGTTGTCAGGGAACAAAGATACTGGAGGGACCCTAAGTCCAAAGTCAAACTACTGGAGAGACTGGGACTCTGCATGTCAGACATGGAAAAGTCCAAGGTCCTGGGAGAGCAAAACTGGGGAGGCAAAAGATCTGATAGACAGAGAAGCCCATTAAGGGGATTTTCAATTAGTAGAGATCCCCATTCACGCTGTCTGTGTTATGTGGAGACCTGTAAAGGTAGTGTCCTTCTATTGGTCCATTTGTGGCTCTGTGTGTGTATGTGTGTGTGTGTACATGCACCTCTTGGGAATTCATACTCAGGCTCACTGCTAGCATGATATGAAAACAAGGGAAAGGAGCAGTCATTCAACTCCACCATCCAGGACTGAGGAATTCCCTAGCTCTTTCAGCACATTGGTTTCAGCTACTCTTAACACACATTTAACCACAGCTCTAAGAATCTCTGAAAATTCATCTTATTTTACACTGTCTGTGTGAGATACAGCAGCTAAATTAATATCCATCATTACTAATGCAACCATTTTCTCATTAGTTCTTGTCATTGACTTGTCATTGGGCATGTGGAAGTTTCTTGAGGGTTTGGGTGGGGGGTTTTGGTTATTCCAGGTTCCTCCACTCCAGATTATGTCTGTTTTGACACTCCTCTTCTAGTCTCAACACCATAACGTTAATCAGATTGGTCATAAAAACTCAGATTGTTTGCGAGACAAAGTTGAAACTCCCTTTTTCCAAAAAGGTTTTTAGCACATATATACCCATGAATGGCATTGACACAAAGAAAATAGAAAGTTCTACCAGATAGACACTATTCCATGAAAATACTCTATTGTCCCAAAAGTCCCTTTTGTACAGTGGCCAAAGCAAGCACAGACAACCTTACACTGTCTCTTGATACCACTTTTCAATTCCATACCTACCACAGCGCATTGGTTTCTTCGACACCCAATAAGATATTCTTACATTTATTTTTCTCAGAACTCTCATACACCCTTTTCATTTCTTCCTGTTACCTCCAGGGTCACAGAACCAATATATTGGACAAAATACTAATAAAAAGTTAAACTCACCACACCCTACTGTGTGACTATGTGAAAAAAAAAAACCTTTTTGAACTGAAAAACGTAAACAAGACTATCCACATTTCTGAGATGGCTACACACTAGATGAGACCCAAAAGACATCTAATGTAAACAGTATGCTGAATGGCGGTAGGCAATTTATTCCACAAGGTGCAAGCATTTATTGGGCAAAAGCCAGTCTGCACCAACTGAGTTGGTAGCAGTGATCTCCCTTTGGTTTGGTCCACACAGAAAGCACACGTAGAGTCTTTGTCAGCACCGGTGCGGAGCTGAACACCAGGCTGTGTCATGCAGGGAGACAAACAGTTCCTTCACATCTTTCTAGCTAAAAAAAGAGCAACACTTCACGGACTGCGAGCCCGAGTGCTGAAGTTAGCTTCATTCCTGTTCATTCTGATTCACCCTGCATTGCAATAAAGCTGGGATTGAAACTGAAGATTTATGTCTTCCTACATATGTTGTTACAATACATTATACCACAACATCTCGTTACTTCCAAGAGTATTACAAGAATTGATCAAGTCTTCTGTCTCTGTCAGGTAAGTCTGACAAAGGAGAGTGTGCAGACTTGGGAAGAAAGTGAACAAAGAACTGATGAGAAGATTAATTTCTGACTTTCTGTGTTTTACTAACAGTGGAAATAGTTGTCCATGTGCTGAACTGTAAGGCTCCTCAGTTACTGACATGATTTTATTGTGCCAGTCACAGCTTTATCTGTATGTCCCAATATGTTTTAAGTGATGAGGTGTTGAACAAACTGCAGAGACAGTCCTCCCCATGCCTAAAATTTCCCTACACTGTAAATCCACTGGGTCACCCAAGATGCAGAGTATAAGAGATCTTGTGGAAGATTGTCTGGTTGCAGAAACTGATCTGATGTGACCGAAAGCTAATGCCATAGGTTTTAGGCGTAGGTAGTTTTGAACACCTTTTCCCATGTTGGTGCAGCTGGGTGATCTGCAAAGGAACACGAGTATATATTCAGAGCACAAAAATTCATGATTGGGGTGTGCCTCTACAAGACAGGGAAACAAGGCAGCACACTGAGCCAGAAAAGGCCATGCAATCATTAGAAAAGAAGTCTTGTCCCTGAGGCATACCAGCAGTGATTGACACTGAGATAAGACAATTTGTTTTTTCACAGAAAATATTGCCAAAATGCTTTAAGGGTTGGGATTTCAAATAAGTTATCAGGACATAGAGGCTGGATCCAAGAATTAAGTTGAATAGTGTATCTTTACAGCCATGCATGGAGAACAGGGTTTTTTTTATTTTTTTTTGTATTACATTCTAGTGTTTGCTTTCCCCAAGATTCATCGTGATGTCAGCTACAGAAATGCAAACCCAACCCTGCATTACAGAATTCATCCTCCTGGGATTTGGTGATTTACCCAAGCTTCACGTTCCTCCCTTCCTGCTCTTCCTGGTGATCTACACGGTGACAATGATGGGGAACATTCTCATCCTCATGTTGGTGGTGGCTCATCAGCATCTCCACATCCCAGTGTACCTCTTCCTCAGTAACTTGTCCTACTTGGAGATGTGCTACTGCTCCACCATCCTGCCCAAGCTGGCATCCTTAGCTGCTGCTGCCCTATACTGCCAGTTGTGTACTACGGTCACACCTTTGCCTGTCCCCACTGGCCTCGTCTCTTCATGTTTTACACTGTAACAGTTCTTCCTGCTTCTTCCTTCCTGGCGGTTCACATCATGGACCTAAAGCAGTGTGAGAGACTCAATCCACTGCACTGATTTCCCATGTCAACAGAAAGGTGACTGAAACCAGGGTTCACAAGACCTGGCTTTATGTCTGGAAGTTCAGTCTCTGAGCTGTGCTGGCTCCCTTTATGACCACTGGTGAGAGACTGTCTGCTCTGCTCTGTTGTGCTGGTCCACACACCACGTAGGTCAGAACTCCTCTGATCTGATCTACCGACTCTGAAGGGAGGCAAGATGACTGGCTCAGAGCTTGCATATCCAGTGTTTATATCTAAGAACACAGTCTGATATCCACGAGCAGCTTACACTTCAACCCTTAAGTTTTAGCCACCCCTTATGAAACGCTTACACTTAGACTGTAGGCATGTCTACCAAAAGGCAGAAATAGCTGCCTAAACACGGGTGTGTGTGCTAGTTCAGATACATTAAGGGATCCTGCAGATGCCTTGTGGTGTCCGTGACACGTTTATCAACCCTGTACTGATGTCAGAGATGCCCTAGGTCACCCTAAACAGCACAAGATGCCTCTGCTTGGGCACCTGCATCACTGCTTGAAGACCATTATCTAAAGTACCCATCTTCTTTTGTAGTGAATGGAGTGGTGTGTCTAATGAATTTCTCTTCTCCCCTGCATTACAATGAGATGGGTCGAGGCAGAAGTTGTATGCTTGGTTTAGACTAGTAAAGGGTTCATTCGGACTGGTTTTAGCTAGATGAAAACTAGCGCTGGAACTGATACCAATAAACTTTAAACATTGCCTGTGTAGATGTTTATGTCTAAGATACTATCTCTTAATATCCAATAGTCAGGAAAAAAGGGCTTTTAGGGTGAAATGAGGGGATCAAATCATGTCTTCTCTAGGAGAGGATGAATCTTATTGCAGGTTGTGCTCACTGTACTGACTTCATCTAGTCCAACAAATGGGGGTTGAGGGCCGGATATGGACACCTATGCCATGGATAGCCCTTCTGAATTAAATACACTTTTCTGAATTAGTAAACTAGACCTCCCCTCTCATCCTCCTGGTAAGCAAGTCCAGCGTCAAGAAAGACTGATCCCCTTGTAACTTTCAGGTAGCTTAAAAGAGTTGACAAGCAGATGCAGACAGAGTCATGGGTGCAAAAATATCTTAAATCCCCGATTTTCACATTGATTTTCATCCTACGTCTGAAATTGTGTGTCATGAATTCTCCAAAGTAACTTCCTGTTTTGCTTGTTGCTGCCCATTGGCTTTAGAGAAACACTGCACAGCTGCCTAGATTACATACCAAAGTTTTTGGTACATATGCAGGATGCACTTTGTCTCTGCTCTTTACAACCTGCTCCCTCTGGAACACACAGGCCATGTCTTGACTGCAACACAAGGTTGTATTTATCCCACAGTTTCTTGCACTCTCTATCAGGTTTTCTGAATACTTACTACAATGAAGTGTTTTCCATGTTTGCGTGTTGGTTCCCAACATTTCCTGAAACACAGCTCGCTGTTGGATCCTCTTTATTTATTTAGATGGCTCTGTGTCAAGAGTGTCTGAATCCCTCAGCCAAAAGCCAGCCTGCCCCAACACTGAGACCTACCTTAACATGTTGTCAGGCCTGAGACATTTAAAGGTTCTTTAATAATTAATATGTCTCTATAATTTCCACTTAATATTGGGAGTTCCTCTCAGTTTGCCGGGTTTGTGCTAGGGTGGTGTGGTAGGAAAGTGTCATTCTACATGCAGGACAACATTGCATGTAGACATGTGAGGATGCAAAGTCTGCTCAGATGCCCTGTAAATTTACTTGCATTATGTCTGTGAGCTGCAACAGAGAGAGAAATTTCATTCCCAAGCAAGCTGCTTGCAGATAGCTTCTCACTCACATTGCAGGGGTAGATGGTGGATGCTGAAATTCAGAACCTGGCACCACCTGCACTAGCAGTTTCTGTATGCAGACCCTGTTACTCTGAATTTTGCAGTGTTTTGGAATAACTGTGGCAAGACCTTGGTCCATCGCATGTTAGTTACTCCTGCTATGATCAAACCCAGTACGTGTGAAGGGATCTTCAGCACTGCTGCTGTTCAGTCCAGAGAAGATAATGGTCAAAGCTGATCTCACGTATCAGGCACAGGAGCCACCGCAGCTTGATCTAAAGAGGCAACCTTCTACAAAATGTCAGCAAACCGCTTGGGTGGAAGGGCACATCTAACTGTGGCGTTCTATGGTGTAGAATGAAGAATGTAGGCCTAGATATAAAGGCTCCCTTTACAGCCAGTGCAAAGACATTGTCACTTCTTGGGTGATTCATCTCATCCTGAAGCAGATATCTGAAACCATCTTCTCTAGCAGTGTCCTCACTGTATTTGCTAAAAATCTGCAGAAAAAGCAGAGATTCTTTAGCTGAAATGTTTATTGTATGACTTAACTCTCTCATACACTCTGAATTGATACTCCTATGTAACCAGAAAAAAAAATTACTGACGCAATGGAATAGAAAGTGGTCATTTGAATATAACTGATGGAAATTTGAACTCTACAACTGAAGAACAATCTTTAACACGGACGGTGAAAACAGCTATTTCCTGCTGAAAGGTCAACATAGTGAAACTTCCTAAATAAGGAAATTAAAAACTGTAGAGGTCAAAAAGGAAAGCAACTGATGTCACTGTAATGTTTTAGAAAATGCAGCATGATATGTGCTGGGTGGGCTGATGAGGATTCAGCAGCAAGCCAAGCCTTGACAACCACGATGAGGATGTCAGTTGGAGACCGGTTTGCCCTATTTCCCAGAGAATCTGCTCCCGAGGGAGTTGCAAGGAGTGTATGAGTCAGAGGGTTCAAGAAAACAGTGCCCTATCTGATGGGCCTTACATGGCTGCTAAAGAGGCAGGCGTAGAGTCCTCAGGGCACTCTGCTGTCAGGAAGCCAAGGGAGGGGCGCTCCTGGAGGATATGCAGGTATCAGACGCCTGACATCTGGTGGATCACGGACAGATAAATCCCTGTGGAGGACCACAACTGTTTTCTGTGGATTCCCAGGATTAGCACAGATCGTATTTTGAGAACTCTAGATTTGGTTGGGGTTTTTGTGTGTGTGTCTGGCTACTTTTTTCAACAGTTGAAAGTAATAATGATGCATTGATCTTTACGAAGACTTAGTCCGATAATAATAGTAGCTATAATGCAAGGATAGCTGTATAGGCTGGCACTTGACACACACCCGTAAACACCAGAGATTTCAAACTGGGTTGAGATGTCTTCACTGGACTGTCTGCATGTCCTGAGTTATCTGAGTTATCCGAGTTAATAGTTGATAGATAATAAAATCCTGCAAAAGATAAGACTTTAGTCCAAATACACCTCCTCCTTTCTGTTTATGCATTTCAAGATATCTCTTCATTTTTTTTCTGGTGAAAGAGACCAGATTTCACATGGTTCTGTCTCAGAGGCGGTGATTTGATGTGTGCATCGCTATGGTTTGTGAAACCACGCCCAAAGACACTGTGGACAGACATTTCTCTCTACTTTTAGACAGTGCCAGAGGAACTGTAGTTTTTGAGTACCCACATCATGCGTTCGTGTGCATTTTACCATTAAAAATATTGTCCGCAGCAGAATGGAACTCATACCTTGATCTCCGACACATAAAACCTTTACAAAGACTCTTTGACAGAAACGTTTCCATTGCACATCCCACTGGGAATGCTTGTAGAAGAGTGATGGCAGTTCAGTGAGGGGCAGTGGGTGAGCTGGATGAGTATTGCAGAGGTGGAGGAGGTTGGATGGGGCAGTATTTCGGGGAATTGCTCAAGGCTTTGGGATAGGGAAGAGGGTATGACACTGAGAGTGGGGTATCAGGAAAAGTGAGGTGGTGAGGGCTGTGTTTCAGGACTGAGCAACAGCCCTTGAGCCTGGGGTGCACCAGGGAGGTGGGCAGCCCCAAGCCTGGGATAGCAGTGATGTGTGGGCCAGACCTTTGCTTAGGCACCTTTGCTGTGCAGCCACTGCAGCCTCGCAGGAGCCTGGGTGCCTCCTGGCACGTCCCACACTGACCAGAAGGAAGCCTCAGACAGGCAAGGCCCAGAAAGTCCTCCTGTGGATCAGCACCCATCCCCTTTCTTTGACAGGACACATCAGAGGCGCTGCTTGGTGAAAGCACTTATGGCCTCCTTTATTTTCCTGTAACCGTGTTCTGATTTTCTGCTCTGATGAGCCCCCAGGAGGGCCACTGAGACCTCCTGCAGCAGCTCCATCTCTAATAGCTCCAGCAGGCCTCATTAGAACTCCAGGGAACTTTACTCTGGTGAGCATCCGTCACACCGCAGAACTTTTGCCCAAGGGCTTGATAGACCAAGCAAACGGTAACAAGCTTTTTCTTGCTGCCAATTCTCTGTGCAGTCATCAGGTGGCTAATAGGAGAATTAGCCTTTGAGAAAGAGTTTTGCTAACTTCAAGATTTTAATGAGCATAGGATGCAACAGGGCATTTCTTGTTTCTGACTCAAGACTGATGGTGTAAATTAATATACTCCAGATGAACTTAATAAACATAATTTTCCAGTAGGAGCTGATGCTATCAAAGAAAACCAAACAATGTTATCTTTGTGGTCAAGCATCTTGTGGACTGCGTGTCTTTGACTGTTTCTCTCAGGAGTCATGAAGGGCAAAGCTGTCCGTGATAAAATTGACCCTCTCACCATCTTGCTAAACAACACCACACTGCAAATCCAGTGACAGCTCCAATTCCCTCTGGTGCTGTGCTTGTAAAGTTACCAGCACACAGAGTCAGGGTGACAAATACATTTCTGTATCAAAAATCATGACGTATGTAAAATTATTAAAAAAACAAATAACATTTTGTAACATTCTGAAGATGGGTTTTCAAGCTCTTTCACTTGACTGGGAGATACAGCAACAGAACCAACGCTGGCCGCATTGCTAGAGACAGGTATATCATCAGAAGACACACAAGCCAAGATATAGATGTGAGCGTCATAAGATGAGAGAAGACCAAAGGCAGGGATTATTGACAGTACCTGTCCAAGAGTTAAACAGACAAATATTAGGCAGGACAAATATCAAGCTGATGGGATAAATATTTGACGGGTAGACCAGCAGGCAGATAACTATTTGTATAAATGGAGAAAAAATCAGAAGGAAATTCAGTGGAGAGCGAGCTAGCTAAAATGTTAAGAACACAAAGAAGTGTCATGCAACACAGACTTTTTTCCTTTCTACAAATGAAAAATGTAGGAGGATGGGGAATATTTGCCATCTTTCAGTCAATTTTAGAAAAACAGTTTGGGCAACTAAATTCATGGATTAAAATTCAGGAAAAACGTTGATGTTTATCATGTTTGTGTATTTTTCATTTCCAAACAGCAGCTTTTCCTTTAGAAATGGGTCAATATATCTTTTCAAGACAAAATGTTCATTTGAAGACATTAAGCGGATATGAAGAAGCTAAAACATTTTCCTTCAGGATGAGCAGTGGCAACGAACCATAGCCCAAAATTAAAATGGGGAATGATCTGGCTTGTCAAGAAACACAAGGACGAGCATGTGGGTAGACTAGATAACCACCGATGGTCATTGTCATGCTGCCTTCTCTAGCCCATAGCTGGTTGAAAAGGGAGATTTTCATGCTATTCCCATGAGGGCTGAATTATTTTTTCCTTCCTATGTTCTTCCTCTGAACTGAGGAGGAATATAAGGCTTAAAGGACTTGTCTGACATGGGAGGAGAATTCAGTGGGATGACTTTCGTTTCTTTGTTTTCTTTTGCTTTGAGGGGAACACTGTATCAACAAGCACCAGCAACCTGTAGTTTTCCCATTTTCTGAAATTCCCGGCATGTTACTTCAGAGGTGTTTGTGCCTCTGAAAGAAGGCCTCCATGGTCTCCTAAGGAGTAATCTGCACTAAACTTGTCTCTAGGAAACTAACTGCAAGCTCAGATCACAGGTCTAATATGTGAAGGTGTGGAAATGATCCTTGTATATTCCCTAGAAGAAGACATCTCTGAGCTAAGTTTTAGCTGCTTACAAGCTAGAACCTTGGTCTCAGCTCAACGCTCAGGATCCATCTTTAGTCGGTGGAGAAGGATAAGCATACCTGCAATTTACCTCCTCACATCCTCAGAGAGGTATCAAGCACAACAGGATGAATCTTTCTCAAAGAGAATTAAAAAAAAAAAAAAAAAAATTCTCAGACGTTCATGTAACATGTAGAGGCAGAAGTAAAATGAGATTTTTGCAGTGAAATCCATCGCCAGAACACCACTTCTAATCAACAGAAACAGGAACTTCTGGAAGACAAGTGATCTGATTGTCTGCTGCATCAGGATGAAATCAGGCATGATCTCCCTCCCTGCCTCCCTCCCTATGGGGATTTATGTTGGGTGCCTTGATGACTAACTTTGATGCAGAAGTTAATAGTTCCTACAAAGATAGATGCCTCTGCCACAGGCTGTGATCCCCAGCTCTCAGCAGGACAGAGTCACTCCCTTTTACTGGTGATGCTGGTGGCAGCAACCTGATGGGTGCTTGTGCTGACACTGCAGAGCTCTCAGCCCAAGTCTCGTCTTGGCCCTGTGTGATGTTTCTGCGTGAAAACTTCAGATGTAAAACTTCTTTTGTCTGTCTGTTGCTTTTCCATTCAAAGTGCCCAAAATAGAATGAATGGTGGAATACAGCTTTTCACAGCAATGATTTTGTACATACTGTGATGCTGAGGGTATTTGTTTCATTCCCAAGCTTATGGGAGGGGGCTGAGTGCAGGTGTTAGAAAACAAAGGAGAGATTAAATACTTCTGGAAGCCTTTTTTGGTGAAAGGAGACAAGCCTTGCCTTCACCCAAAGGCCAGGCCTAATATCTAGATCCCTTTTGTAGACAGCACCTCTAGGAAGTCATTCTTCCACCTTTGGTCACTGATAAAAAAAGGGAGTTTGAGGACCTTTCAGAGCAAGGCATAGGATGACAGTGTATAGGGGACTGCACCAAATGATGCCATGTAAGTCTGAGATGACCTATGTAACAGTCATACCTAGAAATACCAAACTTGGGTATAGGTATAGCAAAACTGGGGCAAAGAAGGAAAAGTTACTAGCAGAAGGTGGGGTTACTTTTGGGTGGAGATAGGGGCAGAGAAGGAGAGATGGAGCAGGGTGAAGCAGGCCTGGCAAACAGGAGAGGATAGGGACAAAAAGGGGTAGGTCAGGTGCAAAAAAGCTGCTGGTCAGCAAGCTCCTCTGGCCAAGGCTTGTGCCTGATCACCAAATGTGACTCACCTTATTAAACTCTGTTCCTAACTCTTTTCCGTGATGGTGTCCTGTGCATGGCACTGTGGGCGTGTGATCTGCTGATGAACTTCAAGTTGGACTCACCCATGGGTAGGAGGAGACCAGGATCTGGAAAGAGCCCCAGCTAGAGATGGAGACTGGTCTGGGGTCTGGTAATGGTTCCTCAACAGTGAAGGCACTGCTGGGCGCCTGTGTTGACCTGTGTGGAAGGCTGCATGAGTGTTGTGTACGTGTGCATGTCTGGGAGTACGGGCTTCGTCTCACCTGGGGAATGGGGGAAATCCCCGGTGACTATAGATGAAAATAAGAAAGAGTTGAGCAGCTCTGCTGGAAACATCTGGTGTTAGATGTGGTGACCTAGACAAGTGGTTTCATCAGGCTAGTGTCACTGCAAGAAAGATAGATCAGATGGATGATATCACAAAAGAAGTCATTATATATCCATCAGGACAAAGGATGTAATCGTTACCATTTTATGTAGAAGTAATCCATCGATCCTCACCAGGGCAGCCACATCTTCCCTTTGGTAAGTCTTGCATAGCGGAGACTTTTACTGAGGGTTACAGAAAGATTCTTACGCATTGATGCAGTACTTTGCAGCTGTCAGAACACTAAACCAGACAAATTGCACAATGCGGCTGGTAACAGAAATGGTTACCTTTGCAGTGATCCAAGCAGTTATGGTTTGGGCAGGATGGTGGAGGACTGCAGCAGGTCTCCAAGGACTAATTCCAGAATTTCAGTGAATGAGAGTAAACAGAACAATTGCTCACCAGAACAATGTTGAGGATGGCTCTAGTCATGGTCATTGTAGACAGAGTGAAAAGAATAGGAGGAGGGATGAACAGTTCAGAAACATTCTCATATTCCAAGGGGATTAAATCTGTCATGCATTACAGATTTTGTTTCTTGCCCTTTTCCATAAGGTGAGACTGAACCCTGAATACTGTGATCAGTTTTGTGCCCCTCGCTCCAAGAAAGACACTGAGGAGCTGGAGTGGGTCCAAAGAAGAGCAATGAAGCTGGTGAAGGGTCTAGAGAACAAGTCCCATGAGGAGCAGCTGAGGGAACTGGGGTTGTTTAGCCTGGAGAACAGGAGCCTGAGAGGAGACCTTATTGCTCTCTTACAACCACCTGAAAGGAGGGCGCAGAGAGGTGGGTCTCTTCTCCCAAGTAACAGGCAATGGGATGAGAGTTGCACCAGGGGAGGTTTAGATTGGATATTAGGAATAATTTCTTTGCTGGAAGCGTTATAAGCATTGGAACAGGCTGCCCAGGGAAGTGTTTGAGTCACCACCATTTGGTTTATTTAAAAGACATATAGACGTGGCACTTTGGGACATGGTGGACTTGGCAATGTTAGGTTAATGGTTGGGCTCAACAACATCAAAGGACTATTCCAACCTGAATGGTTTTATGATTTTAACATATTGTTACTTCCAAGTGTATTACAACAGCTTGTAGAGTCTTCTGTCTGTCTTGGCGGCAGTTGTTCTTGGTGGACGAGGGCGCTGAAGGGAACATGTGAGTGCTTGGGGAGGGGCAGAAATGCTGTCTGATTGTTCAGTGAGAAAAGATGGTGCTGACAGAAAGAACGTTTATCTTGTTTGCAGTACCCTTTTTGGGAGCTGGGGTCACCATCTTCAGAAGTCTTGAGGAAAGTATTTAACACAGTCAGGGGTAAGTAAGATGGGCAGGAGAGTGGAACTCGAGTCAAGGCGCATGATGCAGTTATCTGATCATACGCACTCGATGCCATTATACATACTCTTTTATACCCAAGCCTTTAGAACAAAGTCTCCAGGTTTGCTCAAGGACCAGCAAGACCTGCACGTGATTTTGAAGTGGCAACTTGAAGACCCTGCAGGATAGCTTTGAGCATCTGAAGTGGCAGCAAGCTCCTACACTGAGGTATTTGCACCTTGGTGCAATTTAGATGCTTAGCTGACCTGGGGACATCTAAGCCTGGATCTCTTCAGGGTCTGTTGCCAACATCCAGGAGTCTGTTCACATTTTATATTGATACCGTGCATGTTCCACAAGACTGGCACATTTGAAACAGAACCAAACAGATTCCTGTGTCTTTCTGGAACATCAGGCAGAGGACACACAAGTCTCTTATATGTTACCTATAGATGTCTTTTCTTAGGCAAGCAAATCACATTCGTGCTCCATTAATGAGCATTGTTTCCAGTGCCTCACGGTCACATGCTTAATGCTATCGCATGGATCTGAATTGTCAGGCTGGAAAGGATGAAATCTTTCTAAACCTCTGTGGACTGCAAATGCATGGCCAGCTGAGTCAAGGGACCATCTCCAGAAATCCTAGCTGTAGCGAGGAGTTTGCGCTCCATCCTCTGCACCTAGGCCATTATGCAGACAATTCAGAGTAGCCCTTTGTTCTGTCTTGAGTAATCCAAAAGGCAGACATAACACATACGGTGTCCGGGAATGTCATCTGCTTTTCATCTACCTCAGCATGAAACTGCAGTCCAGGCTAAGACTGAAGGTGACGGATGTCTGAGTAAAGAACCACAGCACCAAAAACTGAAGCACGTACTTAGAAATTGCTGCACCCCTCATTAAAGTTTGCATTTAACGCATAAATATAAGTAGATATCTAGTGCTATTAGAAGTGTCCATACTTCACGGGCGTGAAGTAGGAGAAAGGACCTGCAACAAACCTATTCTGTTCTGGATCCACCAGCAAAGTCTGGGTGTGCTACCTGAGGATGCTTAACATGTCTGGAGTAGTCTCTGTAAACGCAAATCAATTGTTTCATCATTCACCAGAATGTGAATCTGGAAAAGTAGCTAGACACATAAATACATTTCAATATATAAATCCAGGCAAGATAAGCCACACTGCTAAAGCTAGTAGAGTTGAAGCTCACATCCATTTTTAAGTTTACATTTAAATCTAGGTTCTTTACTAAGGTTCCCCTTATACCTAATGGAAAGAAACAGATCCCTCCAGAGGGCTGCCTCAAGCCAGCTGTTGACGATATCATTCTCAGGCTATGCCCACCCAAGATGTGACACATGCCAGCTCTCTTCAGCTATACAAAAGGTCTGAATGACAGGAGAGTCATTCAGCTGCCTAAACATAGCTGTCAAGTAATCACCTTAGATTATCCTGGACGACTGCATGGGGCTGCCAGCTGTGTCTCAAGCCCTGCAGGAGACACACATGCTTCCGTACGGGAAGCCAGAGACCAGATGGGGTACCGTAGGACATCTAAAAATGATGGAAGAAGCATCGAGTCCTTGAATGTCTCCCCCAATTTAGATCTACGCTGTTAACTTCTAACTGTGTTGAACTACATGACATAATTGGTAGTTTTTCAGTCTTGCAATACAGTGTCCTTTTGAGCTCTTTGCTTATAAACATGAGAGGTTGGAGTAACCACTTTCTGAGTCTTCTCCTTGTTTTAGTCACTTTCCTCCAGGAATAAGTTTTCTCCCTAAGATTTTTTTCAGGGCAGAACTCACCTCCTGGTTCCTAAGAGTGTAGACCAAGGGGTTCAGAGCTGGAGTGACAGCACTGTACATGAGAGACACTTGCACATCCCTCTTAGGAAAGCTTCCTGCGGAGGGTGGTGTATAATTGAAGAGCACTGGTATGTACAACAGTGCTGCAATGGTGAGGTGGGAGGTACAAGTGGAGAAGAGCTTCCACCTTCCTTCCTGGGATCGGACTTTGTGGAAGACGAAGGAGGTGATGTAGAGTTAGGAGAGGACTATGAGAGTGAAGGGGCCTAGTACAATAGATGTGGTGACAATATTGAGGAGGGCCATGTTGAGGCTGGAACTACTACAGCAAAGCCAAATTCAAGAGTGGCTTGATGTCACAGAAGTGGTGATGAATGTGGTTGTGGCCACAGAAACTCAGTTGAGAGGTCATGACTGAGTGCATCATGGCATGTGGACCAGCTGGCCAGAGCCAGCAGCAGACAAGTCCGTGGGCTCATGATAAGGGTGTAGCACAAAGGGTTGCAAATGGCCACATATCGGTCATAGGCCATGGTGGCCAGGAGCACAGCCTCAGTGCTGCCCAGGAAGTGGAAGAAGTGGAGCTGGGCCAAGCACCCACCAAAAGAGCTGGGCTGATGCCCAAAGAGAAAGCCAGTCAACATCTTGGGAACAGTGACTGTGGAGTAGAAAATGTCCCTGCAGGACAGGTTCCCCAGGAAGAAGTACGTCGGTGTGCGGAGCCGGGGCTCACACATCACCATGGTTACAATGGCACCATTTCCCAGAAGACTGGTCAAGTAGGGCAACAGGAAGGAGACGAAGAAAAAGTGCTGCAGCCCCTGGATATCGGTGAGGCCCAAAAGGATGAACTCATTCACCTCCGTCTGGTTCACCATTGCTAGAACCATAAGAAGCAAAGGCTAAATGTCAAGGCTCCACAGTTGTGAGGAGTAACAGTATTACAAAACTCATCTGTTTCTGTGCTAATTTAATACAAACAAATTCAGAAAAGAGCAAAACATAACACATGTAATGCAACCTAAAACCTGCATGGAAACTCAAGAAATGAACATGGGCAAAAATAACTTCAATGTAGTCTTCTGCTTTCTGTCTAGAGCAGAGTAAAATACTACAGAGGGGAAAATATTCAAATAAAAAATTCCATCTATGCATAACAGCAGAACATGTAAGATGCAAATCATTGCTGCCTCTTCACCTTCAGCCACATTCATATTTCAGTTCTGCTCATCTGTAACTTCCTGCTACAACCTTTGATCTCATCAATAAAGCTTCTAACTCATCATGTGAATCACTCCCGATGCTTCCTTTCTACTATTGTGTCTATACTCCATTAAGCCAGTTTCAACTTTCACGTTTCTAATAGCTACCATCTCTTCCAGACAGTTCTTTGTTCTTAAAAATGGCACAGTTTCTATTTTTTTATTAACAGCTACCAGAAGATGCTCCAAGGTAGCATACATTCATCAGCATTTCTTTTATACGTTTCCGAGAATAAAGGAAGAGGGTGCCTTAACATGTGATCACAAACTGGTTTTGTTATGGCATTGTACGCTTTGCCTAAGTCTTTTTGTTGAGCAGCAGCAGATGAATGGGACAAAAGCCAGCATCTCATCTCCTACAGCACTGCGGTGGAGCAGGACTGAATTTGCAGGAGCTGACTTAGCTGGTGCAAGTCCCAGACAAATTGGCTCACCTCACTGAAAGCTGATCGTACTGCCCCACGGAGACGACCTGATCGGTTCTGGTGGTATCGCTACTCTTCTAAAATGCAAATGAGAAAGCACATGCTTTCACTTTTTTCCTGTTCCAGGTAAGTTTGTTTATTGCTATGGGTAAGTCCCAACCATATACAATGAAGAACAAAGTCCTGATTTTTTTTTTTTTTTTTTTTTTTAACAAGGGCAGGTAGGTAATTGTATTTCTAGCTTACAATACAGATTGCAAATTCTACAAGATGAGCAGTTTTCCCTGTACATTTGATGCAGTGACCATTAATATTGACAAATACAACTAAGGAAAAAATAATTACTTCCACAATGTTTCTTGCAAAGAGGTTAAAACATATACAGATACGTTTCATAGTCTTTCTTGTCCTTTCCACTGTACTATATACTTTTATTGAAAACAGGTGATTTGATAAAGTCATATATCTCCAGCCCAGTCACACTTTTTGTCATGCTTCTCCAGCTTGCTGTTTTGGCATGAAACCAGTAAACAAACAGAAAACCTCTAAACTGACTTCCTAATAAAAAAACCATGAGCATATAGCCTAAAGGCAATTAACATACATATGTGTCCACTCTAAAGACCTGATCATATTTCTCTGAAAAATCCTTTTAGTCTGTTCTTTGAACAAGCTCTGTTAGATGCATTAGATCTGATTAATATTAGAGCCTTATCAAAATTTTAGTTGGTCACCTGCATTTGGAGAGGTAAAGATGCCATTCTAATTTGAAGACTCTTGCTTAAATACAAATGCAAAGACTACTGAAGCCTGCCTATTTTTCCAACTACATAAATGATATAATAATAAAAAAGATAATTTTGCATAAACCTCACCTCACTACTAATCAGCATTTTTCTCCTGGTAGTAGGGCCCTCTGACAGTGAGCCAGAAAGCAAAGCTGAGGACCAAACAACTTCCTCTGTGTGGGGTTAAAAGACTGAGAATTTCTGTTCTCCTGTTTTCTCTACACCTACATGGCATTCTTCTAGCTGAGAGATGAATACTGCAGGTGTGCTGAAACGGACTACTGCAAGTTTCCAGGGGCTGGATGCAAGGAGGAAGCTTTGCAAACTGTACCAGAAATCTCTGATGACCTAGTTAGAGGTGGAGGAGAGCCTTTTATCGTGTCCAGAATGTCCAAAATATCAACGACAACGCATGGGAAGTAAATTTCCTCTTGCTTTGATTGGTCTCCTGAGATGAGATATGTGTGAATCAATGGTGAATTGCGAAGCAACGAACAAAGTGTTCCCTAAACATAATGCACAGATGAGCCACCTGCAAAACAGAAGACAAAAAATGAAGCAGCACACAGAGACCAGCTAATAACAAAAAAACTCCCCTCAAAACCCAACTAAACTGACCAACCCTTCCCACTCCCTGCCCCCTCCAGAAAAAAAACAAAAACAAAACAAAACAACAACAACAACAATTAAAAAAAACCACAACAGAAACAACAACAACAAAAAACCCACAACAACACAAATATCTCCATCTCAGTGCACAGTTTATGGCTGAAATTTCTACTGGCAATAGAGACACGACTTGTGCAACCTCAGCTGAACTGGAGTAGTGTTTAGGCAATGTTTCCTAAATCTCTTTCCAATATTCGTATTTCTGAAACCTCATATGTGTTCCATCCATTCTGATGTGTTGGGATTTCTGATGTTTTATTTTTCTTTCACAGGTTTCACAGATAAGGAAGTTAGTTTTTTACTGTCAAAAACATCCCAGATTTGCATCTTAAGTTTTTAGTAAGTTTTTTACTGTCAAAAACATCCCAGATTTGCATCTTAAGCTGCATTTTCAATCCAGTGGAAAAATTTCCACAACTGTTTACTGAAGTAACATGTTCCATTCTAGTCCAAGTAGTCCAGATGTCGGTGTGTAAATCCTGCAGGAACTTTTGAATCACACAGATGCCTCTTTCTAGGAAGGTGGCTTTCACATTTCCTCTATAAAGCTCCTGGCAGCTCAGCTCCAGCCTGAATAATGAAGGTTGGAAGAAACCTCTGCTGTCTCCAGTCCTTTCCCTGCTCAAAGCACACCAACTGGGTAGGATCTTGTCTAGCAAAGTTCTCATCAGTTCCAAGGACATTTAGGCAAACTCTCTGGGCAGCCTGTTCCAAGTCTGAATACCCTAAAGGTGAAAAAGTATCCCCTAGTAGCTAATGCAAATCTCCCATGTTCCGACTTGTGCCCGTCACCTCACATCTTATCACCGTGCTACCCTGAGAATTATTTGCCCCCATTTTCTCTAAGAGAATCCTCCCCCACACTGAGTAGTTGCAGACAGCAATATGATCTCCTTCCCCTAGGAAGGGACGGGGATGAAGAAACCTAGTCTCCCAGCCCCTCCTTGCCCTTGTGGTGTGTCAGACCACTAGCCACCCTGGTGTCCCCACGGTCCTCCACTGGACTCGCCCCACTAGGCAATGTCTTTCCAGTACTGGGCAGTCCAACACTGGACACATCTTTCCAGGTGTGATCTCAGAAATGCCAAGGAGATCACTCCCCTCCTCCGGCTGCCTGTTCTCTTGCCAATGCACCCCAAGATGCATTTGGACTTCCTGGCAGCGAGGGCATGCTGCTGGCACACCTTTGACTTGTTGCCTGCCTAACCCCCAGAAGTTGCTTTTTCTGCCCAGCTGCTTTCTACCTAGCCATCCCCTGGCCTGCCCTGTGGCGTGGGATTGTTTGCTTCTCCCCAGATGTACAAGTTTTCATTTGCTTTTGTTGAACTGCAGGAGGTTCCAGTCAGACCATTTTTCTGGCCTGTCAATGTCCCCCTGAAGACAGGCTCTTCCTGCCAGTGCATCACCACTCCCTCCAGTTTGGAAGCATCAGCAAACATGCTGAGAGTGCACTCGGTTCCATCATTCAGGTTGTTCATACGGAAATTAAACTGTAGTAGCCACAGTACTGATCCCTGAGAATTACCACTGGCAACTAGCTGCTGGCAGGACCTCTTATCACACAGCCATCTGAGCCTGGCAATGCTGACCATTGTCATGACTATCCACTTGCCCGGAGCGTGTCTTCCAAATTCAGATCTGTAGGAGACTGTACTGAAGGCCTGGCTCAAATTAAGGTACGCAACATCCACTGCCCTCCCATGTCTATCCAGCTATCTCACCATAGAAGTCAGACAAATTGATCAGGCCTGATTTGCCCATGCTGTATTCATGCTGGTTGTTCCCATCACTTTCTTGTCCTCCATGGACCTCAAAATGGCTACCAGAAGGATTTATTCCACCAACTTCCCAGGTACTGAGGTGAGACTGTAGTTCCTCAGCTCCTCCTTCTTGCCCTTCTTGAAGAGGGGGTGTGACGTTTGCCTTTTTCCAGGCATCAGGACCTCCTGTGATCACCATGACATCTCAAAGACAAAAGAGAGAGTGAACTTGGAGTGGCATCAACAAGTCCCTTCAACACCACCCTTGGGTGCTTCCCATCCGGTCTCATGAACTTTTATACGTACAATTGACCTCAGTGCTCTAACTGTGTCTTCTTATCCTGCCCATGCTGCCTCACTTTGCTGGTAGACTCAAGGAACTGGGGGCCCTGGGGGCGGACCTATCACTGAAATGTAATGCATTTTCCTTCGCCTTTCTTTTTCTGTCAGCGTACTTGCAGAAGCTCTTCTTCTTGCCCTTCCGATACCTTGCTAGATCCAACTCCAGCTGAGAGTTGACTTTCCTGCACGTTCTCCACCCCTGCATGGTCTGTGTCCCTTCTGGTTTGCCTGTCCCTCTTTCTACCTGCTGTACACTTCCTTTCCTGTTTGAGCCAGGGGAGTCAGGAGTCATCCCAAGGGCCCCTGGTGCCCTTTCTGAAGCAAAACAGCTGCCCACACAGAATGTGGGAGCAACGCAGAGTTTTGGCTGCCTTACATACCACTCTAATAGTAAGAGAGGTTTGCCTGTTCTCCTTCCCATTGTCCTCCGATAATGTCCTGATACCCCTTGCTTCTTCCCACGCACCCATAAGGTAGACCTCCTCTAAACACATACACATACTCTCTGCTACATTTTGTGTCACACAGCCATTTTATTACCTATGAACCCCTAGGGAATTTTAACAAATCACGTAAATGTCCAAAGAGGAGCCGTACTGGAGTGATGTATTGGACAGGCTACTCTGGTAGTGTGCTTCAAGATATTATTGACCTGAACAGTGAGGGGGGGGAAAGCTGTAGCTGGAAGACGATCCCTGGACACCTGGAAAGATGTGTCAGAGCACCTTCCTGCTAATTGAATTAAGAAGTATTCAAAAGGACACACAAAAGTAAAAGAATGACAAACAAACAAAGAAAAAGCAGACAATAACCCTCGTTATTGCCCATAATGACACCTATGATTACCTGACAGCAAGCAGGAATCAAAGAACTGTGGAGCAGTGCTGACAGTCAGGCAAAGCCTTTTTGTCTAAAGGGCTACGGCATATACAAAGTCAGGGAATCACCAAGCCAAGTATTACTCCATAAAACAGGTGGTATCTATGTGGACAAGCCGCTCTTGCAGGAAGCGTGAGCCAGTTGGGCCAACTGACCTGCAGAATGGCAGCGGCCAAGGAAATGGCAGTAAGAACGTAAACGCAATTACCTCTGGTCTCTCTGGGGCTGAACACAGAGCATGGCATCATTCCAACTGTGTGTGGTTTTCCCCCTAAGGTTGTTATGTGATGTTAGAGCACAACCACGGCTGCCAGCTGTGCTGGCCCAGAACCCCCCTGCTCAGCAAAGGGGATGTGGCTGCCTCTTTCCTGCCTGCACGTTCAACCAGCAGCGAAGCTGAGCATGTATCCCAGACACAGACACACAGATGCACACGCAGAGACACAGCCGGTCACACAAACTGCCACAGACAAGGCACTGCCTTCAACAGCACCTTCATACAGGACTCGTATAAAGTGTTAAGCAGAGACAGCCAAGTCCCCTTCCTCCTCTTCAGATGGCAGAGGGAGAAGTTCAGTAGTGAAAGCACACACAGGACACACTCTGGGTTCACAAACTTGTGCACGTTTGACAATCCCTCAAGTACCAACACGGCCCCTCTGTCCACCTGGCATCCCTGCCCAGGTCCCTTACCTGCTTCACTGGTCCCCTACTTGCCACCTGGTATAGCTTGATGCTCACTAGCAAACACACTCACACGCTCACACACTCATTGCACAGACACTCGACATTCACAAGTCCCCTGGGGCGTCCTGGCACGGACCATCCACTTGCTGGGTGCTATCCTGGCCAGGATACCCTGACCTGGACCCAAGGCCCCTCTGTTCGTCCAGCTTGAGGTTTGCTGATGAATACACACTCACGCTCTGTGCACACCAGGCTTGGAGAAGATACAGACATTCAGCCTCTGGTGTGGAGCCCCTCACTCACTTCGTTCACAGAATCACAGAACCATCTAGGTTGGAAAGGACACTGGAGGTCATCTAGTCCAACCGTTCTCTTAGCACAGTTCCCACCTACAGCATATCCTTAAGCTCCAAATCGACCCTAATCTTGAACACCTCCAGGGATGGGGACTCCACCACCTCCCTGGGCAGCCCATTCCAACGCCCAACAACCCCTTCTGCAAAGAAATGCTTCCTGACATCTAGTCTAAACGTTCCCTGGCACAACTTGAGGCCATTCCCTCTTGTCCTGTCACTTTCTACTAGGCTAAAGAGGCTCAAACCCAGCTCTCTGCAGCTTCCTTTCAGGGAGTTGTAGAGGGTGATAAGGTCTCCCCTCAGCCTCCTCTTCTCCAGACTAAGCTGCTCCTCATCGGACATGTGTTCCAGACCCTGCACCAGTTCCGTTGCCCTTCTCTGCACACGTTCGAGTAACTCTATGTCGTTTTTGTAGTGAGGGGCCCAAAACTGAACACATTAATCAAGGTGTGGCCTCACCAGCGCCAAGTACAGGGGCAAGATCCCTTCCCTGTCCCTGCTGGCCACACTAATCCTGACACAAGCCAGGATGCCATTGGCCTTCTTGGCCACCTGAGCACACTGCTGGCTCATATTCATCCAGCTGTCAATCACGCCCCCAGGTCCCTCTCTGACTGGCAGCTCTCCAGCCACTCCTCCCCAAGCCTGTAGCGCTGCTGGGGGTTGTTGTGGCCCAAGGGCAGCCCCCGGCATTTGGCCTTATTGAAACTCCCCCAGTTGGGCTCAGCCCATGGCTCCAGCCTGTCCAGGTCTCTCTGCAGAGCCTCCCTACCCTCGAGCAGACCAACACTCCTGCCCAACTGGGTGTCGTCTGCAAACTGACTGAGGGTGCACTCGATCCCCTCCTCTAGAGCATCAGTAAAGATGTTAAACAGGAGTGGCCCCAAAACCCAGCTCTGGGGGACACCACTCGTGACCAGCCGCCTGCTGGATTTAATTCCGTTTACCACAACTCTCTGGGCCCGGCTGTCCAGCCAGTTTTTTACCCAGCAAAGTGTGCGATTGTCCAAGCCTTGAGCAGCAGGAGAATGCTGTGAGAAACGATGTCAAAAGCCTTGCAGAAGTCAAGGTAAACAACACCCACAGCCTTTCCCTCATCCAATAAGCAGGTTGCTCTGTTCTAGAAGGAGATCAGGTTTGTCAAGCAGGACCTGCCTTTCATAAACCCATGCTGACTGGGCCTGAGCATCTGGTTGTCCCTCATGTGTTGCATGATGTTGCACGCTTAGGATGAGCTGCTCCATCAGCTTCCTGGGCACCGAAGTCAAGCTGACAGGCCTGTAATTTCCCGGATCATCCTTCCGACCCTTCTTATAGATGGGCGTCACATTGGCCAATTTCCATCAGTCGGGACCTCCCCGGTCAGCCAGGACTGCTGGTAAATGATAGAAAGTGGCCTGGCGAGCACCCAGACAGCTCCTTCAGCACCCTCGGGTGTATCCCATCTGGTCCCATAGACTTGTGTGTGTCTGTGTGATGCAGCAGGTCACTGACTGTCTCCTGGATTGCAGGGGGGTCGTTCTCCCAGTCTCTGTCTTCTGGCTGTGGAGGCTGGATTCCCTCAGTACAACTGGTCTTGTTATTAAAGACTGAGGCAAAGAAGGCATTAGGCACCCCAGCCTTCTCCTCATCACTCGTTACCAAATTTCCTCCTGCATCTAGCAGGGGATGGAGACTCTCCCTGGACTTTCTTTTGCTGCTGACATTCTTACAGAAACATTTCTTGTTATCCTTGATTGCTGAAGCCAGATTAATTTCCAGTTGGGCTTTAGCCCTCCTGATTTCCACCCTGCAGAGCCTCACAGCCTTTCTGTAATCACTGTGTGTGGCTAGCCCCTTCTTCCAAAGGCTGTAAACTCTCCTTTTCTCCCTGAGTTGCAGCCAAAGCTCCCTGTTCAGCCAGGGTGGTCTTCTCTGGAGTCGGCTTCTCTTAGAGCACCTGGGGACCGCCTGCTCCTGAGCCATTAACATTCCTTCTTACAGAGCGCCCAGCCTTCCTGGGCCCCTATACCCTTCAGGAGAGTCTCCCAGGGGATCCTGTCAAGCAAGTGCCTAAACAAGACAAAGTCAGCCCTTCGGAAGGCCAGGATGTCAGTCCTGCTTAGCTCTCTCACGGCCTCTCTAAGAATAGAGAACTCTATTATTTCGTGATCGCTGTGCCCTAGTCGGCCTCCAATCTCCACGTCGTCCACCAGCCCTTCTCTGTTCACAAAGAGGAGATCCAGCAGGACACCTTCTCTGGTCGGTTCTCTCACCAGCTGCGTCAGGAAGTTGTCTCCCACACATTCCAGGAATCTCCGGGACGGTCTCGTTCTGCCATGTTTTATTTCCAGCAGATGTCTGGGAAGTTAAAGTCTCCCACAAGAACAAGGGCAAGCGATTGTGAGATTTCACCTAAGTGCCTATAAAATATCTCATCCATCTCTCTGTCCTGGGTGGATGGCCTATAGTAGACTCCCACTGTGACATCTGCCCTGTTGGCCTTCCCCCTGATTCTAATGCAAAAACACTCCACCCTGTCTTCACTACACCTGTGCTCGAAGCAATCATAACAGTCCCTGACATACAGCGACACACCACCACCTCTCCTTCCCTGTCTGTCCCTCCTAAAGAGCTTGTACCCATCAACTGGCACACTCCAGCCATGGGAGACATCCCACCATGCCAGTTCATGCCAGTCCCCCCCCAGTAGCTGCTTTTTGGGTCACACACCATTCCCACCACTTGCTCTAGTAGCTGACACTGTGACCTCGCTTGCCCCAGTAGCTGACACCACAGGCTGCAGGGCATCCGCACCCCAGCCTGACTCCAGTAGCTGGTACCAAGTTTCACTCACAGACACACAGGTCCCACCAGTATCTGAGAAAAGATTTAATAAGAAGATATAAAATGATAGGACAGACTGTGGAGATGAGGCACAGAGCTCAGCCAGACCAGTGCACTGCCTGACCCCATTTTATATCCTTTTCTGTCTCCCCTCCCTTTGTTCCTCCCTGTTTCCCCTTCATCGGGTCATTAATTGACCAAGTTTGGTTCTCTTCACTGTCTCCCTTATCATTTGTCAGTCAGATTTCTGTCCCTGTAAGTTCTTGTTCATCGCTTCCTCCCTTTCTTATCATCTCTTGTCGCACTGAAAAAGGTCCTTGACCAGGTACCCCTAAAGGAGCAGGCACTGTCCTTCCACATGTCCTTACAAAAGTGCTTAATTCTTTCACCACGTAGACTATAACTATATCTAGACTGCCTTTGCTAGCTTTGTTTAATGGCCCATGAACACTCACTGTGTTTTGGGGGAGAAGTTCACCCTTTCCAAGTGAGAACCAAAGTGTCAGGGGGTGTGGGGGGCGGTGACTTCAGGCTCCACGCCTGCACACCACCACAAAGAGGAGCTTCGGGATTATAGGCTTCAACTGAAGACGTGTCTATACAAGCACAAGGCATTTACTTAACACAGAAGTAGAAGTGGAAAACTGTTTGTATGAGGGAGTGGGTTAACAGATTAATCCTTACTAGGTAAGAGGTGGATTTCTGCATTCTACGTCTTCAAAGTCAGACATGATGTGGTTGTTTTAATATTAAATTAGACAGTTTTCAGTATTTATTTCTGTCTGAATGCCTCCTTCTTGGGGGAGGAGAGGAGATGAGGATCAGCAGAGAAACGTTGCAAGGAGTTCACCCCATTGATTTTCTCTTGGGCAATTTTCTTGTTTGAAGCTCTAGTAACTCATTGGACCTTCACAGTTACCTTAGAAGCTGATACTATTTGGAGTTTGTGGAAGGGACAACAGTCTTGTATTAAGTGACCAGCAACTGATGAGTGAGTTTTAATTTTTGACACTGTTACCCTTTAACTATTGTTCTGTTTCCTACTAAGCTAGTATAATCATTCCACCATTGGATGTATTCATGTGTTCAGATTGAAATGCTTAGAAAGTAGCCATCTATATTTTAATTAATTGTTGCTTGTTTGTAGTCATTACAGAAAGACGAATTCCAAAGGAATTATTTATCTCATAAGATAAATGCCAAGAAAATATCTGTTTGCCTACACTAGTTACAGATTAATCCTTTCTAGGTAAGAGGTGGATTTCTGCATTCTAGGTCTTCAAAGTCAGACATGATGTGGTTGTTTTAATATTAAATTAGACAGCTTGCAGTAGCTATTTCTGTCTGAATGCCTCCTTCTTGGGGGAGGAGATGAGAATTTTTTTTTTTTTTTTTTAATAAGTAGCAAGATCACCAAAAAGTATGGAATTGTAAAGAGGGAGATAAATATATTCTTGTGAATAAATCAGTAAAATGTGAGCAAATGAGGTAACTATTTGCTTATCTCCTCCCTAAATGATGTTAGAAAACCTAAGTATTTTATCGTAGCTTTTTTTCCACATAAATATTTAGATCATTCATTGATACAAAACTGGGAGGAGGTATGGACTCTCTCAAGAGTAGAGAGGCTGTACAGAGAGATCTGGATAGACTAGAGACCTGGGCAGTCAGCAACCATATGAAATTTAACAAGAAGAAGTTTAGGATTCTCCACCTTGGATGAGGAAATTCTGGTTATGTGTACAAACCTCGGTACAAGAGGCTGGAGAGCTGCCCCGCAGAAAGAGATCTGTGGTCTGGGTTGATGGCAAGTTGAGTATGAGTCGGTAGTGTGCCCTGGCAGCCAAAAGGCCCAACTGTGGCCTGCGATGCATCAAGCACAGCATAGCTAGCCAGTTGAGGGAGGTGATTGTACCACCCTACACTGCACCGGGGCAGCCCCACCTCGAGCACTGGGTGCAGTTTTGGGTTCCTCAATATAAGAAGGACATCAAAGTGCTGGAGTGTGTCCAGGGGAGGGTGACCAAGATGGTGAAAGGCCTCAAGGGCAAGACTTATGAGGAACAACTGAGGCCACTTGGTTTGTTCAGCTTGGGGAAGAGAAGGTGATGAGGGGTGACTTCATTACAGTCTACAGCTTCTTCAAGGGGGGCAGCAGAGGGGGAAGAGCTGATCTCCTCTCTCCGGTGACCAGCAATAGGACACAAGGAAATGGAATAAAGCTGTGACAGGGGAAGCTGAGATTGGACATTAGGAAAAGCTTCTTCACTGAGAGGGTTGTTGGTCACTGGAATAGGCTCCCAGGAAGTGGTCACAGCATCAAATGTGTCAGAGTTCAAGGAGCATCTGAACTACACTCAGTTTTAGGTAGACTTGTGAGGAGTAGGGAGTTGGACTTTGGCTCCCTTCCAACTTGAGATATTCTATGGTTCATTTTCAAAATGAACCTATCACTGTTTCTTGAAAGGCCTTTTTTTATTACTTTGGAAGTTACTTTCCTTAAAGGGAAAAAATACACAGAAAATATTCTAATAATGTTAACAATATAAAAAAAAAAGAAAAAGTTAATGCTAAATGTTAAAATGTTTTTATTTAACCATATTTTTTTCCACTTGTTGTTGTTGTTGTGGTGGTGTTTTTTTTGTACTGGTTGTTTAAATCTGTTCTAGCTGGATCAGAACTTCCCACTACTCCTTGTAGGGACTTTTTTATTCACTAGACAAACCCCCCCCAAAACAACCTAGTCATCTGCACACAGACATTTAAAAGTATATTTCTCTGGAAACCGCACAATATCTATTTAGGGCAAATCACAAATGACACTATAAAAATAAATAAAAAGATGCAGATCATAAGAAAGTACATTAGTGTCAGCAAGGGTATCCTGGTGTGCAACTGGAACAAAGAGGAACAGACAGCTTGGGCTGAGGTAAGATACCATTCACAGACCTACAGCAGCATAAATGGCAGCCACATCATCATTCACACAGAAGCAGCAATATGTGGGAGGTGATGCATTCTAGGTCCTCCTTGCTGTGTTATGCTCATGTTATTTTTCAATCTGCAAGTGATTTCATTTGCCTCTTTTGCATTATCTACTAATGATAAGTAAAAATTGTGTAAATTACTACATCAAGTATATGTGGATCTGGGGAAACGATTCTAACATTTGTCATGTTAGGGGAGATGAAATGAACACTATAAAATTACCTTCCCGTCAGGCTAGTAGACAAGGGACTGAGAGCAGTGGTTTGCTAGACTGAGATCACTGTTTAATTAACACTCCTCCTCTGGAGGGCCTGCACTGAATTATCTTTCTCAAGCAGTCATGACCAGACAGTACACAGTTTTCCCAATGACTTCTAACCAGTGACTTGTACTGTGGTACCTCTACAGTCCTTACACTACAGGAAATTCCTTGCCTGGTATATGACTGTGGAACACCTGTCTGTTTTCCTATAAAGTTTTATCTTTTGATTTCCAAAATTCAATGTGGTTTGTTTTTTGTTTTTTGGTTTTTGTTTTTTGGTTTTTTTCCCCAGTCTCCTGGATGCTGATGAAATGTTAATGCAAAATCAAACTGTGGTCACTCAGTTTCTTCTATTGGGACTTTCCAATGATCCCAACTTTGAGATTTCACCGTTTCTAGTGGCTTTATTTATTATCTAATGACACTGAGTGGGAATGCACTTATTATTCTGGTAATAAAAGTGGATCCTCAGCTTCAGTCCTCCATGTATTTCTGGGTTGTCTAGCTTTTGCTGATGTCTCTTACTCCACAGTGACTGTCCCAAAGATGCTGAAGAACTTCCTGTAAAAGGAGAAAAACATCTCTCTCAAAGGCATTGTACAATATTGGTTGGGGTTTTTTTGTTGTTTTGTTTTTTTGTTTTGGTTTGGTTTGTTTTTTTGTTGTTTGTTTGGTTTTTTGTTGTTTTATTTTTCTGTCAGCTTGTGCAGAAGTTTTTATGTTCTCAGCTATGGATTAGGATCAATATGACCATATGACCAATATGTTTATGACTGTATGCAACAGTCATTACACCAGGCTGTATCCAACTGGTATCTGGGGCATGGGTGATGGGATTTTTATACGGTCTTGTAAACAGTATTCCTCTTTTCAGCTTAAGTTTCTGTGAACCCAATACAATCAGTCATTTCAGCTGTGAACTTCCACTGCTACTGGACATGTGCTGCACTAAGATTTTCATCAACTTTGATAGGCTTTGGTAGACCAATGTCAATCCAATACAACCTCTTAATACTTATGTTAAGCCCCCTTTTTTATATTCTGAAAAACAAGACTGTAAATGAGAGTTTGTTGAAAATGACAGAGAAATTCTTGGTTTTCAAATGGCATAAAACATGACTTAATTTAGGTCAAGTATGGAACTATCAGTTCAGAAAGTTCTTGTAACACAAATCAGTTTATATATTTGGCATCCCATACAACTTAATTAAATTTAAGCCAATGACTGTGATGGCCATACATCCAAGCAGAAGAGCCAAAGAATAAAACCCACATACAAATCTATATATCATTAAAGCCAATGGGGTTTTTCCTATCTAGTTGTAGTGTCTTGGGCTGGGATAGAGTTAAGTTTCTTCACAATATGGCCCTATGTTTTGGATTTGTGATGAAAACAGTGTTGATAACACACTGATATTTTAGTTACTATTTATGAACAGTGGCTTACACAGTGTCTGCTTCTCATGCTGCCCCACCAGTGAGCAGGGTGGTGGTGTGCAAGAAGCTGGGAGGGGACACAGCTAGGACAGTTGACCGAACTGACCCAAGGGATATTCCACATCATATGACATTAAGCTACATGCCACTGAAAACTGCTGAGACTGATGGACAGGCCTTACAGATAAGACTGAGTGCTATGACTTGAACTTCACTGGTAAGACCTGAAAGACTGTGAGGAGGAGAGGAGAGGAGAGAAGAGGAGAGGAGAGGAGAGGAGAGGAGAGGAGAGGAGAGGAGAGGAGAGGAGAGGAGAGGAGAGGAGAGGAGAGGAGAGGAGAGGAGAGGAGAGGAGAGGAGAGGAGAGGAGAGGAGAGGAGAGGAGAGGAGAGGAGAGGAGAGGAGAGGAGAGGAGAGGAGAGGAGAGGAGAGGAGAGGAGAGGAGAGGAGAGGAGAGGAGAGGAGAGGAGAGGAGAGGAGAGGAGAGGAGAGGAGAGGAGAGGAGAGGAGAGGAGAGGAGAGGAGAGGAGAGGAGAGGAGAGGAGAGGAGAGGAGAGGAGAGGAGAGGAGAGGAGAGGAGAGGAGAGGAGAGGAGAGGAGAGGAGAGGAGAGGAGAGGAGAGGAGAGGAGAGGAGAGGAGAGGAGAGGAGAGGAGAGGAGAGGAGAGGAGAGGAGAGGAGAGGAGAGGAGAGGAGAGGAGAGGAGAGGAGAGGAGAGGAGAGGAGAGGAGAGGAGAGGAGAGGAGAGGAGAGGAGAGGAGAGGAGAGGAGAGGAGAGGAGAGGAGAGGAGAGGAGAGGAGAGGAGAGGAGAGGAGAGGAGAGGAGAGGAGAGGAGAGGAGAGGAGAGGAGAGGAGAGGAGAGGAGAGGAGAGGAGAGGAGAGGAGAGGAGAGGAGAGGAGAGGAGAGGAGAGGAGAGGAGAGGAGAGGAGAGGAGAGGAGAGGAGAGGAGAGGAGAGGAGAGGAGAGGAGAGGAGAGGAGAGGAGAGGAGAGGAGAGGAGAGGAGAGGAGAGGAGAGGAGAGGAGAGGAGAGGAGAGGAGAGGAGAGGAGAGGAGAGGAGAGGAGAGGAGAGGAGAGGAGAGGAGAGGAGAGGAGAGGAGAGGAGAGGAGAGGAGAGGAGAGGAGAGGAGAGGAGAGGAGAGGAGAGGAGAGGAGAGGAGAGGAGAGGAGAGGAGAGGAGAGGAGAGGAGAGGAGAGGAGAGGAGAGGAGAGGAGAGGAGAGGAGAGGAGAGGAGAGGAGAGGAGAGGAGAGGAGAGGA
>NW_020799112.1:8843-10504 GCF_003259725.1 Athene cunicularia | reverse complement strand
GACCAACTTCTGCAGGGAGCTATGGCCGACCAGCTCCTGCAGGGAGCTATGGCCTTGCTCTCTGCAAGCCGTTCTCCGACAATTCCCCCTTTTTCTTTTTGTGCAGGCTGCACAAGCATAAATTTACTAATATTTCTCATTATACAACTATATGCCATCTTAATACTCACTATAATCAATAATATTATTCCTAATCACCGCAATAAACTGTTAAAGGTATCCTATTAAGTACAAAGCATCCCATATTAACTATATTCAAAGGATATGCCTAAATACTACAAAATAAACAGTAAGGAAAGTACGGAATAGCACACTTAATTAATAGACATTCAGATCCGCAATTGCTAGGGAACCCTGGATACAGCGAGAATTTAGAGTGCCCTTCCTCACAAACTGGAAACCCTACGTGATGCGTCCATCCGTAGGTGAGGCATCCAAAGTCGCTGCAACCAGGTCCAGCCTTTAAATCAACAGGCCAAAATAACTGGCAACTTCCTTTGAGCGGAAACATCTGATTTCATCCTCCTGTTGGGTTCCACCTGGAGCCTGGCCAGTACTCCAGGGGGAAAACCAAGGGAGTTTCTAAATAAGGTTAAATACTTGAGCTCTTAATTCTTAATATTACTAAACAAAGAAAGTGGAATACACACATTCTTACAGCATCTTATTCTTATTAATAACTATATTTTATCTAAAGTACATCTTACATAAGTGACTAGTAAGCTTATATATGTCATTAACAAGTTACAATTACTGTTAGCATTTTCTCTTTAAAGAATTGGCAACTGTAGTGTAGTTTGTTCTGTTGCAGTAGCAAACATCACTCAGACATTCTGCTTGAATGATCAGTCGAAGAGATCACAAACTGTCGGCACAGGGGCACCCACAGCACCCACAGCTGGATCCTGAGTGCTGGCTGCCTCTCACGCCTCAGGTGTGGTTGCACACACCTTGCTGGTGACCATTGGAGATCGAGACCTGTAGAGACACAAGCATAACCTCTTCCCCAGGTTATTAAGGGAAATGGTCCTTCCCAGTTACCCCTTTTTAAGTTTTTGTTAACACTTGAGCTTTACTTTGGACTTCTTGCTGATCTGGTATCTATGATGAAAAATGACACAATACTGGTGGCACCTGTGAGACAGGGGAAATGTTTAAAATGTTCATGACATATAATGCCTTATTTAGCCTTTTGTGAGATGTAGATTGATATCTTGCATCTTGCTCCTTTGTTGTTGTTGTTGTGATAGACGCTTTAGCTTGCTAGATGTATGCTTCACAGTGGCCTGACCAGCCGGTGAATGGGGAATGCAGGTCAGATGCTTGACTCCCCACTGTATGACAGGATGCAAACAGTGCTCCAGGAAAGGTATTAACAGACACATGTACATATTTTAACATTTGAAATGCAGCTGAGTGACAACAGATTGCTATAATTCTGAGGAGATGAGTCCCCAAGAGTTGACACCACTTCCCTGTTGAAGAGATGGAGTCTTTCTGGTATTCAGGGCAAGTTGCAATGATGCCTTTAGCTGTATGCCTTGATAAAGAAACTGGTTTTGTATTGCTCTGGCATTCTGGTGGAAAAAATGCATGCGTTTTACAGCAGAGCAAATGGTTGACTTAGAACCAAGATCTCTTCCCCCCCCCCTTTTTTTTTT
>NW_020799112.1:3484-8793 GCF_003259725.1 Athene cunicularia | reverse complement strand
GAGAGGAGAGGAGAGGAGAGGAGAGGAGAGGAGAGGAGAGGAAGTAATTTACTTGAGAAATACAAGATTTCTGGAATATTTTATCCTGGTTCTTTTAGAAATAGTATAGGATACAGCTGTTACTGAAAGATGGTATGGTTGTGGAGGCTCTCAAAATAATCAGACAATAATTAAAATAAAATTTATTTTGATACAGTCCATTGGTACTCCAGCAATCATTCAAAACCAGCTGGTCTGAATGCCGGTGAGAGGAAAATACCCCTATTACTGCACAAAACTCCTAGGATTTAATGACAGTTCAAAATGCTTGATCACTCACCTTGAAAGTGAGGGCTCTCAACCTTAAGGAATTTCCTTTGGCAGAGTCTAACCCGAATCTGATTTATGTTCAATATCACCCTTATTGGCTGAGGGCCCCAATTCACATAAAAACCTGAGAACAAGAATATGGAAAAAGAAATCAAATATATCTCAGCATCCAGGAAGCCTCAACTTCATAGGTGTGGGTGCACCTGCCACAGATACAAACAAAAATTGCTGATTTTCCATGTGGTTATGCATAAAAAGTAAAGGTTAAAAACCTCAGAATCAATGGACAGATTGTAATTGGATAGTATACCTGCTTAGCGCAAAGTAGTGCTATGACTGCAGAGGTGAGGGGAAAGAGTTCTCTATTACAACACTTTTAGTAGACTGATTTGCAATTAGAGTGTAATTCATCCCCAAAACATGGTACAGTTAGAGTATGTGCAAGGTAGAACATAGGTGCATCACATAACACTTTGAAAAAAAAAAAAAAAGTGCAAAAAAATGAGGAAATGACAGTATCATGATAACTAGAGAGAAGAGCTGAATCAAATTCTTCATACCATACTAAACTAAACCACAGTGAAGCAGTTGGTAACATGGGTGCCAAGCTTTTCTTACATTTGAAGCTTGATACATATATGTAGATCATTTTGCTGCCAATTAAAACACCTCAATTTATGACCTGTTACCTTATATGAACACTAAAAAGAAAAGAGAGGAAAAGGGAGCCTATCCAGTATATCTTTCTTTTTAGCAAAAACACTGAAGTTTGGATTCAACTCCCCACTGAGATGTCCAAACTTACATGTTTTCAGCACAGGGACTGGATTCAATTGCCTAAACATAGATCTATGGTGCAATTCTTGACAACATAAGGTATCCTACTTTTAATACAGGATGGTGGATTGACCCAGAATTTAAGGCAATCTCTCATCCTTCTGTAATGCTATTTAGAGTTCATCTGGGACATCCCATAGGGCTAAAATGTTTCTCTACACCTATGTATATATAACTGAATACCAGTCCTAGTCTGCCTCTATAAAAGAAGGAAAAACACAGGCACTTCCCACTGCCATCCAGTTGTCTTGATAACTGCTTCATACAGGATGCTTGCTATCTGGACATACTTGTAACATGATTTTCTAGGACATTTAAAGTGATATCACATTCCTTGCAAGTTATGTCATAGTTTGGATGACATTTAGGAATTAGTATGTTAGATTGGGATTTGGTTGGAGCTGTGCATTACTGCGGTGGGCGGAGGAAGCAAGCAGCCGATTCAATGTGAATGATAGAGCAAGCTTCAACTTTATTGATAGAAATCACACCTTATATAAGCACTCTACAATACACTACTTGTAACTCTATTGGATACATTCAAGAAACTACATTATAATATCTCAGCCATTGGGTACATCTAAAAAGTCACATTATAATACCCCAGCCCCTTGTGGCATCTCTGGTATGCATAAACATCTTTCTTGCTGTAAACCTGCTTCTCTCCCAGGGCTGCTTTCCTCTGACCCCCAAGGTCATAATGCGCCCCAACTTATCTCTGTGTTCTCACAACAATCCTCGTTCAACAACTGAGCCCTGGTTCTTCATCCTTGTTTACATAACTGTACCCTGGGTTCTTTCCTTTGTTTACGTCAGGTGGCTGGGACCGACTTCTGCAGGGAGCTATGGCCGACCAGCTCCTGCAGGGAGCTATGGCCTTGCTCTTTGCAAGCCGTTCTCCAACACATTACTAATGCTTTCTTTCCATCTTTTTCTTGAGTTTTTTTTCTTGAAGAAGTGTGGTTCTTAATGGGACAGATACGACTTGTCCTCAAAGTGTGCCACAAGATATAAGTAGCTCACATGCCTTTACTTTGAAGCTGTGTGAAAACACCACTTTGCCATGTACAGGGTACCTTCTCTACCAACACCAAGCTAAATGGTGTCAGCATGAAGTCTCCCTCTTGATTCTGATTCACTGATGGGTCAAGTTGAAGAACAATTTACAGTGGATCTCTAACTTTCTGATGTCTAAGGTTTGGTGATAGGTCCTGAGTCTTAAAATATTTGTCAAAAAGCAAGCAGTGGAATGGAATCTGTTTTTCAGTTAATCTCTTTATCTAAGAATTTGCAGCCTTCATTCTCCATCCTAGATGGGATTGTTCCTCCCCAGGTGCAGGATTTTGCACTTCCCTGTGAGAAACTTGTAAAAACAGGTCCTGAAAGAAACAGGCCTGCGAGAAACAAAGACTGAGAAAAACAGCCTGAGAAAAAGATAAAGGATGGTGGGGGCGGTGGAGGCCCTCCGAGCTAAAGTATATCTCAAACACCCACAAGTAATGACACTATAGTCATGGGGTGGATGGTGTAGAGGTCGAAGCTGATAAGGCTGCCTGAATAACACAGGGTGCAGCTGGAGGGGGAGCCCTGTGGAGACAGGACAGTTCTGCTCTGGGGCACCTTGTCAAGTTTCAAAGGCCATCTGTCTAGTGAATGACCTTTGCTTCATTGTTCACAAAAAGCATAAAGTTAACAACCTGAATATGCTAACAATGATTAACAAGATTGTGCTAAATACAACATCCCATTAAACACTTTACCCCTCCCCATCCATGGGATATGTAGGTATGTGGGTTGACCTAGGGGATGGACGCAAGGAAAGTGGGTATAAATTGAGGGGGGATGAGGAGGAGGGGAGGATCAGAGAGTGAAGTGAAGCAAAGAAGACAGATGCCTCCTTGAACCCTCACTGATGGGATCGACACAGGAACCCAGAACAGTGATCTCTATTTCTCTCTTCTTTTTGTCTTCCTCCTTTCCTTTTTCCCCTTTACTTTCATTACCATTAATTAATGCAAGGCATACTGTATTGCCTCCCACAACACATTATATACTTAGTCAATTGTTGTATATCCAATTAGTACATTGTGAGAAGTTGATAAATGTCTGGACTTTGAGACTTGTCTCATCGTTGTCCACTCCATTGAGGATTTACAAATCTAAGTCACTTGTTTCCCTTGTCTGAGCAGGACATGACATTCCCCCTGTTGAACTTCCTGAGGTTCCAGTCAGCCCATTTCTCTAGTCTGTTGAAGTCCATTTGGATGGCATTATGACTCTCTGGTGTATCAGCCACTCCTCAGTTTTGTATTAGCAGCAAATTTGTTAAGACCTCATCATATAGATAATTAATGAAGTGTTGAATAGGATTGGACCCATTACTGACCTCTAGGATACACCACTAGTTACTGGCCTCCAACTAGACTTTATGCCATGGATCACCACCCTCTGGGCCTGACCATTCAGCCAGTTTTCAATCCACATCACCATCTGCTCATCCAGCCTATACTTCATCAACTTCTGTATGAGAAGACAACAAAAGCCATTCTGAAATCAAGGTAGACAATGTTACAGAATCACAAAATCACAGAATGGGTGAGGTTGGAAGTGACCAAGAGGTGGTGACCTGCTCCAACCCTCCCCTGCTCAAGCAGGACCACCTAGAGTCAGTTGCCCAGGACCATGACCAGACAGCTTTTGAATATCTCTAAGGAGGGAGTCTCCATAATCTCCCCAGACAACCTGTGCCAGTGCTCTGTCACCCTCGTAAAAAAGCATTTCCTAATGTTAAGAGAGAACTTGTGTTTCAGTTTGTGACAACGGCATCTGGCACTGGGCACCACTGGAAAGAGCCCGGCTTCATCTTCTTTACTCCCCCTATCAGGTGTTGATACACATTAAAAAGAAACCCCTGAGCCTTCTCTTCTCCAGGCTGAACAGTACCAGCATTCCCAGCCTTTCCTCATACGTGAGGTTCTCCGGTCTCTTCACCATCTTGGTGTCTGTTTGCTGTATTCTGTCTAGTATGTCCATGTCTTTCTTGTACTGAAAAGCACAGAACTAGACACAGCTCTCCAGAGGCAGCCTCACCAGTGCTGAGTAGAGGGAAAGGAACATATTCTTTGACTGGCTGCCAACACTTCTCCTAATGCAGCCCAGGATATCATTCACCTTCTTTGCATCAAGGTCAAAGAAAGGCATATCTAACTGCTCCCCTTTCATCTACCAAACCAGTCTGTTAATCACAGAAGACTATTAGGCTGTTGGAGCATGATTTCCCCTTGGTGAAGCTATGCTGACTACTCCTCGTGATCACATTCATGAAGAACATGTGCCTGGAAATGGTTCACAAGATTAGTTGCTCCTTCACCTTCCCAGGGACCAAGTTAAAGCTGATCAGCCTGTAGTTCTCCAAGTCCTCCTTCTTGCCCTTTTCAAAAACAGAAGTGACATTTGTTTTCCTTCAGTGCTCAGGTATCTCTCCCAGTCACCATGATCATTGGAAGATTATTGAGAGTGATCTCACAATGACACCAACCAGCTCCCTCAGCACTCATGGGAGCATTCCACCAGCATCCATGGGCTATGTATGTCTGGTATTCCCTGACCTCATCTTCTTCCACCAAGGATACACCATCCTTGCTCCAGACTCTCCCGTTGATCTCTAGGGCCTGGATTCCTGAAGCCTGGTCTTGAAGTAAAGACTAAGGCAAAGGAGGCATTCAGTATATCAACCTTTTCCACATCCTGTATTGCCAGGTTCCCCAGGTCATTCAGCAATGGGCCCACATTTTCCCTAGTCTGCTGTGTACTTAAAGAAGCCCTTCTTGTCTTTGGCATCCCTGGCCAGATTTAATTCAATTTCAGCTTTGGCTTTCATAACTGTGTCTCTGCATGCTCAGACAGAGCATGAATATTTGAAGAATAATAATTCTTAATTACCACATGCACTTTCATAATGCAAACTGCCAGCCAGATTCATTAGGGAACATTCCTGTGTGGCCGATCAAAAAACCCCCACCCATGCACACACATGCACATACATGCACCACACACTGGAGGAATGCTCTGAAGAGACAAGCAGAGGCTAGGACCCCTTGAGGCTCAGGGGATGATGATGAAGCAACTGTTCACAGCTGTTGCAAAAGCAACTAAAATCATCG
>NW_020799112.1:0-3434 GCF_003259725.1 Athene cunicularia | reverse complement strand
GGGGGGCGGTGGTGGTGGTTTGGTTTGGAGGTTGCTTTTTTTGTTTGTTTTGTTGGGGGGTTTTTGACAAACGAGCAAAAACTATAACAACTAGCTGTACTTAAAAGAAATGCAGAGCTAGGGCAGGGCAAAATTCATTTTAGGTTTATGCATACTGTTAAATTAATAGCTTGTGTATTTGTTAGGGTGGAAGCAAGTCTTGCCAGGCTCAGCAGTGTCACAAGCAAGAGCTGTATGAGCTGAACGCATGTATGTCCAGCCTCACTACTGCAGACCTGATCTGTCAGGGACACTTCTGCCTGGCCTAGGTCCCCAGAGTGGACTATTCCTCAAAAGAACTGCCACATGGGACAGCCCACACTGTACCAGGTTTATCCTGAAGGACTGCAGCCCTCAGGGAGGACCCACACTGAGCAGGGGAAAAGTGTGAGGAGAAAGGAGCAGCAAAGACAAACTGCAATGAACTGAACAGAGCACACCAGCACTGAGAGGGGGAGGAGGTAGAAGATTAGGGAATGAATCATAGAATCATTTAGGTTGGAAAGGACCTTTAAGATCATTGAGTCCAATCATTAACCTAACACTGCCAGGTCTACCACCAAACCATGTCTCTAGGTGCCACATTTACAGGTCTTTTAAATATCTCCAGGGATGGTGACTCAACCACTTCCCTGGGCAGTCTCTTCCAATTCTTGACAATCATTTCAGTGAAGAAATTCTTTCTAATATCCAAGCTCAACCTCCCCTGGTACAACTTGAAGCCATTTCCTCTCATCCTATCCTTTGTTTCCTGGGAGAAGAGACTGAGACACACCTTGTTACAACCTCTTTTCAGGTAGTTGTAAGAGAGCAATAAGGTGTCCCATCAGACTGTTCTCCAGGCTAATCCACCCCAGTTCCCTCAGTTGCTCCTCAAAGGACTTGTTCTCTAGACCCTTCACCAGCTTTGTCGCTCTTCTCTGGACTTGTTCCAGCACCTCAATGTCTTTCTTACAGTGAGGGGCCCAAAACTGAACACAGTATTTGAGGTGTGACCTCACCAGTACCATGTACAGGGGTATGATCACTTCTCCAGTCCTGCTGGTCACAGTATTTCTGATACAAGCTGGGATGCCACTTGCCTTCTTGGCCAGCTGGGCACACTGCCAGCTCATGTTCAGCCAGCTAGTGACCAGAATAAAGTTGATAAAAGGGGCAAAAAACCACAACCGAACAAAAAACTATTGCTTACATTTAGGGATATGTAGTAGATTGGTATCCTATTGCAATGCCCTATATTTGTAATACCATTCCTACTCAAGTATTTTTATGATCTCTTGAAAGTCTCTTCAGCTAGTGGGAAAAACCCATGCCAAACTCCATTTTTTTCCCCTAATATTAGTAAACTAGATGATAAGCAAAAGAATAAGATGATATCGTGTTAGTACTATTAACAATGATATCACTTACTTCTACGACTCTGAACATGTGGGAGGAAACTTCGCTTGTACTATACATAGACTGCTAATATGTCCTAAAACTTGAGCATTTTTATATAGACCATGGATAAAAAAAGATCACTTAACATATGATCTCATCGTACAAAAAAATTGCTGTCTGGAGACCTGATTCTACTGGGAGTACATGAAAATTCAAGTACCTTCACCCATTAGCCCTAGGAGCCCTTGGAATCAGAGAGGAAATGCTGCCTCTTACAGAGGAAAACACAAGGATTATTTTCTCTGTATTTGTAATTTCTGCCTTTGGAATTATTGCCCCTACTGAAGAGAGAAAGAAAACTCTACAAGTTTTAGTAACATAAGAATATTTCAATTTCTATTCCTCATTCTTTGCTGGTTCCTAAGGCAAAACCAAAACATCAGTATGTTTCCGTGGTTTATTTTTCTAGTTTGAGCCTGACACTGCTATTACGGTATACAAAAGGAATCTATCCTACCTGTCTTTAGGCATCAGAAATGTAGATTTTTACATCTGAATTACTCACTTACTCACCTGAGAGAAATAGGGACCTCAGTGGCATCAACAAATCATATTATTTTAGATGTCTATGGTGGAGAAACATTAATTATACTGACAGTATACTTGTTTATTTCTATTGTCTGTAGAAAACTTTGGCAACAGTAGCTGCCTATTTTCAGATAAATACGTTGAACAAATGAATCACAGTGTCTCCACTTTCTCATCTTCTCATTTTCTTTCATCATTGCTAAGGTAAAGAAAAAGGCATTTTCAGAAATCCTGAGAAGACTTGAAAATCCTAAGATACTTTATTCTTATTAGTGATATTGTATGAATGCTGTGTAAGTGGCAAGAGTCTTCCTCATCTGTGGATGGAAGTCAAAATTCTATTGGACATACAGATATCTTCACAGGAGTCTAAGCAATTTATTTCTCATTATTAGTTTGGGATTTTTGTTACACAGATGTAGATATATTCTCATCTCATGCATGTGAATCCTGAAGGGAAAACTTTAACCCTTAGTCCTCTGGGATTAAAGTTAAACTCCAGATCTTGTGAGCCACATTATCTCAGTCCCAATGGTGTAACTACAGGAAAAAAAAAAAATAAAAATCTATTAGTCTCCTTCAAAAATCAACCAAGTATATTTTGACTGAAGCTGTCCAGGCAGTTTCCCAGAAAAAATAATTCTGTTACTAGATCCGATGAGATGGTAAATTCCCAGAAAAAGGCAGTAGGTGTAGAAGCTGGTGACCACTTTTACATGGGAAGCTGTTTGTGTGTTGAGCATCTTCTTACTCTCCAGATCTTATTTGAAATGAAAACTCAGAACATGGATTTTATAGGATTTGATGAAGCAAATGTAAGTGCATGAACACTTCCATTAATTTAAACTTGTTTAGGTTTGGACTGTACTTTTGCAGGGTTAACAATGAAAATAACATAGATAGATCATTTCTGCGTGAGTCAAACCAGTAGGTGGAAAGCCACAGGATCTCTGTATCACCTAGCTTAGAGCACCAATAATTAAATGAATTTCAGTGAATTGCAGCTATCCAAAAATTTGGTAATGGTACACTCACTTCATTATTAATGCTACTACCAATCCTGGCATCCTTGGACATCCATCTAGAGGACAGATATTGTGCTTCTGTCTTGTGCTGTATTTCTCATCATTAAATGTAAAGTGATTCTAATATGACTGACTCACAGTTAGATGTCTATAGACATTTAGATGATGGAGTTAACTGAGACATCCAAGTGAAATTCTTCTGTCTCATCATAGATGCCATTCTTATGCTAAGGTCACCTGCCCTTTGGAGGTATCTCTTTATTTCTATGTAAAATAAACACAGAACGGTTACTTAAAGTATGCATACCTATCTTCTGTTCACCTAATTTAGAGAAGATGTATCCCTGCCTGTGATTGTTAAAGATAATCTTGCACAGGTTCCCCAGCTGAGACTTTTTAGAC
>NW_020799111.1:4226319-4280761 GCF_003259725.1 Athene cunicularia | reverse complement strand
GTGGGAGTAGGTCTGAGCTCTGGTACATCCATGGGGAAACAGACTCGTTAGACAGAAGTTAGAATAGATTCTCTATAAAAAGTGCTCAAAGTTACACCAGCATTAATTTAATTGTGGTGTTGGTGTTTTGGGTTTTTTTTAAAGATGAAATTGATAGATTGTCTTTCTTCCCAAGATAAATTGTTTGGGGTATGATTTCCATTGATTAAGTTAATTAAAAGTTCATATAATCAGAGAAGAAGGTAATTCTGGCTGCATTTGCACTTAGAAATAGTTGGTAATTTGTTAAACTATGAAAATAGTTTAAAATACTTTCTTACATTTCCTTACCCTTTTATTCTCCAAGAAAGTAGCTATATATTGAAATTACAAAAAGTTAAAATAAGATTTATTATGCTGCCCTATGAATAATTCCTAGAAGTTTACAAATGTCACTCCCCCATACAGAATCCAATCTTGCACACGTCTGCACGCATGCTTCGATCTTAAACATTTAACAGGTCCAATTCATATCAACAGATGAGCTTCCATTAAAGAGAAACATGTGGGCAAGGAAAGGATTAGAAGTCTTCCAGAAAAAAAAAACAACCTTAAGTTACAGGTGGAATGTATGAAATTTATCCTTACTTCCAGGGCAAACTAAAGGACAAGTTTGTGGTCACTGGTCCTGAACTTCAGCTGAAGAACAGGCAGCAACCCCTGCTTACATACTTCTTTCTATTGCTTATTGTCTGCAGTTACTTCTCCATCTTCCTGTAGATAAGCCAAATACTCCTTTTATAACCCAAAAATTGCAGACTACAGGCCTCCTCTGCACTTAGCTAGTCTAGGGAGAACAGGACAATATAGCATAATTACACATCAGATTGAGTATGCCTGTCCAACAGTTTTATTTTTCAGCAATGACATTGTGCTCTCTGTGCTGGGTTAAGTCCTGCCTTTGTCCCAGCAATGCAGAGGGTTTTCTTCTCCCTCTCTGTGCCAGCTCTATCTCCTTTAGTAGGAGGCTGAAGAAGAACCATGACAGTCAGCCTTTGAGGTTTGGGCTACCTGTAGCTTCTTTTATGGCACAGACCCTGAGGCATCTAGCAGAAAGTTTTAACGGCTGCACATGGCATAGCAGTAAATATTTTGTACACTTAACCTGTCCAAGTGCTGAAATAAAGGCGGTCAGAAAAATAATTTTGTCAAGAAAAATCTCAGAAAAACTGGAAGTGTGTTTTCATCCCATGTTTTCTGTCGAATTCTTGTAGATGTTAAAGCTTAAAAATCTCATAAACCTTTTCCTGCATTACAATTTCACAGAATCGTAAGGATTTTTGCAGCTTGAAAGACTTAAGAGTGTATGACAACTGTCCAACTTAGTAACTGAGATTATTAGACTGTGCAGAAAAAACCAAATACAGCTAATTTTTTTTTTTTTTTTTTTGGCACAACCAGAGTTTATCGTAATTGTAATTAATCATTTACAGAGTTTGAGGGAAAATAAAAGATGTTCTTCATTCAGGCAGCATCAACAGCTAACCTGACACTGAAGTTGCTGAATATACTAACAGGCTGACTCAGAGTCAATAGGAAAATTTTTTCTCTCCCAAAGACTTCCCCATGGTGTAACTTTTATACAATTATTCAGATGTGAAGTTTTTAGTTGCCAGCTATTAACTTTCCTTCCTCCATACATACACACTCCAAGGAGCAGAAAAGAAAGAAATATTGCTGCAGCAAACTTCAGGGAAAAAAAAAAGAAATGGCACCTTTAAAGAGTATATGGGTGAAAGAACGCGTGTGTATACACACAATGGGAAGGGAAAGAGGTCTAATGAACATGCATCAAGCTCATCACTGCAGAGCTACAGGAAGTATTTTCTTGTTTGTTTTGTTGCAGATGGACTACTTGGTACAGAGTACACGTATGGCACTATCCAAGTGCACCACTACTTCCCTGGAGGGCTCCTGTTCACTTAGAATAAACTACAAGAATCTTTAACTTTGTACAACACTTGTAGTAGTAAACTTTTTTCACCTTATTGGTATAGGGCTACAGTTTCAGAACTACTGGATGTATCTGTCTCCCTCTCCCTCTCTCTCTCTTCAGATGATGATATTTTTCACAGACCAGCTCCCAAAACAGATGCACAGCTCTCAAGTTATTTTTCACAGACCAGCTCCCAAAACAGATGCACAGCTCTCAAGTAGCAAAACTCTCCATAGATAGGGTTTGATCTTTAGCATTGATGAGGAAATAAAACATGATATCAGAGTAATATATTGACACAGTATAGAAAATCAACATTGTCCTTTATGGCCTACAACATCAATACAGGCGCAAACTAAAAGAGTTCTCTTGCAGCTCCAGCAAGGACCTCAGGTGTGAGGCTGGATGATGTCTAACTCCTGCTCTCTTTCATTTACAACTACCTGCTTGCAGCTCACTTGCTTGATCCTCACAGATCAGACAAAACCCCACATCTGTTTGTACAAGTACAGACGAACTTTTCTGAGCATACATCTCCTGCATGCAGATAGCTCTTGGCATGCTCCTATTTTGCATGCATAATTTGGATCTTCTTTCTTAGAGTTTTGTGCACTCGGAAGCGAAACCATAGAGCAAGGACAGAAAGTGAGCCTACCACTGGTTGCCACAAGTCACAGGGAACAATTAGTCCTGGTCAGGGACCACTGGTCAGGGTCAGGTTTTGACCCTAATGAGCCTTGGATTTTTTAACACATCACTCCCTTCCCTACTACTCTTTCCCCACGACAGAGGCCAGTTCTGAGTCCTCCTTCATCTACCTCTTCACAGGCTCCCACCCACATCAAACCTAAACTGCTACCACAGTCAGCATGGGAAATCCCTTTTCTTTAAGAGTACCTCTACATTAAACAACCTCAGCTCTTATTTCTCCTGATTTAAATACAGATTTTTATAGCTGTGCTTCATGAGACAGCTGGACTTTTCAGGATTTTGGCTGCCAGATTAATTGTGTACCTGAGAGCTCTTGCCTGTGAAATAACGAGGGGAGGTCTGACCCTCAGCAGAGCCCTTAAAGCAGGCTTCCATTTCGAAGAAAGACTTTAAGAGAGCAGAGATGGTCCATACTTACTCCTGCTAAATTCCCAGATGAAGTGTGGACAGAGAGGCATTACAGCTTCATCACTAGAACAGAAAAGGTCTTTGCTGCAGCTGAGCAAAGAAAGGGGTTTCCCTGTATGTAGCAAAATCATCATGGATAAAGGGGTAAAGATTAAAATAAGCATTTGTGCACCCCAACAGTTTTTAGTGAGTTTGTCTGTAATAAATTACTCCCAGGAGGAAATTTCTAACATGTTTATATATGTTCAAATAAAAATGAATAGAGAGCAGAGTAAATAAAAAGCAGAGTGCATCAGAATTTCCAGTTCATTGAAATTTCTCTTTGAGCTTGCTCCCCAGCTTCCCAGACTACAAAAACTCCTTCAACAGGGATTTCCCCCCATTTCTCTTAACTGCTGTTCTTAAATATTTGTGGCTCTAGAAATTCTTAATCTCTTCAGAGGATGTATCAATTAAGCTTCCACATTTTTTCCCTTCTGTTAAAGTGTCAGAACATTACAGCTATTCATGATTTTCCAACAGAAAGTCACGCACACCAGGAAGCAAAAGAAAATTTGTTGAAAGGGCATCATATCCTGCCTCTTGTGCTCCAACAGAATTCCAGCCATCTTACGCCATCCCTAAACAATGTGCCTAACCAGTCCTTAGTAATGGCTGGTTATTTTGAGTCCACATTATATACCACTGCTTAAACATATTTACTGTTAAAAACTTATTTTTCTTCTGGTATCTTTAACTTGCTCCAGGATTCAGGCCTGTTCATGTCATTCCAGTCTACAGAAAACTCAGACTCAGACTTAGAGTTCTGCTTCTGGTATTGAAGTAAAATCCCTGCAGATCAGTTTACTTTTCTATTCTTGGTAAATTGTAACCTGGAAGAGACTAGCCATTTCTTCAGAGTGCCAAGAAAACAGCTTCAGCAGAAAAATTGCTCAATTCACTCTGTCAAATTGACAGAGTGACAGCAGTGACAGCTGCTCTGCTGGTGCTTGTTCAGTTTCTAGGAGGCTATGTTTGCACGTTTTAGTTTTTGTGGCACTGGGCCTTCCTCGCCTTTTCCTATTTCTGCTCCTTCTAAGTGAGTCCATCCCAAGAAAATCCATTGAGACCCACTAACAAAATGGACCCTTTTATATAGCCGCTACTTTAATAGCAACAGAGTATCGCAGGTAAAAGATGAGCAGTTATGTCTATGTCTTAACACTCCAATTTTTGGAAAAGCCATGAATTTACGTATACACCTGCAGGCGTATAGGACTTGGCCCTTTATAAAACCTTGCTCTAGAATATGCTGAAAATTGATTCCCTAGATGAATAGGAAGTGACTGCCATAAAATCTTTTACTTAATAAATCAGATGGTTAACCGCAGGAAATTAATTGAAAAACAATTTAAAAAAAATTCTTCTCCAGTCAAAGCAACCCAAATCTAATAAAAAGTCAACAGATACACCAACTTACCTACAGTAAAAAATTACTGTTGTCACCCAACATGATGTAGTAGTTATAACTATTGTCTTTTCTATAGCGTTGACTGAAGTTAATGTTTGCACTTGGACATCCAGCTCAACTTCTGTCATATCAAACAAGGAGACTCTTTGAGAACTTTCCTTCCCCAACTATATGAATCCAGGAATAAACAGTCTAGGAAAAGGTTGAGTTGACAGCATGACTCTTTGGAACACTAAAACCACGGAGTGAAAAGCAGTCATCTCCTTTCAAAGCAGGAGGGAAAGATTGCCAGATGGAAGGTAAATAGTTGGCATCAACATCAACAGTATTTCTGCTGGTTCTAGAGTGTTTTTTTCTGAACCTAGTGAGGACAGTTCTTGCCTCAAGCAAGCAGCCACACCTCTAGTTTTGATCTGAGTGCTTATAATAACAGTTCTGCAGCAGTCATTGATGGGGAGAACACTGCAATTATGAGACAGCATTAGTACCGGGCCTTTGAAATGACTGATGCTTAAACACAGTTCAGAAAACTACCGACAACTACAGCAGAGGCCATCAACATCTCCAAAAAGGAAGAGTACTTAGGGGCAAAGGTGGTGTGGTAAAAGGAAGAGTCCAGAGAAAGAAGAATCCAAGGTTACACAGTGTGAGTAGAACTGTCAGCGCTGTCATGCTGTGCATGATTCATTCAAGATTTCAAATTGTAACTAAAAAATGGACAAAAAAGACAAGGTTTTGAAACCTCCTGGAAAAACACATCCATAACATTTTCAGACACCTGTTTCGGCTACTGAAGAGCTGAAAGAGGGAGGACTGCACAGCACTTACAGTATTAATACATGACATGAATAACATAAAAACTGTCAAATGTACATCAGAGAGATTTATGGAAACGGAATATTTAAGACAAAGATATTTGGCTGAGAAAATGAAAGACTCTTTGGAACAGAGGATTATTTTATTAAATTAGATGGAATTAGCTATTTCAGATAACCTACAAGAACATTAGTATCCAGCAAGGACTCCCAGTGAATTGAGTGGATGTTGGTTAAGTTTTGCATTTCAAAGTTCAATGAATGTTTCAAATGAATGAATCAGGGTTATACTGAGGTATGAAAAATCACAGTGGCTACGCCAAGCAGCCATGAAAAAGTAGATCCTCAACGTGGTCTAAAGACATCAGAGACAGAGAACAAGCTCATTATTAGGATAACACAAAAATAGTTTGGTATCATCCTATTTTCCTCATTGCTGTTGGTTGAAAGATCCATGTGTACCTTTTAGAAGTGCCTTACAAAATCTCACCCATAATTCTCTAGACAATTTATTACCAGACTCCTGAGGTTATAGCCTGACAGGTAAGTACAAAAGAAACTGTACTGAATCCTCCCCAAGCTGGCTATCTTAGCCATCATTGCAAGCAGAGTGAAACTTGAAATCCATCTGCTTCTCTAGATGGAAAAAGTACCAGCTTATTTCTACGTTGCTTTTAATGCTGAAAACAGTCATCTGCTCTAGCTGATGAAAGCAGAGAAACTGGTAATTTTAGGGCCTTGGCAGAAATACTCTGACAAGTGTTTCTGTCAAAACTCAAGTTAGTGTTAGCATATAATCCATATGAATACCTTTTGTGGCAAATATTAATTGGTGTGGTTTCTTTGGAAAGATGGCACTGTGAAAACGTAATTCAAAATATTCCCTGATGGATTTAAACATTGGTGCCTAGTAACCCAAAGCAGCAAGGTAAACCACTTAAGAGAGATGGGAAGTCCAGAAAACTAATTTTTGGATTAATAAAGCAGGGCCGAGAAAGAATTGCTATGCAAAAAGTCACACCTCTGCTGCAGCTGTTTCCCTGGGACTGAACACTCTCAGGTATGCTTTGCCCTACTACCAACTTCATTCCTCAGTTGGGAAGTCTGCCAGCCAAATCCCACATACTGGAATTTAACAGATCTCTTCTTTGAGCAGATGGAATAACTCTAAGAGGTTCACCCACAAGTCACCTTTGAAATTTCTGTTGTATGCACAAAGGGATTTTTAACCCCCTTAGACACTTGTGATCAGTCACAGATTCCCACTTCTGTCTTAAGTCATTGCTTGCACAGGGAACTGGACCAGGACAGAGCCAGGGCTCTGTGTTCAGCTCTGCAACTACTGCTAAAACATCTTCAGCAAGCTGCTGGAATATCAGGGTCACGTCTCTGTACAGTGATGGGATATTCATCTTCTTGGTTTAGTGTTTTAAAAGCTGATGAAAAGTAATATGCAAGAGCTTGTATCTCCAACATTTGTGCACAATTAAGAACTAAAACTGGTGAAGAGTAGAATTGTGCAGCACTCTTCCCATCAAGAGGCTCTCTTCAGCTACACTCTTCAAAATACAAAAAGAAGAAAAAAAGGAAAAAAACCCAAACCTCAACTAAAAGCACCTCCCATGAGCATCAGTGCAGAGGTAACGACTGACATTACAGATGAGGTCCAAAAATAAGATAAACCCAAGTTAGTAAATTCTAAAGTCACACACAATATTGAAACATTTTCCTTTCTGGTATGTTATTCGTAAGTACTGTAATCCTTCTGAGGAGCACGATTGATTCCTGGAAGTATACCTAATACTATCTTCCCTAAGATGTTATTGGAGGTGTAGTTACTCAGCATGATTGGGACTGCCTTAGGATCAATTCCTGAAAGCACACCTATAACAGCTTCTCAATGCCTGGCTACTAACAGGCTGGATGTTCTCATGAGAAAGAATGTTGATTAATTATCTTAAAAAAGACAACGTAATGGAAATTTGATTTCACTCTCCTCCACCCTCAGACTGCAACAGGGAATAAGAATTTTCTAAAATGATCCCGCAGTGTTCCATTCTTAAATCTCCAACCATGCTCCAATTCCATCCATACTTTTGGATTATACTTTTTTCTTTTCTTTTTAAGATGACTGGAAAAACTGATGTTAAGAAAATATGAGAGACAGTGAAACTATCTCCATTGCAAACAGTGGTACAACATTTTCCCATTATTTCAATTTGTAGCTTGTTAGGTTGTTACTGTCTTTAGCGATATATTCCAATATGATGGTTTTTATCTCCTCAAACTGGCTAATTCTCCTCCTGAAGAAGGGAACTCTTACAGTCTGCCACCCTGAGCAAATGAATTTAAAAAAGGGTGATGGTAGGGAAAAATTTAGCCCTGTTCTTTGGCATAATTTTCTCTCCTGAAGTATATAAGAAAATCAGCCCAGCTGCCTAAAGACTTCAAAATACGTACATTTTACTTATTTATTTATTTGTTTGTTTGTTTGTTTGTTTGTTTATTTATTTTTGTATTTATATGTATAGGAAAGATACTGCAGAAGGTGTCCAGATGCCAAGCCTTCAAAAAAAGTGTAGTTTTACACGTACAGATGACAGAGGAGGATTACAGAGGGCTCTATTTTGCATGATTTTCTATGGGTTCAAACACACAGAGATACTTTGATGGGTGGGGCACTGCCATATTGGCTGGGTCGGAAAGTACATCTAATATTTCTTGCCTAGATGATGGCTTGGTACTTTCTCAGTCTTCTACTCTGGCAGACTCGTGTTGTAACATGGACATCATGGGAGAGGTTATAGATGTTATCAAATCTCCACATCTTCTCTTCAACCTCTCCCTGAATCTTAAACTGCTTAATTACCTTTACAGGCACAAAAATAGGAGTTTAATTTAAAGCATCTACTCACCTGCAAAGAGCTATGTTCTGTTGGATGGAGACTGTACAGGAATAGAGTTGATGGGCTTTAGTAGATGAATCTATAGCCATGGGAGAATGATACAGAGAACAATTTCATAAAAATATTAACAAATAAACACAGCAGTCACAGCACAGTTGGAGGATCAGGAAAGAGCAACAACCTAGAGAACATATGCCTGGCCTGATCTGTTACATTGTCACTCAAAGCAAGCAACTCAGAGCTATTATCTTCTGACAGCTCTGCTATAGCGAGAGGCAGAAAAGGTGTGACAAATGAGCAAAACCATCTTCTTGTACCATCTCCCCATCCACTGAGCTGATGAAAAAGTAAACTGAGTCAATTGCTGCAGTGAAAGAGGCAATTTGAAGAATTCCACCTCCAGTAAAAAAAAAAAAGGACAAAACCCCAAACCGCTGTCTAACTTCATCACCAGTTTCCCTCTCAATAATCAGCAGCTTTTCTTGGAAATAAATTTTTTGGTCTCACCGAATATCCTGGTTTAACTCTTGTTTTCAAGAAGATCAGCTGCAATATTCAACATGTTATGAGTGACATGTTGTGCCAAAGAGTTACTCATTAAAGGATTCAGACTGCCACTCTCATGATTGGTAACTGGCATGAACCATCCAGTGAGGAACAAAGAACTTGTTTTCCCATAAAACAGGGAAGGAACAGGAAGACCCCTTTCTTCCTCTTCCACTGGAAAGGGTTCCCTACCTAGTGACAGGAATGATGGTTTTCGTAGCAATTCATTATTGAAAACATGACATTTATGCACTTTGCTTGTGCAAGTTGACTCACACATGCTGGACCAATGCGTCACACTGTGTGGCAGCACCAGGGCTTTATATCACCACATTATATCACTGATGAGTTTCACAGAGAATGGATGTGTCCTCTTACAGCTGAGATTCTCCCCTCAATCTTTAAAAAGGAAAAAATAAAAAAGTTATGGACCAAGTCTCCAAACCTCTGATTTTACTAAGAAACCTCTAAAGGGGTGGAAAATATTCTGACATCCACCTCCCTCCTAGGCACCTCCATGTGAAAATATTAAATGCTGAAGTGCTGCTTGAAACCCTGGAAAACAAAAGGACTTTGTAATTTGAGGGAGATTTGGCTTTTTTCCCACACTAAGAATAAATGATGTCCTTATTTGTTCTGAAGGTATCGACCCACAAGGTTATCAAGATTTTATAGAGTAAATAATTTCTGCATCAAGCTGAAAACAGGCTCTGAAACTTAGAACAAATTACTCCCAAATGTAACAGAACTCAGATGTGTCATGCTTCTTCCAATTAAACCTTATTGAAATCTAGGCATAGTTAAAAATTAAGACAGTTTAGAATTACTGCTATTTTTGCCTCAATTATTTAGAAGTGGACATTACTTCATAGCAGGAAGTGATAAAAAGTGTTTTAGTGTACAGTATTCCATTTTGAACTGCTCTTTTATAATGCAATTTCTTACAGTTTTTCCTGGTAATGTGGTCAAAGCCCTTTGCTGCACTGATGGGAGAGACAGAGGAAAGGAGGAAGGGAGAAGGGGATAAGAAGTACTTTATAACAGTGTGATAGAAGATCACAAGTACTAAGTAACTGGAATCTAAACTTCAGCACCTGGGGAGTACTGAAATGATAGAGTTTAGGGAATCTGAGTACTCCAACTCTGTATTTAAAACAATTAGTATGGGTGGATCTTTTGAATGTAGTATTTAAAAGTCCTGAATAGGAATGAGAACATGAGGAATACTGCATCATATCTCCATAAAAAGACACTTAAATGCCACATTATGCACAGCTGTCTAAGAAGCCGATAAAATCTTTCATATCTTTGAGACAATGCAGAAACTCCCTACAACTAATATGAAGAACTGACAATGTCCTTATACTGTGCTGTGCATGGATTATTTTTGGAGAAAGTTTTAGGGACTTTGGAGCTGTGATGGTTAAACACATATCTAAGTTTCTAAAGAGCTTTCCTTGCACTTGTACTGTAGTGCAATTCATGTTTGAAAACAACTGGTGTTTCCTGGTACCTCGTCCACTCCAGTATGCCTTACACTAATGTAAATGGCAGATACTGCTAGAACAACTGGACTGAGTGCATGAAGGTGAAAAATCAGCAGTGCTGCAAGATCCACTCCTGCTCTGAAGCGACACATTGTTGAACCTGTCTGTGTCAGGTGGAATTGCATGGCAATTCTTTTGTGAAATGTACATGCAAATTACTGTTTGTCTGAGCACTATTAATGTTTCTTTCATACTTGGATCCCTAACCAGTGGTCTGGCCTGAGAACCATGCAGAATTACAGATGTTAAATAGCTGCCAAAGAGAGGAGGGGGAAAAAAATAAAGAGTAAGCCAGAATGCTGTTGCATTTTGTCTCTTTTTTCCTGTGGATTCCCAAGAGGTTGTTACATGCCCCTATGTATTCAAAATCGACTGCTGCAACTTGAAGTTTTCTGCTCCCACTAGTCCTTTCCAACAGAGAACTGCAGGAGGGTAGGATACCACTGTACATCCAGATAGACATCCATGCATCCAAATTATGGCAGTGCTATCCTGTCTGACACAAGAATGTAAATCCAGATCCCATGAATGACTGAAATGGACTCCTTCCAGGACACAGCTCCTCATCATTTCTAAATCCTGACTAATGAATAACTAATACAATATGATTCATGCTGTGGTATCTTGCAATGTATTGTTTGTGTTGCCTGAAATATGGTGAATAGGATAATCTGACTGTTGCTTTCCTGAGTCTCTCACAAAACTGATGTTTCTCAAGAGACTCTTTCAAATAGTTGCATTCCCAATAATGCACAAAAGAAGATGAAACTACAAGGATTTTCCCTCAAATGCCTATCAGCATATCTGTGCTACTCCATCAGACATCAGTGCAAAGGATTTATAAATAAATACTGTTTGAACTGATCCCCCTTCTCACCTCACTTCAATCAGGAGAAAGCAGAGAAACAGTTAAATTTGCACTCTGTTGCAAAGTCTTCTATATCTGTCTTTCACAGTGGCACTGTTTCTTCCTCATCAGCAGCCTCTTCCCTCCACCTATCCTGCCAGAAAGTTCTAAAAGATGTTCTCAGTTAGAGAGAGCAAGGAAGGGATCAGAATCTTTGAGGGAAACCACTGGAACACTTGGCATTTTCCTGAGTCAGAAGGTGAGAAAGGCAAATTTCCAATGGGATGTCAGTCAAACCACAAGAAACTACAAATGAAAACTGAGGAAAAACATATTTCAAATGAAATGTCACCTGTTGTGAATATCCCCCCCTGCTGCGAGTTCCTCTTACTACACCACAACCATGAAACAGGTAGATTACAGTCCAGGGCCCAAAAGCTTTTTTTGATCTGATGATGGCAATCTCTGCTTTCTAGCTACTGCTAAGTACTAGAAGTAATTATACCAAACACTTGTCTGAAAGTAACTTTGCCAATTACCATACCTTTCACAAGAAGATGTGAGAAATGAGGCAGCAGTGAGACAGGCTACCTGGTCGCATTTAAAGAGTGCCTATGATAGAGAACCACCCTATTACTATACACACTGAAAAAGACTCTTTTCCCTACCAGAAACTTATATCCCTCAATCACTTTCATATCTTGTTTTACTTTAAAAACTGAATATTTCCCTATAAGGGAAAATCAGTGAACACAGCACGATCAGCTTGTGATCTCTGTAGCTTGACAACAAAGCTAGTCTTACTACACCAGCTCCTTTTTGCTGGACACTGATTGTCGTTCCTTCAAGCAATCATACTCATGTTGTTTACAAGCATCTTCAACAAGTGGGCATATGTTCGATTTCTCATTCTGCTATACAGCTGATATCACATATTCCTTCTGTCAACTTAAATCCTTACTGGAAAAGAACTTTAGATGGCACATATGAACACCTTGTGATTATCATGGAGACACAAATATCAATGATCTCTGAACTGTATTTCAATGCCTTGAAAAATCCTTACTAATGAGTAACTTCACTATTTTCTCCAATACACTTCAAGAAGTTCATGAACATGATGCATTAAGACACAAAGTCACAGGCAGGTTTCAGTGGTAACCAACACAAACCAAATTCTCCCATCAGCTACAACCTCTGACTGCAGCTGGAGAGTAAAAAGGCTGACTAGCATTGTTGAAGGCTTTAATATGTGACACAGAAGATTAACATTAATTATTATGCATGTATAATTATAATATAAATGTTCAAGTAGCTGCAACACAAGCAGATACATCCAAGTGTGACCATAACAAAGGCAAAAGGTATATTTGTGTTTATTTGGATTTGGCAAATTTATTTAAGTTGTACTGATTTTGCAAGATGTTTGTGCAATAGCTCCCTGTAGATTCTACTGCTAATCTCTGAAATTAGTAAAAAGCCACTATTGCTCCCAAATTTAGGAGCAGGGACTCACATTTCTGTGACATGTTTTTTCAATAACCCAGAGAAGAGATGTATTTATAGCTGTGTATTTCAGGCAAGTTCATAATTTAAAACAAAATTTACAAAAATGCAGACTAGCACTTTATCAGTAAAGAACAATAATTTCTGAGCAAGGAAGGTGGAGACAAAGGTACAAAGAAAGTAATCTTTATTTCGGTATCTGTAGGCACACTGTGTTTCAATCACAAGAAAGGCAGAATCTAAGTATTTGTCCTCAGAGCATTTTTCAGGTCCTATTGTCCTATATTTTCCTATATTCCTGTACTTCCCTATATTCAGGTCCTATTCCATGTTATCCAACCTGATGCAGTTTGGAGACCTCCCAGAAGACAAAGACATACTGTGAAAGACTGACCAGCACTGGACACATGCACTGGTTAGTTATTCCCCTGTAGAAGCTCCCCTAGAAAAGGACATGACTTTCTCCTACTCTGACCAGAGGGTGAAACCTGTTATACAGCAGCATCCTGCATTTGAGCGTTAGAGGAGAACATAATTTGCCTTATGCAGTCGAACTGTGTGAAAGGGAATTTAGGGAAAAGAGCTGCTGTATACGAGTACCTATCTTCTGTCACTAGCATTTAAAGATTAAGATTTCAGTAAATTGCCTGAGGTCCAAATAATCTGCTTCTAAAGTCCAGTTGTTCTTGGTAACAGTTGATCCATAAGCAGCATTTGTATTCGAGATTTTGTTCTTATTCACAAAATGACACGTTGACACAAGCTGCATTCCAGTTCTGATTGTATCTAATCTGGAAGTATATTAGAAACAATTTTGGTCTGTGCTTCTGAAGTTTCTATTACTTCTGGTAATAAATCTCATTGTCCTTGTCTTTACTACAACGTTCACACATGACAAATGAACACAGATTGTTCAGAGAGATATGCCAGCCCTGAGCTTTCACACCTGCTCACCTCCCAGTTCCCTAATTTGCTACACACATTGTAAAGAGCTGTTTGGGATGGGTGGGAATATACGGGATAAAGTTGTCAAGCAGCTCTGAAGGAGGGAGCAGTGATGTAGCTAAGTCAGATGGTGCCCAACTCCACCATCAGCACAGGCTGCTCTCTTATCTCTGGGTAAGAGAGGAGAGGTACTGCCCCAACAAGCCTATTGCCTATCTAGGAGTAACGGCAGCGCTCCAAGCCAAAGAAAAGCTATCATTCTTATCTTGAAACAGGCAATGAAGCAAAAAAGGGTCTTTAAACAACAAACCCAACACCTCAAAACATCCACCACCTCATTAAGGTTGCAGCCTCTAGTTTAGGAACTGTTGTTGTAAGGTACTTGAGACAAAGGACTTGCCTGGCACTGGCTGCTGGTTTAGAAGAGAGGTGCAGGGCTATGAGGTCTCTTTGTTAAGCCATTCCCATGGCCACTTCTATCCAACTGTTAGAGTTGCCGGCACTTACAAGGCCCCGTGTCACACATACCCAGGCTCTAATGTTGTTTTTACTGTCCTGCTTTGCACTCACTAAGTCCTCCTTGATTGCAATGGCAATTTGGCATCTGTTTGTTTCCATTGCCTGGTTCTCTTCAGGATACAGTGTGCTGTCAATCTTGGATACACACTCTTCAGCATACTCATAAGTGATTTGGAAACAAAGTCAAGAATGGTGAAATCTGGTGATGATAGAAAGCTATCTGGAATACTAAAGACCAAATGTTGCAGAAGGACCTTCCAAGACTGAACAAATATGAAAAAAAAAAAAGGAAATTAAATTATATGTAATGAAACGTAAAGTCATACACATGGCAGAAAACAATCCTAATTTTGATTATTTTAATCATGATTATGGACTCAGAGTCACCACCATCTCTTAGTACCTTCAAGTAATCAGATTAAATTAGCAAAAGGCGAACTGAGAACCAAACAAACCAGGTTTCCCTCCTTGAACACTCATCAAGTATGGAATTTCCCTGCTACAGAACACTGCAAATACTGTAAAGCTTACAGGGATTCAAAACTAACTGAGTGTAACAACAGAAAAGCAATCTAACGTGGATTATAAAAACCAGAGATACCATCTCTGGTTCAGGAAGACCCTGAATTTGAAACTGCTGGGAGACTGTTCAGTGAATGTCTGAACAGTAAATCATTGGTGTGTTTTCAAATTATCTTACAGACTTCAACCACTGGCCATAGTCAGAGACAAAGTATTGGGTGAGACAGACTTTGGCCCAATCTCCTACAGCCACTTACACCTTTGAGCAGTCCTGCTGAGCAAACCTAATGCTCTCTTCCTCACTCTTCCCTCCTGTACGTCTTCACCTCTACCTTTCCCCAGCTAAAGCCTTACTGTACAAGACACATGTCCAGCAGGCTCTGGCCAAGGATGTGATTTACAAATCCTAACCAATAAAAGCCATTAACTGCATAAGGCTTTTTCACAGCCACTCCTCTCCCCTCTTGACATGAAGTTTTGTAAATGCATCTGTAAAGCCACCTTTCCTATTTCGCTTACTTACACAAAGAAGGTATAGCAATCTTTCATTTTCATTTCCCAATTATCTATTTTTTGCAGACTGTTAATAACTATAATAAGACACATTCAGCCAAGAACATCTAGCTAATGCATAGATGCAAGTTTTAAAACTGGCATTGCTATAAGTGGTATTTCACAGGCATTGCTCATCCAAGCGGAAGCATACAAAAAGAGCAGGCTTACCCTTTTCTTGACGAAGCAGCCATAGTTTAAAGCAAGTAATTTGAACACTTAAAAATAAGTGTTATTTTTCAAGAGATAACCCTGGGTTAGCAAAAGGCAAGTTCTTAAAGGAGTAGGTGGAGATTTAGCTGTGCATTTCCTGCTGTTATTACCACAAGTCATGAATCCCTGCATAATGCTTAGAAAATACAGCTGTTAACATGTTTCTACAGAAAAAATGTAATGATGGAAGTGGATCTCATAGCCAGCTGTCGCATTTCTCAAAGACTGAAGGAATCAGATAATGATCAAACTCTACCCTGAGCTGTAAAAAAGGCAGAAAATTCTGACTCTTAGCATAGTAGGTCTAGACTAATTTTAGAGATCAATCTTTTAGTTCTACTTTTAACAGCCAGTTCAGAATTACAGTTCCTGAGAAGAGTTTGTCAGGCTAATGAAACCCTGTTGATTAGGGCTAAATAATATTTTTTCTGTTCCATTGCTAAGGAGGGGTCACCGTGGAAGCAAGACATCTCTTAGAGGTACACATTCTCTAACTCTCTTCCACTCTGCACAAAGATCATCCCAGGGCTCCATGATTTGAATTAAGAGGAATTACTCTGCTTCATGGCAGCCCCCTTTAACAGGCCAGTGAGGAACAGCAGAACTGCGATCACTTATTGGTAGCTCTGACCTTTGAGTGGAGAACCTTTGAAATGGAGAACAGAGCTTGTGCAAGCAGTGAAAAGGTAGTATAGTATTTGTGCAAGCAAACCTTGAATTTTTCTTGCAATTGCTGCAAGAATAACCAGCCCCGTGACACAAATGGGACATGCCTACTCTAGCCCAAGCCAGTACTCTGGCATGGAAAGGCACAATAATGCCTTCTAAACCATAATAACACAGAACAGGAGTGTGGTAGACACATTTGACAGAATTCTGCTGCCCATTCTCTAACAGTCAGACAGCTTTTAAGTGAAGAGGCAATATAAAGAAACAAATATGGAGTACCTTTGAAACCATTTAACTGTGTTTAATAGGATAACCTAAGTTAGTGTGCAGTCATTATCTTAAGTAATACTACCAGGAATTCAAAACAAATGGAAATAAATGTAGATAGTTAAGCTTTGTACTGCTGCAACTCCACTGTGGGAATACAAAGGATGCAACAAACACAAAGCCAGATACTCAGGGTCTGACTATGGATTTATCTGACTGTAAACTTTACCTTTGAGTGGCAAACAGCAAATTTTTACTCTTTCCTTATGGAAAACTCCATATAGAGTGTTTGTTTCCCTGGAGTGTACTCCAGGAATCAATGGCTGAGGGATTTTGAGAAGCTGTATCCACACCCTCAGGCTTCTTGTCACTGATGGGAACTCTCAACCCTGAACTTGTCAGTTATTTTTCTAAATCCACTTCCAGTCTCCTCTATAGCCTCTGGCAACATTCCACAACTATTGCTATGCAATGCATGAAAAAATACCTCCTCTGAGCTTGTTTCAAACATGCCCATATTATTGCACTAGAGGCGCTTTCTGATTTCTGTACTGTAAGAAACAGTGTATAATTTCCCCATTCACCTTCTCCACAGCACTTGTGACAATGATCCTAACTTCATCCTCTGTCCTAACTTCATCCCCACACTTCTTCAGCTGTTTCTGTCTCTACAGCCTCTCCTAAAACATACCATGTTCCACGTTTCTGATGAGGCCTTTGCACTGCTCTGAGCTCTAACTCTACTGTATTCAACCCTCTATTACTCACATTGTAGAAGGAACATTGCAGTTCTTGCATTCAAACACCTCAACTTCTCTAAGCTTCTAATACCAAACCACTCCTGACAGACAGCTGAGAGAGCTTACCCTCAGACTGACCTGCAGACCAGTACTGACACACATTTGGGGGCCCACTTCATTTCAGGAAGAGGAGCAGGGGAAATCTGTTCCCTGCTGAGCTCCAAGGGAGAGCAGAGAAGCTCTCATTGGAGGGCTGTGCCACCCCTCTACAGAATGGTGTAATTCCAGAGGAGCTGTGCTTCAATTGTACAGGCTATCATCAGCAATTGGAGGTCTATACAGTTATAAAACATCCAAGGAAGGTAATTTTTTTTTCCTCAGCGGTTCTCAGAAGATCAAAGTTTTACCTGTGAGTAAAGAGGCCAGTGACCCCAGGAGGCAACACTGCTCTCACACATATCTAAGTTTGGGCTGTATTTGTTTCCCAAGACTAGACAGTACTTATTAGACTAGTTTAGATACCAGGATTAGACAAGCCTATTTTAGAAATCTGGTTAATATTAACTCACCTGAAGGCACTAGCCACCATTCAGATGACAGACAGTGGAAAAAGTTAAGCTGCTGACCTCCACTAAAATGAAGCAGGATTGCTTCCTTTTATTAGAATAACTGTGTCCTTGGAGATCCTGGAACTGTGCAGCTCTATCTGTCAAATGGGAACTCACTGCAGGACCAGGGCCAGGTTCTGGTTATTACCTAGGAAAAAGAAGAAACATGGTGTGTAGAAACAACTTTCCTTCTAAGTTTAGCATGAGTCAGTAGCAGCTGTTTCAAAATTCACATGTAGTTTCTTTAACAGAACGCTTGAAAGGGCTGTACAGTTTCCAGTAATAGAGGATTTTAAGAGCAGTTTAGAAATGGAGTCCCTGCATTCAAGACACCTCAGCTTCTCTGTCCCTAATCTCCCAGTATCACGTAGAGGTCACTCAAACATGGCCAATTTATGTGGAATGGAAAAAGATTTCTTCCAGATCTGTGACTCTGCAACACAGGGAAATTATTGGCAACTATAATGAGGAGTGAACTCATAACAGTTCTGGCACGACACTTAAAGAGTATTGTTTGGATGGGAGCATGCTTCTTGAATAGTCAGTGTCTAACACATTGCAGATGTAAAAAAAATTAAACACCAGTAATATTCAATCAAGTCAAGTCTGCAAGAAAAACTCCTGTTATTTGCAGAGTGACTGGAAAGCCAGTATTTTTACTGCATCAGTGATTCCTGTGGGTTATGCAAAAATATAGAAATACAAAATGAGGTACATAGTACAGTAGTACTGAAGTGGTAAACTAGTGCCTTAATAGTAATGTAAAACCATAAAACTGATTGTTCACATTTAATGGTAGAACTTTTTACATCACAATTCACTGAAATAAAAATGCAGAAAAAAGGAAAAAAGAAAAATTTCACTTGGCATCTTAACTCAGCTTGGGTTGTACCACTGATTTAAACAGAAGACTGTCATGGCCAGCTAGAATTTTACGCAAAACTGACCCAGCGTCATCTCTTCAAGAGCATGACCTCAAAGAAAATAACAAAAAGCATCATATTCAAGTGTGATAGCCATAATTTCTCCATCCTCTGAAAAAATCACTTACACAGATAGCAACATGAGCTGCATTAAGTTTCAGATGCATTCATAATAAGAACATGGTATATGAACACTGTTTACATAAGTATACTAAAGACTGCATGAAATTTGCATTAATGAATATAATTTTACAAATACAGTCAAACGTTAATATTTACCAGTGCAAATAGCTCAACAAAAATTAGGTGCATCTGCAAAACAGCTGCTTCACTGAAACAATATTAGGAGTTTACACGTTCTTCTCAAAATATAAATTAACAGAGAACAAGTATTGCTCCGATGGCTAGCTTAAGCTGCATGCACTGGGTTTCTGCTGTAACTGGCTGTATTCCTGGGCATAAGTAGACAAGCTGAACTCGTCTGACAACGGCTGGAGGAAAATCACACCTACTCTGTGCATTCACTGATTGTGATTACTTGGGCCCGATCAATGGGCCCAGATTGGCAGGGCTTCTTTAAGCGGTTTGTGACAGCAGAAGAGAGCACTCCAAATCTGTCAAGGTCCAAACACCCAAACTCTGTGAAACACAGCCGAGTCTGTAGCAAGAGTGTCTGAAGGCCCTTCTGTCTCTGCAGGTCACTGCAGTCGAAAGGAAGTCAGTTCTGTGCTGCCTGGGCACAGAAAATCTGCACCACTTTTTGATAACAGAGCCTGCTTGGAGGCTAAGTATTCTCAATAGCACACAAAAGATAAACATTTAAATAAAAAGCAAACAAATGGACTGAAATGGGCACAATAAAGGTTGTGTTTTTAAAAGATCATTTTATAAAATCCAGGTTTGTTATTACAGTTAACCTCAGTTGTGATTCTAGTCTATTTTACTTGCTTTTGTCTCCAAATTTATTTATCAATCTATGGAGCAATAGGCAGTATTCAGAATGTTGGTCTGAATCAAGAAATCCAAAAAGGTTTTAATCAAGGAGATCATAATCCCAGACCTGACCAAGACACTCATTAAATGTCAGGACAGAAATGGCTTTATTGTACATGCAATTTTGTCTTGAAACAGCGGCTCTGACCTCTCCCGAAGTCACCCAGCTTCACCATAATTAGTAACTATTATCTTTTTCTTCCCCATTTTGCATGGTCAAGATAGGGAGAGATTTTAAAGCAGCATTGGTGGTAATTCCAATTTTGTCTGCAGTGCAATGTATCACACAGCAGAGTAAATCGCTACATTTTTGGCAGAAATATTTGGAAAAGCCTGTTACAGCATAGGAGAGACTAGTTGCTGCATTAACACCGGCTGATAACAACAGCTTCAAAGAATTCTGTAAATGTGAAGCATATATCTATAAACTTTGTGTTTGCAAATATGGATATACTCTTCATTTAAGCTTTGTGCTGCTGGGAGCACATACACACACATATAGATATATATAAACTGAGGGCAATATTTTGTGTGTGAGAATTATTATGCAGATATGTATAGCTATAAACTGAGAGAAACATTATATGTGTGCCTGAAATAGTATAAATATAAAAAAGTATGCTGTATAAACAGTGGATGTGCATTGTACAGCTGACATTCAAACTGTTCTTGCCATGCACAATTTAAAAAGATGACTTTAAAACCATCCTGATCCCTAGATGGTGCTATTCACTGCAGTAACGAGACAACCACATCTTGTTGCCAGTACATCCAGCACTTCAAGCACAAAAATTATTTCTTGGTTCAAAATTATCTAAGTTAAAGGTATAAATAACGCTCGTTCCTATTATATGCACTTGCCACATGCCTTGAACCTGAGGCCCACCTCATTTCATGTATAAGAAGAGTAATTCCATTAAAGTGGTACAAATGAAACCAGGGTCAGGCATCACCAGTCCATGAGGGACCGTGAGGAACAGTATTTCCAACATCCTGGATTAGCTTCATGTCCCTCCACATGCAGTGGCCATTCAGTCTTCCTCATCCTTTATGGGAATGAGGATTACCTAGTGGTTTTGCCAGTGCTTCCTCTTGCCCTGGCTACATCCCACAGCAGGCACCTTGTATCAGCAAAGCATCCTGGCAGAGCTCCGCAGCTTGTGCCCAACACTGCAACCCTGGAGCTCAGCTGGTCAGATGAGACAGGCACTGTGCTACACCAAACGGACAGACTAGCAAGACTGACACCTGCCAGGGACTTGGGCATCAAGCTCCACTGCACCTCACAGACATGCCCAGCAGGGTTTGGTCATTTTACACAGGCATGACATCTGGAGTGACTTCAGTCCTGGCAGTGGAAGTGTTCTTGAGTTAGCTTGCACTTCTCCCACCAGGTTTAGGTCAACACAATTTTAAGAGTGGTTGAGGAAACAGCATTGAACTAAGGTGTATTAGGACCAGATTTCCTTCTGGCTCCCTCACAGACTGCGTAAGTGGTTTTGGACAACCCATAAAATCTCCCAGGGTGGGATCTGAAGTTCATTCGAAGTTGAAGGGAGTTCCTCTATTAGCTTGAAAAAAGTTTTATAGGGGACATTTTGGCTCTTGTTCTTTCCCCATAAGGTGGGAATGTACCTACGACTGCACAACAAAAATTAAAAACCCCAGTATTTTTCTCAGGCATCATAATAGTAAATAAATAGAAAGACCTAAATAAAACAAATAATTAAACATTTATCATACTTTGTTCTGATTCTCTGCCTTTATAAAATGGTGGCTGTATCTGCCTAATCGCTTAAGCGTTTGGCTCCCATAAATGCAGTATTCAAGCATCTCACAAACATCAACGCTTCTCTAAAACTAGATTGGTTTTTTAGGGCTTCTGAAAGTGATTAGATTGACAGCATGGACTAGTAACTGTCTTAGTACAGACAGATGCACTATACATATCTCTTCCAATACACTTCACATCAGATGCTCAAGGCATGAATTTCTTAAATAGAAAACAGCAACTGTGATGATCTGTCAACAAAACTTTAGGTGATGTTGTGATAAACAACTGCCCACCAGTCTAACTGCCAAGGTAGCAATCTTAATTTGGACTCTAACCATATATAAATTCTTTAATCCACTGAACTTTATAAAGAGGTGTCACAGATCTCTGTTCTGGCCTTCGCTAAGGCATGTAATTTGTCTTTACACATTGGTGTTTCTTAAGAATCTAGCCTGACATTTTGAAAACCTCCTGAAGGTTTGTCATCAGAGATGAGAACCCCTGCATTCCTTGAGCATGTCTGAAAACTTCTGATTAAGTTATAAACTTGTCATGATATATAAAACTCTTGATGAGAGCTGTTTAAAAGTTTCTAAAAAAAAGGTTGCCAAATGTTAAGCCCCCGAGAATGCCAAAGAAGTGTATTAGATGAGGAAGAGGAGTATCATGTTAGGAAAGGCTAGGATTATCTTTGTGAGGTAGCAGAAGGGAGACTCGTTCATGGGAATTACACAAATTTAGTGTGGAGGAAAGATCAGAAGGAAGTCACAGATGATCATGCTCTCTGTACCTCCTAGTTTGTGCAGCAATTTTGGGTGAAAGGATCAACAGAGGCTAACAAAAAAAGCCAGTATCCAGTTGGCACATCGCAGGCTACAATGATTTAAAAAATCCCCAAATGGACAGGCTTAATTTCAATTTCAGGAGGAAATCAAAAGGCAAATCCTGACCCAATGGTTAATCCCCACCAGATTTCAATTTCCTGCCTCTAAGAGTCAGGGCATTAGGCCTCTTCAAAGGAAAAGTCACCAGAATTTTAGCAGAGGTGAATGTGTTATGTCCCAGCTTTATTCCTGACAACGGTGAAGCTTTTCTGGCTCTGTGCCACAAACACAGGCACTCCCCCTGCCCCTCGATAAAACACCCCCCTAAACATTCAAATAATCAGTCTTCAGCAAATATCTTAAACCGAAAATTTCAGTCTCTTGACATTCAAAGCCACAGGTCATGGACAGTAAGACCTTACCACAGGAAGTGTCTGACAACATTATTAGACAATGCTGTCAACTATCCTAGAGCAAACCCCCAGCTAAAGTATCAGGATGCATTTTATATACAGCCACACAAACGTAACTTATAGTAACTATAAGCCCTCCAAAAGATTAACAATACTAAGTTCTTTGCATATTGAAAAGACATATTAAATATTGTGGCACCGATTAATAGACACCAGTGAGAGGGTATTTTAAAATATCCAAGTCACTGAACAGCCTAAATTTTAAATAGAATAAGGCTGCTTGAAAGTTACCCCTACATCAGTCAGCCTTTTAGCAAGTTATACTGGCAAAGAAGCTGAAAACAAAAAAGAGCTTCTCCTGATTAAAAAAAGCCACTGAAATACTTTTCAGTTTGATCCTTTGAGAATTAGTTTAGATGCCGTTCTTCCTGCCTTTTGGTGAAATCCCAGGCTTTAAAGGAATGCTATGACAATTCATTGCTAAATGACAATGGAATTCCTCTGTAATTGCACATTACATGCATCCACATTAATACAAGATAATTTCATTAGGGCTGTTACTATAATGAATACCAAATACAAAATGTGGGTCCAGAGATCATTTTCCTAATCAGAAGTATCAGACCCCAGGATCTTTCAGAGAATAGGGCTATTAAAATGTAAATAGTTTCTTTGAAATTTAAATTGCCATTTCCAAAACCAGATGTTCTTCTTGATCATTCCCTGCATAGATTTCCAAAAACTGTACTCACGATTGCTAACTGTAAATCAACTGGATATTAGCCTCAGAAACTCTTCCTAATTTACATGAACAGTTTCATTAAAATACACTGCTACATTTTCTCAGCTTGCAAATGGTAACACTACACATTGGTCACTTTTGATGAGGTGGTCTAAAACTAAGAAATAAGAAAATGGATGTTAATGCATGCACATTTCTCTCAAGCAGCCTAAAACTATATGCTGTGATAGGACAGGAAAACATCTTATAACCTAAAAGTGTTGGACAAACTGGTCAGAATACTATGTGTACCTGATAGTTTAACACATCACTTCAAAACCATGGTGTTGAAAGTTGCACAATATCAGCATTATTCTTCAACTATTCATCAAGAAGCTAGAAGTAAGAAAACATATGAATGGGACATATGTAGTGCACCTAGCTCATTTACTTGAGCAGGTATACTCCAGGTGAAGAGGGTGGCAGATGGGGAGCCAGTGTCATATACTCTCTGTATGAACACTTGACACTAAAAATCCAGTCCAAGGAGCTTTCTTTTTTGGGAAGTGCCCCAAGACACTAAAATCTTGTCCCATAGTTCTATAGGCCACACTAAGACACGATTCTGGCTCCCTGTTGTTTTTAGTCTATTATGTGTTTTATTTAATATGATCTGCAGAGCAATAGTTCTTTCAAGTTTTGCTTTTGTTAAGTACTGCTTTTTCTCAGACATCAGTAATTACAAGCTTCTAAGGCACTTCATCAAGAGTAACTTTTTATTGCTTAGCTTCCCCATCGGTGGAGGAACTGAGCTCCCAGTGACCTTTGGTCTGATCCTTAACATTCCTACTTCTTACAGCATGGGCACTTCTGCAAATTAGAGTCTTTAACTGTGCCTATACATAATATTTGCTTTAAAGGAGAAAGGTTTGATATAGGTCCACAATCATCAGGTTTTTGTGCCCTAAAAATAACTTGAACCCAAGTCTCCATGGTAACAGATACCACCAGTGAGCCTTAGCAAGTCTTGGTTATTTTTACTGACAAGATGAACAGGAAAACCATAAGGCTTCTATGAAATCTCTCATTACTGCCACAGTCTTACATCTCCTTTAATCTTCAGTTAATGGTATGCAGTAAAGGGTGCTATGCCTACACACGGACGTGTTTAAATACCATTATCCTTCCTGTGCTTTCATATTATAATGCTGGAAATGCTAAGAACAATTCCCTTAAATCTTTCATGCCATTAAAAATTGACCGAGGCACGCATCTGACTCTACTCTGTATACACAGACTCACTTTACAATGTAGAATAAAAGTCTCTGTGACTTGTTAGACTTGATGGCAACTTGCTGTTCCATGTGTTCTCACTTCATGAGAGTCATTCAGTAAAAAAAATTGATAATGTGATAAGTCTTCTCAACTGCATAAGAAACACTAATGCTAGCCCCCCAAAAATGCCCTTCTACTTATTTTTTGTTAAACTGATACTGACTCTCCCATGGCTCAATCATTCCCTTGTAGACCCAAACTCACAATTTCCTTAGAACCTCTGCTTATGACAAAACCATTGTGAATTCAGAGAGATAAGGTTATGCCTTAACTGCTCGTTAACCAAACTCGTAAACTTCTCAGCTCTCCTCGTTTAACACTCCACATTAGGCCCCTTTTCCAACTGGTTGGGTAACAGCTTTCCTCTCTGGTCAGACATGGCCCCAGGATGCTAAAGATGAAGTGCTTCCATCCATTCATGTCCTCTGAGGTCTTTCTTTAGCATAAACCCTGTTCAGGTCTACTCTGCTATCTCCTTTCACTGCTTCCCCTCCAGCAATGTCCCTTCACACTGCAGGCTGCTCTTGGAGCCAGTGCACTAACTCATGGCCAGAGAGGGATGCCTTCCCCTTCCCTGACCTGGGCTTCAGTTCACAGACCCAGCAGCTACTTTGCGTCACTAGGTATGATATGGAGCAACCAAAACAAAGGTGATGGTCAGGTCCTAGCTCTCAAAGCACTCCCCTGTCCTGGAAGAACAAAGCAGTTATGAGTATGTTTTCCAAATTTTACTGGCAGAGCCTTTCTACCAGTGCAGCTTTCCACCTGGAAAAGAACTAAGCACCAGGGTACCAGTGCAGCCTCTCATCAGTCTGAGGAGCTGCAGTACAAGGCGCAGTCTATCCAGATTTCAAGTTAAGATCAAGCAGTTGTCTGAGCTGCAGTCCAAAACCTTTTACTCAGCCAGACAAAAGTCTGTAGCAGAATGCACTAGCAGTTTCCTTTGTTTTCTGGACTGTCTTGATAGCCCTTAAAAATGTAGATACTACTTGCAGTGCTCTGAAAAGCTCCAGATTATAAATGAAAGTTTTAGTCAGAAAAACATATGCTCTCATTTGTTTTTAACTGTATATAGTAACAGTAACTGCAGGTTAAAATTTAAACGAATTATGTTGCTATGTCTAAAATCTCATGATCCTGCTTAATCCCAGCCAAACAGACTAAATGTTAAACAGCTACTATGTGCTGTGAAGTCTTGTCCGGCTAAGTGGCACCTCAGCAATTTCTCTGGAATCAGTAGATACTGGGTACAGCTCTTTGCTTGCCACTGCAGTATTTCCTGCTGTTGTTTAAAGCATATATCTCTTACAAAGCAGCATGAATGAGCATCAGCTATTCAGTTACATGTCTCCCAGGCAGGGATCCTTGTAATACTAGTCTTCTTTCAAGACATCTCTCCACAGAATGGCCTATGTTTATACTGCCACAGGCAGAAGACATAGGATGAATCTTGCCATATAATGTGTGCCCTCAGGAAGAAATACAATGATCCAAACTCTAAAAAGCCATTAATTCCCAATTTTAGATCTCCAGCTCAAGTTTAATAAAGGCCTTCAGACTATGCTACATAATTTATATGGCATTCACAGGCAAAAGCCTCTGCATAAAGGTCTTCTTGACTTTAAAGGTACAAATCTTGACTTTACAGGAACAAATCCTAAGGAAATAAACTCTAAATTGAGAGACACTGGGACTAACTACTTGGGGGACCTTTTCAGATTTCCTGAGGCAATAAGACCTCAAGGATTTTTGAGCAGTTCTTTCTTAAAGAAAAATAAAAACCTAAAAAAAAGAAGAAAAGACACCAACAATTTTTTTTTTTTTTTTAAACTTGACTCAATTTTGCATGGAAAGAGCAGCAAAGACAAACAAAAACTCACAAACAAAATGACCTGCAAGACTTAAGCAGCCTCTCCAGTAATTTGTCTGCTGCATTCACTCAGACTATTAATTCCAAAAGGCAAATAAATCTCTTTTCTTACCATGCATCTGTGCAGCACTCAACATCGTGGGATCTGCATCCCACTTGTAGTCATCAAGCTTTGGAGTAACACAACTGAATAAGGACAGAGTCTCCAGCTTGGACTAAATGAAAGAAGCATAAGAAAGAGATAATATCTTCACATTACCACTCCTGACAAAAAATATGTTTCCTGGAAACTACTACTTACCCTTAGGGCTGCACAATTCTAGCTAAAAAACCCCAAACAAACCTAAAAACCAAAAAACCCCAACCCAAACCAGAACATTTACCGCTTTCTTTTGCTCCCATGTCAACAAGTAGGTTCTGTTATTTCTTACTTTCTTTGAAAAAGCTTAAAAGTCAGCCACCAAGGATATGAAAGAAAGATTCATTGATCAATATCTTTCAGACTGGCAGCCAGAGGAGAAGAGATACAGTATACACTGTTTAAATAAAGACTTATTAAAAAACCCCTTCTGTTGGTAAATTGAAATGTTTGGGTGAGGGCTGTCATATCTGCTGTAAGTCCATTTCTATGATAAGCAATGCTAGTCTTTCTGATTTGAATTCAGTTAATGATAATCTGCAAGGTTTTTAATCTAAGTGCCTCATTCATCATTTCTACGTTACCTGAAGGTGCAGTCAAAAGCAGAGAAGAGATGTCATTAAAGCAGATGTATTCTATATTGTTCTTTTAATGTACACTCAGCTCATTAACTTTGATTGGTGTCCTAGTGTGGGTCAGCTTTAAAACTATTAATATTGCAACATTTTCCTAACATGCACCAGACCTGTCATTCACTTTATGCTACTTTTTGTAAAATAAAGATTTATGTCTTAGCATGTATTGTTTGTTTTTAAATTCCTTCTTTTGATATGCTCTTATTAAGCACATAGAAGGATCTGCCAAGGTTTGGCAGAGTTAAGTAGAGAGAGTCTTCCTGCAGTGACCACAAGAAAGGACAAGCATTTATTTCACCCATGTTTTAACAGGCAATTTTTTCTGTGACTTTTCAGAAAAACTGTAAGATAGAAACCACTTTGAGAAGTCACCAGCTTGCTTACTTATTGGATGGACTACACTGATCTGCTTGCAAAGGTCCAATGACTTCTGAGTCTGGAAAGCCTCCCTCACATATGTTTAAACTATCTGGACTGTCAATTCTGCCACCTTCTAATAACACTGTCCTAAAGATTCCAATATAGCCTTTCATCTTCATCCAGTTAAACATGATTTGATTTGTGCCTGCCTTTTGGGTGAGTATTTCGGTTGTGTTTCTTTGTGATGGGCATTAAAGTCTTGAAGAATATAAATAGTTAAAAAACAAGTACAATAATCTTACTATTTTCTACTCACTGTTTTGGACAACTTGCTGTTTGCCTCTGGTTTTCCTTTTTCCATTGTGTTTCTGGTTTTTATTTCCATGTATTTATCACATTTAGTGTGCACATTTTCTCGCACTTTTTCTAATGCCAATGCACACATTTTCAGGGAAAGATCTTAGCAGCACATATGAAGAGCTCGTATTTGTACAAGCAACAAACATACTGCAGAACTGTGAACGAATGTAATCCAGAAGCGATATGGTCCCAACCCCTTTGAATAATTAAGGGCCCACTGTACTTTCAACTGTATATATTCAAAAGTGGTTACAACGGAGAGCAGTTCAGAAGCCTGACATACGAACCTCAGGATTGGAAAGGAGCTCCTGTTGAAGATACTGAAAAACCTTCTGTGAGACCCAGACAACTCCAGCTAAATTTTACTAGGCCACAGGACATGCAGGAGTCACCATCTGTTCACATGTGGAAAGTTCCCTCTGCTCCATTAAAGTCACTCTTAAGATGAACTGTATGCTCTTATGTCCCTGCATATTACTTTTCCAAAAGCTGCAATTTGTACTGGTATACAACTGACTCAAAACACACCACCGATTTTTAATAACACTTTATTTCATATTCTACCACGTTAAACAAGCCCTTTGCATGGCTCAAGACAAGAATTAGGAACAGTAAACCAAAACATACCTAGGGTCCAATTTTCAGCCCATCCTAAAATCTCAATTTTTTTAAACTCAGGTTTTTAAGAAACAGTTGGTCATTTAGAGATAGTAAGGCACTCAATTGCACCTACAAGCAAAGAACCCAGACACATAGACAGCTTATCCCCAGGCAATTACAGGTTGCAGAAAATTTGCAAGAGTATAAGCAGACGATCATGACACAGTCTCACTCTGGCCACTCTAGTTTTAATCATGTAAAGCTTTATTACACAATTAAAACCACATAGGTGTGGTATTTCACTTGACAGGTATCTATTTAAGCAGGGATCAAGTAAGATCAACAAGGACAAAGAGATTTTGGGAAGAGATAACAGGGACAATTCAATGTTTATTGTAAAATAAAGGTGATATAAGCCTCCCAGATTTCCAGGACTGAAAGGACACACAGAAGCCATGCTCCCTGCCACCCACTCATAAGAGCACACAGAGGAAAATCAGGTCAGGACTCAGTCTACATTGGCAACACCATCTTTTAAGCTTCAAAGGCTCAGGTTGTTCTTTGACTTACCTTTTACAGTAATTGTTGTGCCAGAGACCGACTTTATAATTATCTTGCATTCACAATTTTTTCCCTCCTCTCTGACTACACACAGAAAACCAGCTGTTGATTAGAACTTCATTCAAGCATCCCTTGGTATCCAACTCATCTGAAGCATGAGAAGGTAATTTAATTTTCACTCTTCCAGTCCCACAGGCTACACTCTGGGGTACAATAGAAAAGGAAGCAGTCTGTGGGTGTTAGCTATTCTCCTTATTAGCTTAGTGACACAAAAAAAGAGATGAACTATGAATGAATGCTGCCTTTCCTGAGCCAATTCTCTTCGGCTTACACTTCCTTTACACCCAGGAGACTGTCACTTTAGTCGGTTACAAGTTAAATTCTTACATTGAGTGTGTCACCTTGTAATGCAAAAGTAGCAGTAGAACACAGCTAGTCACTAAAATATCACAGACTTTCTTTATCCAACACTTGGATAAAGGGGTCATAAACCCCTGTTTTCAACAAAAGGAAAATAGCTCATATGGTGATGTGATGATGGGGAATACCACCAGAAACAGATCCTGTGAAATGCTAGATCAAACTCATTTTGCAGTGAGAGAATCTAACACAAGAGTTCCAGATTCAGGCAGAAAACAGACAGCAGATATCCTAATTCACTAAATAACAGGAGGTAATGGTAAAAAAGGGTAATGTACCCCAGCACTGAGGCTACAAAACTTCTGCTTTCATTTATATTTGACAGTAAGTGAAGAACATTTTATCTGTGGAAGTTTTTCAGCAAATCCACTCCATGTGGACATACAAAAGAGAACTGGCTTTGCTGTCAATAGAATAAAAAAGGTGTTTGCTAAAAAAGAAACTCATGTAGGGCTGTGAGTTGTGTAAGCTTCTCCCTTTGTGTTGAACAATCCCAGTGTTCATGTTTCCTGCTAAATCCTACTGTACTCCAATTCTGTACTTAAAACTACTTTTTCCATTCTCAAAAAGAGAAAACCACCAAGTCAAGCCTCTAAGACTGAAGTCATACTGTAGGGAATAGATCACAGTTCTCTTTTTTTTTTTTAAGAGTGTTCTTATAATTTGCAAAAACTCTGTCAGAAAGGTATGTATAAGGTCACTTCTTGATTTATGCAAATTATGTTAATCTTTTTCTGTAAATGCAGTAACTTCAGAACGGTGCATTATTGTCTATGATTACAGAAACTGAGCTCTGTTTTGGTGCCTTCTGGGTTTCAAGTACTAACTGACAAGACCATGCAAGTAAATATTAATCAGCAGAAAGCAACTGCTGTTGAAGTGTTCTTGACTTAAGATGTAGATAACAACTGAGGTGACAAATCTGATGCTTACTGGAAATTAGAATTGTGCATGTTTATAAAAGTGTCAGAGACAACTTCATAATGCCACTGGCTTGATAGAGTTTATATTTGTTCCGCTTTCAGAAGTCAACTCAGGAATGTCAGAGAGCACACAAAGGAGAAGTATCAATAAAAAGAATAAACTGAGAAGTCCTAAAAGCATCTGCAGGATGACCTCATATAATTGCGTTATGATTTTTAAGCCAGACCTTCAACTGAAAGTTGCCCAACACTAATGAAATCAATACCATTATGTTTGGTTCACTGTACCTCAAAATTAGTCCCTCTGTTTTGCAGAATAAACAATGACAAATTCTTTGATCTGCCTAGAAATTGAATAATCAGCTAATTAGCATGAAAACAGATATCCAGTGATGTATGCCCATACGTTTGTTAGTAGCAAGCATTTCCTGATACAAGTGATTGAAAGAAAACCCAATTCGATAAATAAAAGCAACTTTCTTCTCCCTTTCAAGAGACTGACCCTGAACAGATTTCTGAAAAAAATAATTCAGCAGTGATTAACCTAAAAATAAAATGCCTGTTCAAAAAGACTAGCTTGAACATGTGATTATGAGGAAGTTAATTTCCTGAAATTTATAGGCTCTTGTAAAACCTGTAGATGCACATCATGACTTAGATTAACTTTATTTTAAAGTGATATTGTGCAGAACGAAAGAGTTGTAGTACTTTAATATCTTTTGGGCTTGGTGCTTAGTGTTAAGCAGACTTTATGGACAGAAAAAGGGTCCACTAATTTAACGTCTAGTCACTCACCTCATCTTTGGTGACTGTTGAATATAAAGTGAATTAATAACATTATTAAAAACATCAAATGACAAAGAATTGGACCCATACGTGTTTTAATTTCCCTTTCTAGCTACAAGATACGGCATCTACCAAATGGCTGACTCTCCATTAGCTAACATCTTCTATTATTCATACATGCTCTCCCAGAAAACATGCTGCCTTAATTTACACTTAAACTTCGATCAGCTCCCCACAAGATTTCATTTTGTTTGTAAAATATTTAAAGCACAACTTCCAACTGAGACAGTCCCACCTTGCCCAGCAACTGACTCCCTTTTCTGCAGTGACCACTATTTCAAAATTCTGTGAAGGGCAACACATTTATTGTCAAATGCATGTTTAAGGCATATTATGTTCCTTTTTTCTTCACTGCTGGATCCTGTCCTGTATCCAGCCTTGATGCATTTATTGAGCACTAGATGCAAACCTTAGGCAGTGAACACCTGTAAAACCTTAATGACATAACTAAGAATACAGAAACTGGCAGCTTTTTTTTGGATTATGTATCATTTCTACTTATCCTCTTAACTGACATTTATTCTTTAAAGGTATGACATGCCATAAAAGTAGCTCAGTTTTCAAGTGTCTGCAATGACAGTTTGAACTCCAGTACTTGGTAATCCTTTTGACGAGGTATGAATTTCTGATAAAATCAACTGGCACTTTTGCTGCTGATTTCAATGAGATAAAGATTTGGTTCTACCCCTGTTGGCTAACATGATTTAAAATGTGGGAAGGACTATTACAATAATGAGCTATCATGTGGTTTAGCAAGTTACCTTGCTATAAGGCCACCAACAGAAGTTCCTCAGCTGGAGCTAGATGGATTAAGATTCCCTTTCCCCCTGGGGCAATTAAGGAGTCCTTTTTCTACCACCCACTGGTGTTCCTCTGAGTGTGGAGCAGCCCAGCAGCCACCAATCACTATTGCACTTATACTGAGGTCACATTCTTTAGTTTTGCTGTGCCCGTGAGGACTGGATATTTTTGATAAGGAGGACCACTGTAAGATTAATATCATCCATTGATTCCATTGCCCTGTGATTAAGGCAAAGTCCCTTTAAGCCCATATCTTAATTCCACACCAGAATGCCTTTTGTGCTTGGCGGGAAGTTTTCAAGCTGGAAAGATGAGACATGGACAAGAAGGGAAAGAACCACAGAGAAGTAACAACATTTGTCAAGGTCACACAATCCCTCAGTGCAGATGTGGAAAGAAAACAGAAATTATATCAGGCCCACCCGATACCGATCTTCAGGCTAGGGCAGAGCCATTCAATAGTCCATGGAAGGCATGGTCTCAGTGCTGGGGGACCACTCCTTCAATTTCCTAACTTCAGGAATTTAAGAAATATTAGCCTTTACACACAAACCCCTGTAAGATAATTCTTCAAGGTTTAAAAAAATCCTCTAAGGGTGAAATGTGTAAAGATCAATCATAGCAGAAAACCTTGCTAGATTAATGAGAAACCTCTGTCTGTAATACAGTAAGGGATTTCAGCTGGATCATACTGATTGCCATTCAATGAAATCATCAGCTTGCTCTCTCCTCCAGACTGTATGGCAAGCCTGGCAACAAACATATTCCCATTGAAGAACAAATGACAATATAAGAACAGAATTTAACAGAGTAATTTTCGTTGCAAATTATATTTCCTAGCCTATGAAATTGCCAGCACTTTACTAAACAGAGAAGACTGCCAAATGCAGTGTGTGCTTATTTATATCACAAGTTCCAAGAATTTTCACCATCTACAGATGTGATATGAAGTGATTTAAGTTTTCTGAATATGACAGCAGCACAGACTGACGACAGAGGCTGCAGTCCTTTTAAGAATGCCTGCAAATACTTTATTCCATTTTTCCATAATTTTGGCTATTAATCTGATGTGCTAACATGCCTTGATATACAGCCACAAAGGATTAGGTCCTCTGCTAGTACAGAAGAGCAGAGCTCTACTAAAGAGGCTAGAGTGGCATCTATAGATTGGCACTGGCCAATATATACACAGAGACATACCACTAATTGAAAGGGGCTTAGCAGCACGGTTCTTTCATCTGTTTGCCAGGAGAAAACGGTAGCAACACATGCCTACCTTCAGCCTATGGCAGCTGCCAGGCATGGACAGGTTGTAAACGTGGTTTAACAGTCTGTTAAGATTTTTCCATCCAAGTGTATCAGAGTTGCATATGATGCATATGGCCCCCTCAGTAAGCTTTTATTCAATAATGGAGAAAATTTACAAATTGTGCAAAATTATGTGGATTAAGACCCATATTATTTTAGGTTTATGAAGAAAAGATTTGACATTTGGACAGAATATACATGATTTGACATCACAGTAAATTGCACATTCAAGATGCAAGTTTTCTAATAATATTGCTGCCTGTCTGGTCCACACACTTCACAGCATTCCCACCACTTGGTACTTGATACGGCATTCATGCTAACTGAAGGTACAGTAAAAATGTCAGTAAAGACAAATGAGGACAGTCTTGTAACTAAAGAGCAAATTTGGGTCCAAACAGCCCAAGTCAAACAAAGACCATGGAGATTCAGTCTAAAGAACTTTCTTAACAGGCCTCAAATCAGATGTGATTTGTCTCAGCTTTGCCACTAATCGACTCTGGCACACGACAGCTGACAGCAAGTCATGTTAACCCAGATTTTCAGAAGAACTTGACTGTCTAAAAGGAACCTGAGGCAGACTTCTGTGCTCCATTTATGGTGCAATTCTAAAAATCACATATAAAGTCCAGAAGAAGCCTACTAGCAAAACATTTTGTACCCCAACTGCCAAACTGTACTTTTGTATCTCTCTAGGAAAACCCAGACCTGATCAGATCCCCCAGGACAGATGTATCTCCACGCAGGTTCTTAGAGACCCAGTGAACCTCTAACACAAACCAGAGAACAGTAGACTTGGCATAAATGTTGCAGCAGCCAGTATTTTTTACTTTAGTATAACACAAGCAAACAAAAAGAATCCATGGCTGTAGAACTAGGTGTCTCAACCCTTTCTATACAAACAAAACTTGGGCGAGAGCACTCTGCTGAAATTAGGCGGTCTCAGACACTTTCTATGTTTCCAGACAACCATGAGTAAAAGGTTAACAGGAATTGAGGACAACTACACTAGAAACTGTTCTACCTGGAGTAAAATAGAGATTCTCTGGACAGAATGTATGCCTAACTCAACAACCCTACTGGACACTAGAATTTTCTCACTTGAGCAACCAACGGTCTTCAGAGACAAAGAATGGATTGAGGCCTGGAGCAGCTGAACTGATTAATGGAGACAGCATCAGTCTATGTATTCTTTGATTATTTGTGCTAATTTTTTAATGGAAGCTGTAGATTCAAACAAGCTTCATGCTAAACCAGCCTGAAAAAAAAACCAACCAACAAGTCAAGTCACTCATGTGAACACAGATGATGAATGCAGCCTGAGTGCTTACCAGCACCGCTCCGGTACCAACACCAGCTTTTGAGCAGAGCCACAGCATATTGTCAACAGCAGCCATTCTGTAACTCCCTTTCATCAAAACAAGCTTGACGTTTGTTGCACTCACCTGCACAAAAATACGGCAGCCTAGACACACAAGGTTCTTGGGAGAATTCAAAATGTGCCTTGCACAACAAAGAGCAGTCGCAGAGTCTAATTTAGCTTTGAGCAACTGCTCATGGGCTGATGATGAGGTGCAAGACCTCAGAGAGCTGAGCACTGCCATTCTGTCCAGCTCCCTTCGCACCAGTATGACAGAGGGTCAGAGGTGGGGCAGCAGGGATGTCGCATGTGTACTGCCATTTATACCTAACACAAACAAGAAAGAATTAATCCCCTTGAACAGGAGATGCTTGGCTTGTGCAGCTCTAAAGATACTCTGGACTTAGACTACTGATAACATATATATATATATATATATATATATATATATATATACACACACACATACATGTATATTATCTTGGAAGATATATACGGCTCTCCAATGCTTATGAATATGGCAGAACCTGCTTCATCCATTCTAGGTTCTCTAAAGCACTTACATGCTCTGAACAAGTATTTCATTAGCTCCAGCTGCAGGCTGGATCAGCAAGCCAGCTTACCTGGAGCAATTCAACTAACAGGTAGGCTAGCTTTACCAACAGGCAACTTTATAATCATTTATGTAGCATTCCTTTTATTCCATAAAAACTATACCTAGAGAAAACAGAGCATTGCAGTAATATTAAATCATTGGTCTTCAGTATGGTAAAAGCTTTAATGGCAGGCAGAGCTGAAAGATTTTGAGAAATAACAAGGGTTTTTGTTTGCATGGTTTACTATTCCATATTTCAGTCTGACAGTCTGAAGAGATAAGAAAACAGAAAAGAAGGTAAATGGGAACAGAAAGCTCAGAGGAAAGTTAACTTCCATCTTCCTTTCGATGAGACTGACACCCACAAGAAGAGAAGTTAAATATCCTTTCTCAAAAGAAGTGTCTGTAACTTGCTGCAGGCAAATAGTCAACATCAATGGGAATGGGATCATTTGCAAAATTAGGTATTGTTGGGCCTTAGAGCTTTCTGTGCCTTGTTAGCTTTCTCCTGGGTCAGTCCGCTGTGGCCACAAAACTCATTCTGAGCCCTTGTGACACACTTTTTTATTTTTGTATATATATTCTTTCCTGTCCATTGTTCACCAACAGTTTCAGCAGCTGAAGCATAAGTAATGTTACAGACCTTCCCTTTCCTATGAAATACATGAGCTATAAGATTTCATATACTGTGTAGTTGATGGCATCAGTATAGAATGTTATATGGAAACACGAAGAAACATTCTAAATAAAATCAGAAACTACACTGTTAATGCAAAACAAATTTAAACATCTTTAAGGACCAATTTGCTATTTGTGATGCTGAGGGACATCAGAACGGTCAGAATATTCAAGTCATAAAAGCTGCAGTAAAAACTGTGAGCTCTTATTTTGGTCCAACTATTTGGACTGTGTAATTCCTGACTTTAAATGAACGATCCCATGTGGTCATGCTTCTAAAAAATTAAAAATCGATGAAGTGGATCAAATGCTTTTTACCAAAAATAAAAATAAAACCCCTTGTGATATTTTGTAACTCATCAGAAAAGGTCAAGTATTTCATGCAAATCAAACAATTATAAAGAAGCCTTCTGCCAGTCCTTAAGCTATTCAAATTTAAAGATAACACAGCAGGGCAGGTTTTTTCCTTCCTTATCGATGTTCAATTTTGTTAAAACCTTTGTGTTGTCCTGGTTACTGCAGCTTTGGGCTTCAATCTGGCTTCTCGCAGCTGTCCCCATTAAAATATATTTAAAAAAATGGCTGGTTTGATTTATAGCTTGTTCTAAGCTGCATGAACTAAACACATCATCTCTTGTATCAGCTGACAAAGTCTAGCGGTCTCATTTTATATTGTCTTTAAGCCCAAGGTATAAGCATGTTTTGTTTCTATAGCTGGATTCTCAGCCAGAAAAGTCCAAGTACTTACTTTGCAGTCCTTACAGCCTGCTCTATTCATCCTTCCCATCTAAACCCACCTCACTACACAGACATAAAATAGCAATGGTTCTCTCCCATATACTACCCCACCACTGCACTTGACACATAAGATGAACTCAGTAAGGACAGGGTTTACAGAAATTTCAAGGCGTTAGCAAATTCAGTGGCTCTCAAGGGGAAGGCACGCTCCCAAAGTACCCTCACAACTGAACTGTTATGAAGTAGGCCTGACAGCGAGTATCTCTGTCCATACTACTGAGCACCAACCACGCCCCAACTAGAAAATCAAAAGCTGGACGTGTTCTGAGTCCCACATTCAATTCCATTCCTATCTCATAGCACACAAACCCCACAATAAATATTTCGCTACACATGACTTTAGGACTCTCTAGGAAGAAAACAAGGCTGATTTGTCTGCCAAATGCCACCAATGTGCAGTCTCAGCAAGCCACAGTGGGATGGATGGTGGGCTGGAGACAAGCACACACCATGGGCAGAGGTGTATCTCAGACAACTGCCCTCTTCCACTCACTGTGCTTCCAGGCTCGTCCAATACAAACACCCAGATAGGCCGGTATCCAAACCATTTGTGTCAAGAACAAGTTTGTGTTCAAATACAGGTGTGGCCAGAGCATGCTGAGGCTACAGCAACAGCAAGCAGTCAAGGATACCACTTTCCAGCCCCTCCACAACCACTCCTACACTGAGGAAAGGGACCTGCAGGAGGTAAAGCCTGGCTGTTTACTCTAGTCTCTAGTATCTGTAGGTCCCTTCTGGAGGCTCATGAAAGAAGTTTTGGGTTTTATCTGGAGCAGCAAAAAAAGGGATTTGATGAGTCTGAACCGAATCCATCATATTGGCATTTCCATGTGCAATACGTACCAAAGAGAAGCTGTAAAATATATGTCAGTGACATTTTCAGTTTTCTGAAGTTTGAGTCACCAGTTATTCCCCCACTCCCTTGTTTATTGCCTCAATAACCCACGAAGGAAAGGTGAAAGGCCAACCAATGAAACCACTGAATATTAAAAAGGTTAAAGTATATGATTACAAGTGCATTAAAAGTTTATGGTTTTGCTACTGACTACACCGGGGATATAAATGATGTTGTTTTGTTCTCATGACAACGAAGAGAAAGTGGGACAAAGAGACCTGTTCTTGTGGTAAAAATTCTAATGGAAATCAAGTGTTGCAAATTTAACTCTTTCTGTTTGCAGTCTGCAGTGTGTACACCTCTTGAGCTATACCAAATGCATAGACAGGGTAAGAGGATTAGATAGCCTTTAGCGACAATTCAGATGACTGATCTTTATATTGATTGCAGTTCTCATATGTAATTTTAATTCTGAATATATCTAAATACCAGATTATCTCTCCACTGTGGCTAAATAGGCATGAAAACCTGTCTTTCTGATATGGTGGATAATGCATTCCCATTTGACTCTCTTTGATCATTTTATTTTTATTTCAAAGGTGGCACAGAACAGCTGCTTAAGGTACAGAGCTCAAAAGGCACTCTAAATCTAAATGACTGACACTTGATGAGACACAAAGCCTGCAGGAAGTGCTCCCTACAAGGACACAGAATGCTCAGGAATGCAGGTTTTTTATTATTATTATTAATCACTCACCTATGAAAATCTATTGAAGTGACTTATCTCAACTACTCCTTAAAAAAATCAACCTTAGTGATCTTATCTGCTGAGAACAGAAAAATCAGTTAATTAATGTGAGTCATGTTGAACTTTAAATTGATGTGAAACAGACACTGTTAAGTTTTGCAAGAATTCTGGTTAGATCACACTCACTAGTACTTTTTCTTGTCAAATCAGAAAGAAAATAAATCCTATTAGGAGCATAAGGTCATTATGGTTTTACCATCTCCATTTAATTACACATTTACAATAAAATATTTAATAACTATTTCATTCATTTTCCAAGTAGTAACATGATATACACCCAGCAATTTAGTTGAAAATGGTAAAAACCTGTCATCTCAGATTTTGGTAATGTACCTGAATGCTACTTAACATTCTGACTACACTAATCCTATACAATACCAATGTTAAATGGATTACAGATAATGAAAATAATTAAAGAATTCATTTTCAGCAAGAAATCATATTGCAATATGAGAGCAGTAACAACCAACTGAATCTAATCAATGTATTTTATTCCATCTTAATCTACTGAAAGAAAGGTTAGCAGGTGACAGACAAATGAGAAGATGTGAATAAAATTCCAAGTAGTTTTTCAGGGCGCTTTAGCTTATTTGGTATGATAGGTCCAAGCAATTTAGCCCTAAAGTGTATATTAGCCCCACTTTGTATTTAACAATACAGGACATACTTAGAAGGGAATCCATGCACTAGAGTTGATTTTAAAAGGGATACAGTTCTGAGAATGAATAGCTGTTGAATGATACTGCCGCTAAACGCTGCTAGAGGACTAGTACGCTCACAGGTATACAAAACAGCAGCAGAGAGGATCCAACAAATATTTTTAGGCTCATATACAGCAGAGCTGGAACAGCTATCAAAATATTGCATCTACTTCTCATGCCCACATTTTCAAAGCAAGTTTTTTAAACATGTGAAGAGATTTCAGAGTAGAAAACTTCATTCAAAGACTGGGTTAAAGTCTTTGGAGAGAAAAGTAATTTTAAAAAGATAGGAGATAGATCAGCTTGGGGCAGAAAAATATCTAGTACTGAAGAACTCTTTAATTTGCTCAGAGGTGGCATAACAAGAAATTGCAGGAGGAAGTTATGCCTGACAAATTCAAACTTTCCTTCAACACTAATTAACTAGTAAAAAAAGAACAATAAAAGATGGAAAATCTTGCTCGATTCATGTCTTCTCATCAGGAGTCTGGAAACAGGGCAGAGGAGAGACAATCTTATCATGACCAGAAAATGTATCATATGAAAGAGCCTCTTCTGGTGTTCAGCTCCATAAATGAGAAAATTCACTTAGCAATGACAGGGGTTATACAAAGGATCTTATAATTTTATGAACCCCAATATTTTGGGGAGCAAGTGTGGAATCTCTTAGAGCTATGAAAACCATGATGAGCGCAGGTAAGCCCATTCTTTTTCCCGTCAAACTGGTTTTGATTAAATTAACATGTTTCATGAAAGGAAGTTTTCTCTCGTCTGAAAACAACTTCCACATCCTGAAATTCCTCAGAGAAAAATATATGGAAGGATAGCTAAAGTAACTCATATCCCCAAGGAGAGCAAGCTAGTCTCTGCTTCCTGACAAGCACTATCCTGCCCCGCAGGTGGGCCTTTGGTCCACTCTTCTGAGGCATCAGTCAAGGATGCAGCTGAAGCGGAATAAGAGTTTTTACCTCATCATTTCTCCAGAGGAGTACTGCCATGTGAGGCAGCATGCTGCTAAATCAGGAGCTAGGAGAGACAACGCCACATCAACTTCTTACCTCCCCACCAAAAAAATCAGCTACACAATGAGCCCTAACTCCTGGCACACAGACAGTTCTCATTTTCAACCCCAAAAACAGGCAGCAGTAGAGAAAAAAATCACTGCCTTGAAAAAGCAATGAGGAAATTTAGTTGTTTAGAAGATTCAAGCAAATTTAGTCAAACATTAGACAAAGGTCTGAAAACCTGGAGCACATAACCAAAATAGTAAGATCTTTCTACTGCTCATCAAGCTGCTAAACCTGAGGTAATTAAAACTGTAACTAGTCTTTTTGCTCTCACACAATCCCTCCTTGCCATTGATCCAAAAAACCTCCTGACTTAAAATCTCCTCAGCAAGTTTCACCCTGAAGGCAAACCTGAAAAGCCCAGTTTTTTGTTGTGTCCTGAAGAGCAACAACCAGCCTCTCCGTGGACGTGATCTCTCACATGGGGCACCATGGCCGCTCAGGGAACGACCTCCTGGGCTCCGGAGGGGAGCCGAGGCCTCAGCCACCTCATGGCCCTGCCCCTGTGGGAAAGGAGGCTCCTCGGGAGAACGGATCCGGACTGTGTGAAGACTCACAAAGATAAACGAGCACATACCAATGTTTTCAGCCATAATTTTTCATGATGTTTTCAAACACTTCCAAGAGTTCAGCGTGAGCCTCTGACAGACTTTGTGCCCATGAGCTGCACAGAGAATCATTCCCCCTCAACAAAATGGCAGCTACCACAGAATGCTACCACACTCCAAGCAATTTTAAGCTTGAGTTCATGTCTAGGATGAGCAAGCCTTTCAAAGGCTGCTGAGAAGGCTCTTTCGCACCAGATTTGACCAAGGTTACCCCTCCAAACAGGCATATTTTATGTTTATAACATGCAGGACCACAGTCTTACTGCTGCCTCAGACTGCCTCCTCTTCAAACTGCTCCAGGCCCTGCCTCTCCCGCTGCCCAGGGCCCCTGCCTCCATACCAGCACCCCTACCAGTGCACCAGCACAGCCTCCTTACTGGTTGTGTTAGCTGGGCTGCCAAATCTGTTTGTCCCACATGTGTTGTGTGATGGTACTCAGAACGAGCTGCTCCATCAGCTTCTCGGGCACCGAAGTCAAGCTGACAGGCCTGTAATTTCCCAGATCATCCTTCTGACCCTTCTTGTATATGGGTGTCACACTGGCCAATTTCCAATCTGTCGGGACCTCCCCGGTCAGCCAGGACTGCTGGTAAATGAAATCTGAGCCCCTGGTCACTGCCACGCACATTCCCTGGCTGATCTACAGGGTACAGGGGATGCCTGCTCTGACATGCACATCCGCCACTGCATGTGCCAGACATACAACAAGGGATTTCTTCAAGGAGGATTTTTTCCCCCTTCAAGAAACCAATCATTCAGGCACTGACCCAAAGTTCTTTGCAGCCTCACCATCTCATGGCAAGCTAACCTTTCCCAGATGAGCTTCCTGCATCAGAGCCATAGAATAAGGAACCAGGGTTCTATGAATAAGAGAGACCTTTCCAAAGGCATGAAGGTGACTTAGATATTCAGCTCCAACAGCCTCACTGCAAGTTGCTAACGAGTCTCACTTTCAAACACAATGCAAGATGACACTGATTTCTTTCCTTCAGAGGAAATTACATCAGTATCTAATATTATGTAAAAGTACACAGTTGTATACTGTCACAATACTTCTCGAGCATCCATGCATTAATCTATTGCCATGGTAAATATATGTTGTGATACTCTGCTATTTAACTGAACTGGATTAGAGGCTTATTTCTGTTAGAGGACATTATAGTCACAACCACAAAGCTGATGCCTGTAAAATTGTGAAAAACGTAAGATTTTGATTTTACTGACCTACATGGAGAACTAAACTCATTTCCAAAATCACAAGACTGCAGCAGTCATTGGCCAAACTACCTCTGCTTCAGTGCAAGTAGAGACAAGAACAGGCAATAATGCGTTGGACATGCATGCTTCATACAACCCTCGTATTGCTCTTCAGAAGAGTGGTTTATGTCATTTTTGAAATTCCTTTCCATAATATTTCTTTTACTGCTGCAGATTCATGCCCAAGTCTTGTTCGTAAGCTTGCTTGTTTTCTTGTTTTTTAATGTGATTGCCACATAAAATGATCCATTCATGGCTGTTGACCTCTCTGTGAATGAGTCCTGGACGTGGACAGCAGGAGCCACTGACAGAAGCAAGAAAGAGACAAAGAGGGGAAAGATGGCGGGATTAATGCGGAAAGGATGTAATGTGTAACTCTCCCTGACAGACTGATACATTTATTGTAGCAGCTCTTCATCACTACAGTAGTACTAAAAGTATATTCACATTTACTACCAGAAATTAAACAGTTTGAATACTTTGATTCAGTTAGTTTATACTTATTCCTTTCCACATCAGTTTGCTATAGCATAGAAAGTTTCCTTCTCCCTCACCATGTAAATCTGTGTACATATGTATGCATGTATGGGTCTGTCTACACAGGTGCATCTACTTAGCCAAGATCCAACACTGCCAATGCTAGCACATAGAGAACTTCACTCATATGGACACGTTCACAGATTTAAAAAACATTCTGACTTTTTTTGAGAAGGGAATATATAGACTTTTTCCTCACTTTAAGTATAGCCTGAAACTGGGTTTGAATTCTGAATCTTCAAAATAGAAATTGAGAATTGACAACTTCAACAGGATCTGAAACTACACAGTGTCTGTGGAGAGTCAGTTTTCTGCCTGCAAAATACTGAAATGATTTCTTGCTTTTCAGTTATGGACTGACCAGCACAACTGATATGCCGTATAAATGGAGCATTTCTTTCTGCTCTAAAAGGCTCAACACTTTTTCTGTGTGCTTGTATGGCATATTCCCTGATTATAGTTCATAGTAGGAAATAAGAAGTGTAAAGCTTTAGGCAATTTTCTTAAAGATGTCGAGCCACTATTCCACTCAGCACTGAAATACCCAGTTAATTAGACACGTGAAAAGCAGACTTAAATTCCCAAACACCATAAAAAAAACTTGATATAGGCTCCAAAATCAATTAAATGTGACTATGTTGAATGGTGCGGTATCTTTAAATATTGATTATATCATTATTTATACCGAGCTAAGCTGAGTGTTTAACAATAATTTAAGGCTGAGCACACTCTTTTATTAAAGCATATTTACAGAGGGCTGGGAATTTAGTAATACTCCAAAGCTCTCTCCACATCCACGAGTCCATCAGAGGTCTATAGCTGTCTCTCATACTCTCCTTTAAAACAAAAAGTACCTCATCATATAAGGTACCCACTCATCACTAATTGTGACATGACAGAAAAGTCTCTGATGAGTCTAAACCAGATGACCTAGTGATTGACTGCAAGCTCACTGTGACACAGGGAGGATCCATATATAGATTTCCAGAGCAAAAGCAGGCCTGCTTTGTTTAGAGGCATGTAGTTGTGTAGAAGGCATCAAATGCTTATAGCTGAATTAGAAGAGAAAAGCATAGAAAGGATGCAGGCTTACAGTGTCTAAGAAGGAAGATTTTCAGGGTAAAATCACAAGATCATAAGTTTACTTCAGTTGTGTCACCAGCACAGCACCTGCTGCTAAACAAGTGCCTGTTTTTGTAACCAATCATTTGGTATGCAGTAACCATGATAGATGAGCACTTATCATCAGCATTTTAAGCTGTTCATTACAGGAAGCTGTCCCATTCCACGCTGCACTGTGTCGTTTTAATTAGAGTGTCCTGCTGCTTTGTCAAGCATATTAAAACACTAGGTGTAAGTTTTCCCATTTACTCTTCAACCAAAGTTACACTGTGTACATAACACATGGAATGGATATCCAGATAAAACCTACACTCTGTGGGATGGGAGGGAAGATAGTTGATAGTTGATCTCTGAAGCAGAAGGTAATTCACAAGTGAGGAATAGATACCAAGTCTTTTCTTACCAATGAAGAAACACATACAAGTTAACATAGATCAGCTGTTGGTATATTTAAGCGAATGCTTTCTTTTATTATTTTTTTCCTGTTAATTCTGATTTAGGAATGCAAAAGCTCTACCTCAGACGGGTAGAATGAATTGTTTGAAAACAGTGATTATTATTCAGCACATGCAACCAATTTTTGCTTGAACATCAAGACTTTCTCCTGCTTATTTTGGAAATCTGTTTCCACAAAATGTTCAAGAGACAACAGGAGAAAACATTAATAACTATGGGCTGGGAAAAAAAACTTTCCAAAGTGCAAGATGTAAGCTGTGCTTCTATAAGTCTTGCCCTTTCTTGCTCAAACATTACCATATTGTCCCCTGTTTCCAGTGGACGACTCAAACTAAACCAAAACCAGCTTCTAGATTTCCTTTGTCAACAGTCTTCCCTTGAAAATACAGGCTCTCTTAGTAGAAAAGCAGACTGAAAGTTCCCCTTCCCCAACATCCTTCTGTGGTGAAATCAAGAAGTGTTTGCAAGCCTGAAACGCAGTACAGCATTTTTTATTCTGACAAATGGTTTCTCTCAATGATGTTATTAACTAGAGGTTTGAAATACCATTATTACAAAATGCTTTACAAGTGTTATCACTGTCAGACTAGAGGAAAAAAGGTGAACTGGAACGAAATCCCTAAGAGATATTTCACACACAACTGTCACTATTAATCTGCAGTTAAATTTCTGAATGCAAAATACTTGGGACCTTGGCTTCTTTAACACTGTCTCATTAAAAAGTTTAAGAATCTAAACCATATGGCTTGTTTACAGGCTTGTGTCCTTTGTGACACAGTCACTTGATCCCTACCCAACCCTACAAGCAAATGAGCATTGTGCTGTCATTCTGGACAGCAGTCACCTAGCATGAACATCCCACACAGAGAACAGTGGCTGCTGCTCCTTTAGAAGTTTACCTTTAAACTGGCAGGCTGAAGAACAGCTCAGGACTGCCTAGCTGGGAAGACTGTGTGGACCAGACCCAGCCTTGGGAGCTGCTCCTCCATTACTACACAGCACCGGACACTTACGTTGCCCATGAGCAGAGAGCAGATTCCAGGCTCATGTGCTGCTTCTTAGCAAAAGATAAGTACACACGGGCTGCCATGGTTCAGCCACTTACAGTCCCAATGCCAGATGATTAAAGTTAACTCTAAAAGACAGCAGCTTAAAGTGTTGAGATACTAACATGCTAGATACCTTGGTCTGTTTTCAGAATGGAATAAGCTACCTAGCACAAAGTCACTCTTAGGCCTTCTTAAATGTGTCAGTGTACAGAGTTAGCATGGAATAAATTCATGTCCTGGCTCACAAATTGGGTGCTTGTAAACATAGGCATGAGACATGATCAGGATTCCTATTTACCATCTACCGTGTATGGAAAGACAAACACACAGCAGATCACTGAATCTGGTATATAAAATAGGCTTTACTGCATCCTGACCTGCAACTTTGCCTAGCATCTTGTAACCCCACTGCTGTGGGTTATATCTCCTTCTGTGCTATCTACTTCTCTCATCACAGGTTTTTACAGCTTCTGTGACACCTGGCATAGAGGACAAGATTAAATATTGAAAACTGAGTTTATCACATAGATGACATTTAAAAATCCTCTCCTGTGTTACCCCATGCAATGTATAGATCTGTTGGAACAGTGAGGTAGACCTATGTATATCCTCAAAATATTTCCCTCCTGTGTACAGTGTATAGGAAGATTTCAGCAGAAGAAATATTAAAATAGCAATGAAGCACCCAGTGCTGTGCATATGGTTTCATTTCAGCCAGGAATACCCCTAGGCTATCTCCAGGACCCCATACATGAAAACATCAGCTCCAAAGCAAGTTCATCACTAACACTGAAATCAGACAGCTGCAGCTACTAGAACTCAACCACACAAGTATCCAGGGCAATTTTTGTGGAAACAACGCTACAGGAAATGAAAACTTAAAATAAAAGATACATCAGATTACAGCATTAATTGAAAAATATTTTTGTGATAGTAGTCTAATTGGCAAAGCTCTGAACTAGGCATCAGTCTGGGTTTAATTTCCAGTTCTAAAGACAGTTTGTCTCTGTCCCTTAAAATAAAAGTCACCTTAATGTGAAGCTATTGAAGTTCTACACACACATCCTGCATCTTATAATACATAAGAACCTATAAAAAGAATTAATTTAATCTGATGAATTTGTAGCAAAGATTTACATGATAACCTATCAAACCAAGCATGAGAATCATCATATAGGTCATCTAAAGAATCATCAGTTATTAGAAGGTTTTTCTGCAAAACATTCAAGATTTTGGACCCCATAGGGATAAATCTGATCCCCAGTGTGTTACAGACTTTTTTATCTCTCTTTTTTCCATCTGCTGAAACTGCTGGCTCACACGGAGACCAAGAACAGCTTCCCAGTGTACTGGCTCTATTGTTACTACAATCAGCAGCGAGAAGTAAGCTCTCTGAGCTCTGCTTTTCCTCATTCCTCTTACTTGCCTTGTCCATTCAGGCTGGAGGCTTTTGAGGAAAGGACTAAGTTTTTATACGCCCTAACTTCAGTCTTAGGTAAACATGCTCTTTAAATATAATTTATTAATATGCTCTATTAACCTTTCACTTTATACCTTAACTTAATAGCAAAGCATAACATTTCAGCGTGTAGATTTTACTAACTTTAATTCTGGTTAACAAGGCAAACTTTCAACTTACTGTTTTCTGTTTGTACAACCCAGTCAAAGACAAACATATTTTAGTGATGTGTAAATTGATGAATGATACAAACTGAAAAGGCTGTTCACCAGCAGGCCCATTGAAAAATTCACCTCTCAGTGAACTTAAAATCAAAACAAAATTATGTGTACTCATGACAAGTATACAATTACTACAGTTGGAAACCTTTTTGACAGCTCCTAGAAAGCTGATGTGTACATGCCAAGAGATTTTACAAGAATGTCATAAAGTGAAATACTGTGCCCACACTTGTGCCATACTCTGGCACTGTCCCTTGCTCTTTTTTGGTAAGTGAGGAATAGAGGCTGAAAAGAAAAGAATAAAAAGAGAAATAAATACTGTATGTGTCATACACCTGACATATTGGAAGTTCTTATTTGTAATAACCTGGACTGCAAATGAGTTGTAAGGCAAAACTGCGCATTGCAGTGAACTGCACTGTGTATTTTGCAATGAGCACATGGAACAGATGCTGACTTTCCACAATGGATTATTCCAGAATCCATGTAAAGCATTGATTTGGAAAGAAAGCTGATTTTCTAAATACAATATCCTGGAGCGGAAGGTTTCAAGCTGAATTTTGGGAAGCTGGGTGTATGGCTTGGGTATTAGTTTTTCCATTTGTATTGCAAATCTATTTCTTACATATTAACTTTACTACTTTGTTAAAAAGTTGCTAAAAGCAACTGAATGCACTTAATTTTCATTATCATTGCTACTATTACTATCTGTGACATAAAAGAGGATTTTAAGTTAGCTTAATTAAAAATCACGATTCAAGGCTTTGAGCAGGTCTCCAACATGACTAAACTTGGAGTAAGGCAAATCAAGACTAGCAAATTAAGAGAGAACCAAATGCCAACCACTGGAGTTACATCCTGGGATTTTAACATTACAGCCCCTAGCTCTTGCAAATCAGAAAAGCTTGAAAACATAAACCAAATTCAATGTGTGTGATTTTCATAAGGCTTACAGTACTGTGAAAAAGCAAATAGTGCTGCACAGAGGAGATTCAGCCTCTCCCCATTACAGCATCAGGGCTACCAGGAACCATCATAAGGATTTTCCTGTTCAGAGAGAGGGATTGGTAAGAATTGGATCCACTTCTGCACTCACTTTGGATTACATCAAGTTGTGCCTCCAGGGAAGTGTAATTCAAGTGAGTTTTATCAGTTGCGAAGATCCCATTGGGCTTATCCCATACAGGCACCAGCAAGCCCATAGCAGATGAGTGTGTCAGGTAAACAGCTAGCAGCAAACAAGGATGGAGGCTTTTAATGCCTAAAGTTTTAACAGTGAAGATTCAAGATGTTAGAAGCGAATTTTCAAGAACATTCAAAGCCACTGTAGCTTTGTGAAAAGGTCATGGAGATGAAGCCAAACAATTAATTCAACAGAACTGATGCTTTTACGTGTCCACTTTCCAGTTTGCAAAGGGTGTTTTTCCTGGTGACAATGATCAATGGAGTTTCAAGTATGATATTTCTTTCCCAGCAGGTATTTGGGTTTTGCAACAAACATAAGAAAAATAGACTTTTAAAAATATATATTTTTAAAAATCTTTACCTGGAAGCAATGAATGTCCAGCTGGCTTCTGAAGACTCTGGACTGTGCCTCTAAACCCTCAGCATATTAAATGCACTGCCAGGTTCTCCACTCTATGTTGGCTGCACAAATCCATCATTACTAGCACAAGGCTTGCTTGTGCAAAGAGTGAGAGTACAGAACAAATTCAGAAGCCTTCACATATCCTCAAAGGTGAAATTGAGAATCTGAAATATATTATTCTACTGGGAAGAAGGAAGAAGAGAGATTATAGTATGAAAACACTAAATTACAATAGCACATTTATATAATTATTTATTTGTGCATATAGAATAAGAAAAGAAAGGAAAGGAAATAACAGTGTATATACTCACAGTAGAAAGTCCCTCTATCCCCCAGGGCATTGCAGCAAGGGTACCACAGATAACGAGGCATCTGCTGATCAATAAGATGCTCTCAGCCTGCTCATTTATGCATTAATGAAATGTGTGCAGCAGTTCACTCAGCTGATAAAGGTTCCCACAGGGGACTATGTCCAGGGGAAAACAAATTATCAAAATGAAAAAAAAAAAAAAAGTGATTAGAGGAAGAAAAAAGATGATGAAGTGCAGCTAGGGGAGAAGTCAGATTCAGCAGTTAGACTGTCACTCTCATCTCTGTGTGCCACCCTTCCTCTCCACCAGCTCACAGGGGATAGCAAGGATATACCTCAACACAGAGACTTCAGTCTGTAAACAGAAAAGCAGCCTGGATTTCACCTAGTCTAAACCCCTTTATATTGAGCCTTGCACATGGATACTTCTGTTTAAGCCAACAGAAAACACTCCTTGTAGCAGTTACCAAAACAATGTCAAAAGCCTGGTTCCTAGCTTTAGAAACCACAAGTGCATTGAGTGTATCTGCAGCATTAAGGCCACTTGGTAAGAAGTCAGACTAGATTCAGTGGCTGATATCATTATCCATGACCTCTGCTGACAGCATCAGACCAAACCCCTGCAACCAGACGGTTGCTGTGCAGAGCCCTACACTCAGTCTAGCAGTAAGCACTCCATCCCCTAGACCTCAATAGCTACAGCCCCCACACTGGTCCATGTTCAGTGCTTCATGGCTTCAGTTTGTTTTCTATTCTCACCTCCTCAAAAAAAAAAACCCAAACCCCAACAAACCATCTTAGTGCCTCCTCCAGCTTCTAGAGAGAAAAGCAGCCTTCTGTGTGTTCAAAGCAGCAGATGACGTTTCAAATGGTAGCGCAAGATTCTGAATTCATGATAGTACAAATACCTTTGTGCAGCATGTGAGGAACAACGTTGCTGCATATGTAGGGTGTTGGGAATTTAAAAAAATAATTTGGTACTGAATGAGGAAGATACAATTTGCCCTTAGAGATCTCATGGCTTCTCACAGATGAGGTCAGGGTCAGTAATTCTGATCACTACATTCCAGCTAGGTTTTTGCTTGTTTAATTTCATCATTTAGCTACTTGCCTGTGACAATCAGCCAACTGTGCTGTGAAATAACATAATTTTACCATAAAAACAACTGCATCAGCAGTGACTGGACTAATGATATACCAAAACAATTTGTAAAAAGTACATGGCAATGAAAAGCTCTTTAGAAGCAGATGACCCTATTAGAATAGAACTTGATTCTGACTATCAAGGTGTCCTGAGGCTGTGCCCTGAACAGCAGTGTAAGGTATCACTGATGTACTCACAGGCACACATAAAACATATATAATGCAGAATCATTTTCAGTAGAGCACAGAGATAACAAATCTGCATGTGTAGGCTGTCAAAAGCAGTACAGTTCATTTCACAATGAAAAGGAGAGAAGAATGATGCTCCCAGTCTCTTCCTGATGAAGCATTTTACAGCACTGTAGGTGTGCACATTATGCATGGAATTGTGTGGCTTGTTTTCCTTTTCAGAGGGTTGTGCTTAGAAATAAATAAAGTGTATCAGATGTAGGGAAACAGAATTCATTTCTGAGTCATATCATAAATGAGTTTGCGTGGCTTCCCAAATGAGAAAAACGAACCTGGGGACAGTGGAAACGGGTACAGATGAAGTTACAAGGAAGGCTCTATTGGGACCAGCAAAGGGAGAATTTGCCTGCAGCCTCCCATCACTGAGTCTTTCCCAACTGACTGAAAGCTAAAGCAGCAACTGCATTAGTGTTTTATAGAGTTCACAAATCAATGTGAAATTCCATATGCTTTGCTGAGACACCAGCACAAATGTGTTTGGGAATATTTATACACATATATATAGAGTGTATGTAAGTACACAGAGAGTTAAGGGCCCCTCCTCTTCATCCGGATTTGCATGATTTAAAAAAAAATTGATGTGGTATTTGGCAGGGAATGTAGGAGGATTCACAGAGCCATGCCACTGAACTTGTCAGCTAAAATATTTCATTCTGTTATTGGAAATCATTATTCTCACTCTCTAGAAATCTCCCTGTATTTTGAGTGGTTTGTGAAGCAAATGGAACTGAACAGTAAAGTCATTCAGAATATAAAGTGTCATGGCAAAAATGTAACATATGTTGAGAATTAAACATTGGTATTGAGTTCCTTACTAGGTTAATCACTCTTCTGGTGGTAGCTGTATTTCCTCTTTCCAAACTCTCTTAACACATGTGTGTGTTATCACTTTCCTTCAATACTCAAACGTGGAGAACACATTCTGTTTCAGTTGAGAACTCATGACTTCCATGATTTAGGAGTAGTTTTTGGTGACCACAGGAAGGGAAATTCCCTTTGCTTCACTCTCCCTGTGCTCGTTTCAATAGTGCCTGCCTTGTAACTTCAGCCATTCTGGTTTCCACTCTCTGCTGAAAGTGTACACTTTTGTGTATATTTTTGTCTTCTTTTTAAACAAATACTGCTCTAGGATCAGGGAGATACAAAAAATGAGCAAGGACAGATAGTGAAATTTTGCCCAAACTCAGTAAATAGCTGTGTACCTTACCTACCGCAGGGAGACACGAGATGAAAACGCATTTTTGTTTTAAAGAAAGGTCCTCAGTTTTCCAAATCTATTGGTTGTTACAGGGATGCCTACTCAGATGTTCCCTCCAGACCTTGTAAGTCATCTCCCTTATGACTTCAAAAGATGGCTTCAGGTCCAAAACCACTTCTGAGGTGACATTTCCAGAAGCAACACACTGATCTATAGGGCTGTGCTGCTTCTTGAAGGGGGCTGAATACATACAGCGGAACATACCCTTCATCACAGGCAGCAAGCCAGACCAAGCTGGGTGCTCATAAGCATTCTCTATCTTATTGTGATCATAACAGAAGAAATCATGATGCCAGTGCTTGGGAAGTTCAACATACCTGCCAAGCAGCAATTTGAACCAGGGTAGCTGGTGCTCTGTCTTTCTTGAATTCAGGCCCCCAGTTCAGAAAAACCACAGTGCAGTTGGAGCTGTGATCATTTCCATTCCCATCTGAAGCAGGCTGGTGTTCTCACTGAGATAAGAGTGCAGCAGGGTTTAGATCAGAGCAGAGCATTGTAATGACTAGCATTGCCACTTCAGACCACACAACCTTCATTAATTTAATCATTACTGCAAGCAGCATCAGTACATCTAAAAATAAGTCACTTGAACAAGAAGAAAGTTTTCAAATTCTGTGTTTCTATTTCTTTTTAATAAAGCTCAAGCTTTACAACAATATGCTGCAGCACAATGGAAAATTCTCATTTATAAAATAATGTAAAATCTATCTGGTGTGTGGGGAGAAGATAAGAGCTGTTTATCAACAGGAATAAAATTATTGAAATTGGAAATAAGATGCTGGATATCCTCATTTGCAGACTGCACAGCTGCAATTAGCAACACAAAGAAGGTATTCACCATTTCAAAAAATCTTAGTGCACTGATGCATCTTGCTAAAACTATCTGCAATGAAAGGTTCCGCCTCAGAATACAATTAAACACAGAAAATGTAAAATTCATCTAAAGTATATGTGTTCTAAATCAAAAGCCCCTATTTAAATGATGTATATATTCTAGATACTTGCAAACAAGTATACATGCTTCTACTTCCCTGTGATAAGACTTCAGTCATTTTTATATTCTATTAAATATCTATATAATTGACACCAAAATTTTTTACCTCATTTCGTTCAGCATGCATGGTCATTTATAGATCTAGACACAAACACCATTTGAAGCGAGAATACAAAATAAAGCCATTTTCCTTAATGTGCAAATTTTAAAATTCTTTCTATAATTTATTTTATAATTCCTTTCCACCACATTGTACTTGCATTTAATATCACTTCAGTTGAAGTACAATGTAAATTTCTCACTGAAAGACTCCATCTTCAGGAGATACGTATGTGTTTCCAGCTTTTGTATCTCCTATTTAGCATTTTTCAAATTAAATCTCTCCTAGATGAATCCAGTATATTGCTCAGCAGTTATTGAAATTTATGAACATGTTTAAGCTTTTTCATACCGCTGTTAACCATTATGATTGCCTCCTTTAAATCTTTCAGTTTATAGCTATCACTTCAGCAGACTGTGCTGGTGACATTCATGAATTTCTCAGACCGCAACCATGCCCGTACTTAACATCTCAGGGTAGAGTTATGTTTCCAAAGCCATTCCTTAGTTGTCTGCTTTAACCTCCTGTTCCTCTGAGTCCCCAAAAGTTCTGTCATCAAACCAGGAGAAGGCTTGTGTTTTGGGGAATTACCATCACTGTCTGTGAGTCAGATTGTCACCTCTGCTTTTGCTGTACAGAAAACCCAGTAACAGTTGTTCTCCACAACTCCAAATCCCATCAGTCACCACTGATACAACGATACCAGCTCAGAGTCAAGAGAGAAGCATTTTCTTTGCCCAAGGAATGACACCGGGGGAGAAGCGCACAGGAGAGAAGCAGAAAGCTGCAGTAAACGGCTGTCACCGTCCTTCCCTAAGAATATGTAGGCAGGCCTGGCTACTGGCTCAAACCAGCTAGTGTTGGTAGTCCAACCCCGCTCACAGAGCTTTTCAATTCCTTCCCCTGTTACAGCACCCCTCTTTTTCCATGATCATTGCCTAATGTGTGGAGTGAAACAGGGAGATCAACGGTGGTGAACTTTGGGGAAAGTCTGTCTCCAAGTACAGCACATAGCACTGACCAGAGTCATAAGCACTACAAAAGCTCTATCAGCAGTCTGAGTGACCAGGAGCACCAAAGCTCCCTCCTGGGGTCCTGCTCCCACCAGGCAGCTGGCCTGTCCCCACATGCCCCAGGGCAGCTGCTTCGCCAGCTCTGCTACAGCAGCGACCAGTGTCCCATGGGCGGCAGAGGAGCTAAGTGGCCGCGTGGCCACACCACTGGGTGCAAAATGGGCAGGAGCACAGTACCCCTCATGAATAACACATTTTATTAACAACATACACTAATAACAACACACATCCAGCCCAAAGCCATGCACTAGACTAGGGTCAGCCTATTTCAGCATATGACAGGAGCACTGGATCCAACCTCAAATGGCCATAGAGGCTGAGCCCCTTCGCAGTACGTGTCTACCCTTGATTCTCTTCTCTCTAAGATTTAGATATTGGTATTTCTTGTTGAAAATGAGAAAATCTCACTAGTGGGTTTCTCAGTACTAGTGTTTTTTGAACTCTGGTCCAAAAATCCCAAAGGACTGCAAAAGGTATGTTAGGAAAGGCAAGCCTTCCCGGCAAACTTCTGTTTTCTTGACACACACACACAGAGGCAGATATTGTGGAAAAAAAATCAGAGAGGACTTGCCTGCTAGGTGAAAATATCTCCAATTCTCTTTTTTTTTTTTTTTTTTTTTTTTT